>NC_051410.1:9122640-9122787 GCF_015228065.2 Penaeus monodon
GAGATGGAGGTACACAAAACTGACAAAACTAACATATTTATATCCACGTTTAAATATACTCTAATCGCACCATCATTACACAGAAGACAAAGCACATGAAAACCAGAATTAAATTGTCAAATGTAAGGTTTGCCATCTGCCATCGCC
>NC_051410.1:9122820-9122911 GCF_015228065.2 Penaeus monodon
TCAATGCATGCCTCCACCAGAAGAAGGGAGAACAATAACACAAATTAGGCTGTGTATCTTTTCTCTGTAAACCTTCTTTTGTGGAACTTGA
>NC_051410.1:9123411-9123935 GCF_015228065.2 Penaeus monodon
TACAAAGCGGAGATAAGTCTTGTTTTGACGCTATTCTTCTTGTTCACTAACGACCCCAACGATCTAATCGGTCTCTCGCTCATCTCTAATTGTCCCGGCGTACCCTGGGCTCCCATGTAGGTCCATCGGTAGGCCAGGGGGTAGGGGGGTTAAGGAGGGAGGGGAGGGGGGAACGATCAACAACATATTTACACTAGCGAGAGAGATAAAAATCATAAGCTTATGTTCTGTCACAGAAGGCTCATCAAATTTGGACAGTGAAGGGTTATTCCACCCCCCCTCCTACTCCTTAACCCCCCACCCCCCCAAAAAAAAAAGGAAGAGCAAATCAAAGAGACACAAATTAAGCTCAGAATCGACGAAAGAGAAGAGGAAACGTGGAAAAAAGGAGAGAAAATTGGCGAAGTTTTAAGAGAGAATGATGATGTCTTGACGTTGGCGTTTGACATGTGGGTTCAGCTAACTAGCGGTGCGGTATCTTCCTGTGGTAATGTCAAGGAAGGAAAATAAATTAAAAATGGGTT
>NC_051410.1:9123984-9124617 GCF_015228065.2 Penaeus monodon
TTTGTTTTCCATCTATATGATGAGCAGTAATCCAGTTAAAGAAATAATTGCAATGATTTTCTTGTTTTGAGATTCGCAAAAACAATTCATGAAATTTCTTCTATATGTATCGTCTCTCCATCTCGACACAAACAAGCTTACCCCCCAAAAAAATCCCAAACAAAGACAAACATTAACAGAAGCATTATCCCATTTGCAAAAATTTCCCATACAAAGACGAACATAAAAACACATTATCCCAGTTGCAAATAAATACCCAAAGACAAACATAAACAAAGGATTACCCCACTTGCAAAGAAAATCTCAAACAAAGACTAAAATCAGCAAAGACAAAGACAAAGAATAAACACAAAGATTACCCCCCCCCCCACTTGTAAATGAAGTCGCAAGCACAGAAACAACTAGATTAGGCGATGGAGAGATGGCAGAAGTATATTCGTAGTCAGCCTCGTAATTGTAATCATATGCTTTGTTAACGGGATTAATAGTTCAGCATTGGCTTCGTAATTAGGGCAATTTTCAGAATTACGTCTCTGGGCACATCGATGTGATTGCGGCGTGAGTTCAGCGGCCGTCTATTGCATATTTTGGCGATGAAAAGATGGTTTATACTTTTTTTTGTGTGTGTAGGTG
>NC_051410.1:9124877-9125221 GCF_015228065.2 Penaeus monodon
TATTCCTCCCAAAATCAGACAACAAAAATACACACATAAACTTCGCTCCAAAACAACTGCCACAACCCTTGTTTCCAGCGCCGCCGCGTCCGTTTCCCTGGCTTGCCGTAACCGCAATTAGTTGCCAACCGCAAAAACCTCATCAACCGGAACACGTCATTAATACAGGCGAACACCTTCCTCTTTAATTACCGTCTTACGCACAACTGCTCGTTACGGCGACCACGGAGAACAGAACATGTCCGGTTTCCCCATTCTTAGGTATTCATCCGAACGCCGCGGGATATCTGTCTTTCAGACGGACTTCAACTTTTTTTTTCTTTCTCCGAGGAATTAAAACGTGC
>NC_051410.1:9125331-9125745 GCF_015228065.2 Penaeus monodon
TAATGAAGGCATAAAAATATTAATTACCGCAGCGGAACTTCCTTCGATATCACATACAATTACTCCTCCTTCCTCCTCTAACCCCCCCCCCTCCACCTCACCCCTAATCCCTTCCTTCTCCCCCTCCCGCCCCTCCCAACTCCCTACCCCTCCCCAACCCCTACTCCCCACGCCCCCTCCCACCCACCGTCCACCACAGCGCGCTTTTGCGTTTAATTACCATATCAGCCGCAATTTACAGGTAATCGCCGTCCTCTGTGTTCTCTTGTCTACCACATACTCTAATCAGCTCCTCATTAAGGCCGGCACATCCGCTGATTCATCGGCCGCCGCTGCCTAATAGCTGCGGCGGGGACGGTAATGCTAATAATAATGAGTCGCGATGCGAAGGCGTCTTGGAGTTCTAAACAGACA
>NC_051410.1:9126318-9126523 GCF_015228065.2 Penaeus monodon
TCAGAGACTAACAATGTACAATTACCAAATACAAAATCATTAAAAAAATTCCATAATTCTTATACCAATTACTCTTGAAAAACGTATATCCTTTGGCCATCCAATTACTTGTACAGTTCCCAAGTACTTCCACCTATCTATCGCGTGTCTATGGATTACGCTTCATAATAACGTATCTTCCCGCCATTCTTTCTTTAAGCCAGAG
>NC_051410.1:9126549-9126723 GCF_015228065.2 Penaeus monodon
AGAGCGATCGAACGGCTGCTTGAGTAGACAGCCAACTCTACCTGCCTGAGACATACCAATCTGTCTGTTTATCTGAATACCTAGCGGCTTGTCTGTCGCTCAGCACGACAGATCAAGCTACAAGATTATATAACACGGACGCAAGTAACAAGGAGGAAGAGTCAGCGTACAAAG
>NC_051410.1:9127304-9127814 GCF_015228065.2 Penaeus monodon
GATTACATAACTACAAACCGCGCCGCGATCGACCCGACGGTACTTAGCGTACGGCGTGTAAACAAACAAACGCTTTTGTCTGAGAAGGCGTTGGACTCAAACCGAGGTCGACTTGAGAGAAAAGGTCAACGTGAGAATGCAAAAATTAGGTCAGACTAAGAGGTCAAGCACTAAAGATTAATAAGAGAAAGAGGTTATCAAAAAGTCAGATAAGTCAGTGTGATAAGTCACCCCTAAAGGAAGGTCAAGATATCAAAAGGTCGATATTGGGCTAGACGAGACTACTGGGGGTCAACACAAAGGTCAGGATAACAGGTCAGATCGAAGAAGGTCAACATATAGATCAGGCTGGAGGAGAAAGATCCATTTGAACGGTCACCAGAAGGGAAGAAACCGAAAAGGTCAAAGGTCAGAGTGAGGAACCTTATCACGAAGAAGTCAGTGGAAAAAAGAGGGGTAGGGGTCAAGGTCACACGCCTCCCCTACCCCCAAATAACACCTGATCCTCTA
>NC_051410.1:9127871-9128239 GCF_015228065.2 Penaeus monodon
ATAGCGCCAAGCAACACTCAACCGATGTGTCACAAAGCAATACCTGTCACCGATGTCACGTCACAGCATGACAGCCTAACAATGATCGATGACGAAGCGAAGGATATAAGAGGAGGGGAAAGAGAAAACGTTACATATCCGTTATTGGTGTGCAGCTGGTACCCGCCCACCTCAAGATACCACGAAGATGGTTAATGAGATGCGAGTTATCTGCGGAGATCATCGAGAATGATCTCTTCACTGTATCTGAGACAAGATTTAGTGTTTATGAATCATTACGTAGCGGTATTTAAGGCGATTGCGTCTATTTCAGTCTCTCTACATGTGTTCTAAAGATGTGTTCTCTGGCGAAAACAATCTCATTTCTG
>NC_051410.1:9128269-9128468 GCF_015228065.2 Penaeus monodon
GACGGAAATGATTCTGGTCTCAACCTTTTTTATTATGCTCCCCCTCCTTGTGAATCCGCTATATTGATCATTCGAGACAAATAATATTTGTTTATATATCTGTATCTGCTGTGAGTCCATTATATCGATTACCTAAGACATATTAGTATTGTTCATCTAATATCTCTTTATCTGCAGACTTTGTTCCTTTTTTCTTACT
>NC_051410.1:9128534-9128968 GCF_015228065.2 Penaeus monodon
AAACACCGTCAAGCACACCAACAGATTCACGATCTCCCCTACCTCCCCCTTCATACCCCCTCTCCCCTAACACCATCAAGTACCCCACATAGATTCTGCATCTCCCCTCCTCCCCCTCCCTCCGCCCATCTAAATTCTCCCCGTCTCCCCTCCCCTACCCTCCAATACCCCCTCCCCTTCCCTCCTTCCCTTACAACCAACACCCCACCCCTTCCCCCACACCCCTCCCCCCTACCCACCCATCCGCTTACCCCCTGCCTCGAGCCACTGTCATAGCGCACGCGGGGTAATTACTCGAGCAGGTGTGATGCAGGTGCGCGCCACAGGTATGTCTGGCAGGAGAACTGTAGGAGCCAAGGCGAGTGGTCGCGACTCCCTAATAAGTGGCGCCCTGCCTTGTGAGGGGATGATGGTAGGGCGGCCCTCCTCTTGCG
>NC_051410.1:9129474-9129744 GCF_015228065.2 Penaeus monodon
CCAGGACACACATCGGTTGTTGTTATTCTTAATCAATATGGATTCTTCTTCTTTTTTTTCGTGTCTGTTTGCTCATCCTCTTATCTATTATCTAATGCCAGTAACTTTTTGTCTCTCCTCGAGTACTTAGCGGATACACACACAATCCGAAATCATTTTTATCCTTGTCGTTACACAAACAACAACACTAAAATGTGACATCCATGTGCGTGAATATAAGACTTATCCACATACCCACATGACCACCGGTGACACGCCACAGGGGGCAAG
>NC_051410.1:9130144-9130570 GCF_015228065.2 Penaeus monodon
GTGTTTGGCAAGCAAGGGCAACGGAGTGGCGAGGTGTGTGGTGTGGCGCGGTGTAGCAGGGTAGGGTGGACATCACACTGGTACCCCCCTTGTCCCCTTGCTTCTCTCCCCCCCCCCTCCCTCATTCCCCTCTTCCCCCTCACGTGTCCTTCACTTCCCCCTCCCTCTCAAGCTCCACCCCCTTCCCCACCACACCCCTCCCTCCTCACCTTACGAGACGAATAACATTGACAAAACAGAGTCATAATGAGCTAAATAATTGTCACCGTAAGGGTAAACAAAGTGACTGAATCTGGTGATGAATGGAGCTCGAGATTCATGGCACCTGATTCATCTCCTACCCACCTCCCCCTACCTCCCCCTCACCCCCTGGGCATCACTTACTCACGGATGATGAGTGGAAAGAAAATTAAAAAACTGCGCTGG
>NC_051410.1:9131505-9131592 GCF_015228065.2 Penaeus monodon
TCGGTGCCCAATCGGACTACGGTTCCAGCAGCGCCACGCTTGCCTGAACAAGGAATAGGATGCATGTGCAACTTAGCAATGGCGATG
>NC_051410.1:9132334-9132463 GCF_015228065.2 Penaeus monodon
CCCCCAGCGGGAGACGCTCAACCCGGCCATTCTGCGAGCGTCTTCCAGCGTCGAACGAGAATCCCCGAGATCGACACAGCGCGTTCGGATGCCACTTGTATCGAATGCTAGGGCGTCGATGCGTTTCTA
>NC_051410.1:9132702-9132770 GCF_015228065.2 Penaeus monodon
TGTGCCCCAAACCTTGCACATCAATACCCGTCGCGCGATCATTCGTACCCCGCTCTGGGCCGCGACGA
>NC_051410.1:9132928-9133071 GCF_015228065.2 Penaeus monodon
TCGCCAGTGCTCTAATCTGATGGGTGGTTTGGCTGGGATTTCGGTTGTTGGGTTTTGGGGGAGGTCTGAACGGGTGGAAAAGGTTGAATGTAAAGAATGGGCGGCTATGCAGAAATTTGAAATGTAATGTGTATATACACACG
>NC_051410.1:9133246-9133431 GCF_015228065.2 Penaeus monodon
TGCAAAACACTACGGTCACTGTCACCATTAATGCTTGCAATATGAAGGATACAATTATAACAAAAGAAATACCAAAATATCAAGCACTCGCTAACGATAATACGTAGAAAAAAATGTCCCCACAAAACCAACGACAGAAGCAACGCTCCTAAAAAAATTGTAAGAAAGGAAGCAAATACACGAAT
>NC_051410.1:9133489-9133684 GCF_015228065.2 Penaeus monodon
AAACACGGTCGAATACCCGATCTCCCAACTCTCCTCCATCGATAAGGTCGACAAGTGATAACATTAACAAATAAATATCAACCTAACCGTCACTCAGGAACACATTTATAATCTTTATTAAGCCGGCGGCAAGATGCCAAAATTCTGCCGTTGTATTTCAAGCCTTAAAATAAACCTGTGACAACCATGCAGTCT
>NC_051410.1:9134016-9134236 GCF_015228065.2 Penaeus monodon
ATTTGTTTTGCGGTGCGTTGTCTCCCTCCCTCGTGAGTGTAGGGATGTCTGTCTCTATCTGTGCAATCGGCAGGCCTTTGTGTTGGGCCTTCGTCTGTGGAATAAGATTTTATCACAATTTTTTTTTTATGTACTGTGTTTATTTTTGTGATTGTTATTGGTTTATTACTAACATTGCCATCACCAATGGATTATGATGTTGCGTCTTTGCGGAAATAAA
>NC_051410.1:9134728-9135012 GCF_015228065.2 Penaeus monodon
GCAACACTACTACCATCATTGCACTTGCAAATCCAAAGCAAGTATTACGTTTCTCCTCTCATTATAATTGCCTTTATAAATCAACTGCAACCACGCCAACGCAAACTTTAATTAAGTGAAATGCAATACTCTAAGCATATCAACTTAAATGAAATCTTCGTCTAGCAAAAAACAAGTGAAAAAATATAAGAAAGGCATTTCGTATGATTTTCTCAATCCTGACTTTCTTGGGTCCCGTTAATTAAGACAAATGATAATGAAGTGTCCGTGCGGATGCTGGGGCA
>NC_051410.1:9135257-9135327 GCF_015228065.2 Penaeus monodon
ATCGCAACTCACCCCCACTAAACATGGGTAAACGGGGCCTGTCACCCCCCCCCCCTTATCCCTCACACGA
>NC_051410.1:9135475-9135795 GCF_015228065.2 Penaeus monodon
CGGGCACTATGAGAGAATGAAAGCTAAAAACTCCTCCGCTTAATATAGCTTCCCCGCCCATGTAAGCTAATTTATGAACAAGAAATATTTAAAGCGCGTAGAGAAAAGGGTTGAGGGGAGGGGGAGAAGGAGGGGAAATGGGGAGGGGGAATGGGGGGATGGGGGGAAGAAGGAGGCAGAAAGGGGGAGCTTTTCTTGTCGTGCGATGCGATGCGTCGTAACACTGATTATAACAATGCCACAGTCCGATACATCAATGCCAGATGTCAAGGCACAGAAACGGTTTTTACTGTGAACCCAAAAGATGTCACAGTGGATCG
>NC_051410.1:9136109-9136245 GCF_015228065.2 Penaeus monodon
TCGTCCACTATCATCCGTACCGCGTCATTCTTCCGGAACTTCGCTATAAACTCACCGGGTTAATTAACATGTGAGCTGTCAAGGTAAGCATAAATTGTTATAGGAATCTTTAACGAAAGGATTTACGTTACGTCTC
>NC_051410.1:9136966-9137157 GCF_015228065.2 Penaeus monodon
CTATCTGATCCTTTTCTTTGACTATTAACAGAGCCTGAAAGTTGGCAAAGTTTCAAGTTCTTGCTGACAATGTGACTCCATCTTCTCATCTAGGATTTTATTAATTGGTGATTTAGATACCAGTTGTTGTTTAATAAGCATAGTTGGGAGATCTGGGGAGACAATGCTCGCAGACGCTTACTCTTTAATGG
>NC_051410.1:9137375-9137506 GCF_015228065.2 Penaeus monodon
ACAGTAGCAATTGCAGAGATCCATATGCCATGCTTAACAAGGTCTTGACAAGAGGCATTACGGATCACCTTTACCTCCACGCCGACACGCTCTCGCCGTCACTCTTAACCCACTCAAAACGGGCGAGTTTC
>NC_051410.1:9137852-9138095 GCF_015228065.2 Penaeus monodon
CAGCTCCTCCCTTTGGTTTCCCCTCAAGGGTCGGCCCTGGCATTCCCTCACTTGGCACAGTGTCAAGGCATATTAATGTGAAGCCCGAGTTTCTTCCACAAGGATCTTAATTGGTCGTGTGTACATTAACCTTCCAATTTATAACAGGGTCTTGACATCGGGTAGAAACACAATGTGCGGCCCACCCCGTGACAACAATCTTGGCAGGCAAGAACTCTCGCCAACCCTCTCATCATATTGGAC
>NC_051410.1:9138242-9138318 GCF_015228065.2 Penaeus monodon
CCTATCCCTCTATGTAAATAGTATATAAACAGTACACACTATATGCTTATTTTCTCCCTCTTACACCTCTCATATT
>NC_051410.1:9138361-9138550 GCF_015228065.2 Penaeus monodon
TCTCACTACCCCCACCCCCTCTCACCCAGCGTGGCCTTTGAGTTGATGCTTTTCTCTCTCAGTCCAGAATAATTTACATATCATTTATCTTCCTTCAAAGAAAGTTATTGATCTTTCTCATCCTGAACAATTTCTGTAAATTCATTTACATAACATAAATTAACACATTTTCTGCGTAACGCTCCATGT
>NC_051410.1:9139943-9140280 GCF_015228065.2 Penaeus monodon
GCCTGTGTGAGGGGAGCGGCGCGTGCGCCTGGCAGATTCGTTAAAAACAAAGGCAGACGAAAACAAAACATCTTAAAGAATGTCAGTGATAATGAGTCATCGTCAGAGAACAAACATCAAACATTAATGATAAGATGATAAAAAGGAGACGGCGGAAAAGTAATAAAAACAGAGCGAACGTAAAACGGTGAGACACAGGAGCATAAATTTTAATTAACTAATGCAAAAGAGGATAATGAACACAACAGTAGCATATGCTTAAGGAGTAAAATGACTTAAAGAAAACTATACAGACGTAGGGAAAATCCGATTTACGATAAAGATTTAAAATACGCGC
>NC_051410.1:9140975-9141117 GCF_015228065.2 Penaeus monodon
TAGCGCATAAGAACACACAGTCACGAACATACATCAAAAGCTCATATTGCAGCCAAGGAAATTGAAAGGGTTAATCTGGAGAAATACAAGCATAAACCTCAGATTAACCCCAAGATTAACCCTTTCACCATCGCTAGCAGAG
>NC_051410.1:9141917-9142403 GCF_015228065.2 Penaeus monodon
TGGCCAGTTGGATCATTCAAGACGTCAATCAGCAATTCGAAAAATCTTAATTGGCTGCGCGAGGTAATAATGAATTTCGGTTTTGTTAATTAGCGCAGGGCAAGATCTTTGGTGACGACGCGGACCGGCGGCAGTGGTGAGGGGTAGGGGAGGGGTAGGGAGGATGGGGTGGAGTTAGGGGACAGGGGATGGGGTATTGATGGGGAAGGAAGTTGGGGTAGGGGAATGGGTGGGGAATGGGGGTAGGGGTGATGGATAAGTGAGTATGAAGGGCAGGGTATTGGGGATGACGATGGGTGATTGGGGATTGGGGAAGGGGAGTGATAAGGGGGTGGAGGAGGAGAATATGGCGTCGACAGATCAGGGTGGGGGAAGGGGGAGGGGAGAAGAAGGGGAAGAGAGGGATGGGGAGGCGTCGGAAGTAACGTTGACGGGTAAAAAAACGTACATGAAAAAAGAATGAGAATTAATTAACGAAACGACCTT
>NC_051410.1:9142435-9142637 GCF_015228065.2 Penaeus monodon
GGAGGCCAAGTGAATACCGATTAAAAATAGATTCGAAGAACGAACAAGGTCAACGAATATCAAGATAAATTAATACTGCCGTAAAATAACGACCATCATAACACATACGTGATAAATCATAGGATCAAAACAGAAAAAAATAATACATTTCTAATATCACAACAATACAACAAAATTATTTTCTGGTCCTCATACAATCTGC
>NC_051410.1:9144796-9144998 GCF_015228065.2 Penaeus monodon
TCTAGAACCAAGAGTACCCAGCCACTGCAACAAAAATATTCCTTCCACCTTTCCATTCTTAAATTTACGCGGAAACAAGAGGCACCGCGGGAGAGAGAACACCGTCATTCACAAAAATCGGGGAGAGAGGAACCACAACTACAACCTCCATCTACAACATCTTCGCTGTCCTTGTGAGATTTATCAGTTACCGGAAGCAGGT
>NC_051410.1:9145898-9145971 GCF_015228065.2 Penaeus monodon
CTTGGCGGGGCCTAGCGTGAGCTCTGTTCACAGCACCGTTCCCAGATTGCCGTCTTGTTTATGGTTGGGTCTT
>NC_051410.1:9146097-9146165 GCF_015228065.2 Penaeus monodon
TTGCGTATGCGTTGACCCCATGTGCTTGCCGTTGCATGTTCCTCTTTGTGCGTGCGTTGTTTGTCCTG
>NC_051410.1:9146303-9146636 GCF_015228065.2 Penaeus monodon
AATTCATAATCCATTTTTAAAAAGTACTTCCCCACAAACAAAAGAACAATGGATGAAACACACAACAACATTTACTCAAAGAATCGCTAAACAGTGATAGATAAGAGTGATAAAGATCAAGCAAGAGAGGGACAAGGAAAAAAATATATATCATCTATCGCCCGCCATATTTCTGGACTAAGACGATGACGAGAACTAACACACTCGAAAGGTGTTTATACATAACATTCTTTCTATATATCGTAAGTCATATTCCGAAAACAAATAAGTCACGGCGGAGAAAAAGAAAAAAAAGAAAAATCGGCATGTTTCACACCTCCTTAACATTCCTTA
>NC_051410.1:9146678-9146823 GCF_015228065.2 Penaeus monodon
GAGTCGAGAGCAACAGTATTGTTATTCAGTTTTCCGGAAAAAGTTGCACTGACTTCTAGTACCTTTTGATACGGATCAGTTACGGAGTCGAAGTGCTCAAGAGAAAATGGGAAATTCTGGGGATTAGCATGACTACTTGGAAGGC
>NC_051410.1:9147446-9148393 GCF_015228065.2 Penaeus monodon
CCTTGCAAAATAACCACAAATAATTAGCATACTCACCAAGACGCCCACATCACTATACAAATATACTCATACAATACACGGGCGATTCGCACAGCTGGAATCAATCACCGAAAGCCCGTAATATGTAAATTGAAACAATGGCGGCGCAGGCGACCCGAGAGACCAGGAGCCTCGCCGCCATCGCCTATTTGAAGTAGCAATCGGCCGGCCGTTAGAGCTGCGACGCTAATACGTTGTTTAAGGGAGTATTGCGTCTAAAAATGCGACTGATAATATACTTGCTCATTAAGTAACAAGCTTAGCAATTAGCGAAGGCTGTCAAATGCCGGCCCGATAAGGGAGGCGCGCCAAACAGGCAAGTATATTGTGCAACGTGTTTATTGTTGCATTTTGCAGTTCTTTTTTAAGAATTTGTCATGCAATACTGATTTGTTCTAAATGTTGAACAGCTGCGTGGCGAATCCTATAGCACTGTAATATGGTGTACTGTAATGCCCTATTAAATCACCCATTAATATTGTTGCAGGGGATGATGCTGCAGTACTAACATGCGCATTATGCAGTATGTTATAGGTACGTTATTGTTATATGTCTGATGATACTAACCCAATTGTAGAACATTCCGAAAATAATGTGCTCTACCTTTTGTTACGATGATAATCTATCAACATCTGTCTATCGGGGCCTCGATGCTCTTACGTCTCAAATGGAAAATGATGTAAGCATAAATTTAAATAATGTTTACACATATGAAAGTGTTATCACTCCGACGCCACTTTCTGTGAAACAGCGCAGTCAAATAACTGAACATGATGGTATAATAACGAATAATGTTCATATACACACAAAAAACGAGGAAATGGTATTACATCCACGCATAAATACACGTATAAATTACAATACACATCTACTACAAAGACATATTCTAATCAGCATAAACATAAAAA
>NC_051410.1:9148478-9148940 GCF_015228065.2 Penaeus monodon
CCCAGTTAACTAACTACCGAAGATCCCAAAACCCGTGTCTGTTTGTCATCTGGCGGGTGACAAAAACCCACTAACACACAAGCGGGTGACCGGGTGGCTAGGTATAGGGAGGATGGGGAGGGGGTGGGTAAGAGGCCAGGGTGAGCGTGTAAATCATCATGTTATCTACCAAATCATCAGTAATTATTAGCCTGACTCTTCGATTCAAAGTCCCGACTGGAATCTGATAATTAAGCAGGTTTTTGTGGCGGCCGAGGTGGGTTGGATTTCATAAAAGCGTTCCGACTCAATTCTCGAATCGCGCGCGGGGCCGGTCCTGTCTCCTCGCTCTTTGTCTCTTCCTCGCCTCTCTGGTTTATTTCTTCTCACTTTCCATTCGGTTCTTTCCTCTCAATGGCTTCCATTTCAATTTTCCATAAAAAAAAACACGAAGCGAAAAATAAATATGCTTAAGGTGCATAG
>NC_051410.1:9148973-9149262 GCF_015228065.2 Penaeus monodon
TTTTCTTTTGTCCGAAACCTGTAGTTCACACATACAAATAGAAGCCTCATTCTCGAAGACCAGTTTATCCGATACCTACTTGATCAAAATGGGAATTATCTATAATCTTGCGGTGTAAGTGATATCACATGATATGTCATTTCTTTCATGCAAGTATTTTAATTAATGGAGGTGTTGAATTTCGCCTATTAATAAAATGAAGAAAATCGACAGGGAGGCATACCGCGATTTAACGAAAGTAAAGTATATTACCCGCTAAAACTACCGCATTCATCAGAAAAAGGAATTG
>NC_051410.1:9149302-9149395 GCF_015228065.2 Penaeus monodon
CGATCAACTCCGATCCTGGTGAGACAGAAAATAAAAATCAATAAAATATACAAGAAACAACAATAGAAAAAAATACACCTAACAAAAACTAAA
>NC_051410.1:9149811-9150107 GCF_015228065.2 Penaeus monodon
ACAAGAGTACGGCGCCATTACTGAAATTTTCCGTCGCACCCCCCCCCCCCCCCGGCGACACACGCCTCGGCCCAAGCGCTCCCTTGCTTCAGGTTCCTCCATTTGTTTCAGTGGCCCGACCTGTGTTGTGTCATCAGGTCCGATTTCTTGTTGAATTGCGTTGAGATGCAACGGGAATATAACGTGTAGTGCGGACCGGCGACCCTCTGCGATGGGTGAAAACGTGTTGTGGAATCGTTGTGTGTGTGTAAAAAGGAGGAAGTTCGTATGTTTGCTTTTTTAAAAATATTTATTAA
>NC_051410.1:9150129-9150295 GCF_015228065.2 Penaeus monodon
GTTGGAATGATTTCACACTCGGTTCACTCCGCGTTACGACAGATTTCAAGTAAATAAATGTAAAAAAAAATTAATGTGTTAAGTATTCCTAGAATCTACACTCCTTTATTTCAATGATGACGCCACCAGTTACACCTTTCCTCCATAATGCATCCAGAAAGTACAT
>NC_051410.1:9150314-9150556 GCF_015228065.2 Penaeus monodon
TTCATAAGACCATCACTGACGCCATTGCCCATTAATCAAAAACTACAATAAAAACTTCAAAAATAAATATGCATCCGTGCAATGGGCGACATCATCCGTTGCACACCCGACTCGTATCACCTTGCACGATTGCACAGCACACGAGCAACGAGCGGGGACGAGCACGTGACTACGAGTACGTACGTCCCTTTGGGTGTCCACGTCCCGTCCAGGTGTCGGCGGCACGTGGCTAGCGCGGAGTG
>NC_051410.1:9150589-9150753 GCF_015228065.2 Penaeus monodon
GTGCTGTACACGTGCTTTTGGCTCATACTCTCACTATCACCGCTCAGACACTATCAAAATAGCGGTCACCATCGTACGGATTAAGTTACACTGTTGGGACTTCACTCTCTCACCACATCAGGTTATGCCGTTTTTTTTTTTGTTTTCTTTTCAATTTCTAACCG
>NC_051410.1:9150797-9150982 GCF_015228065.2 Penaeus monodon
TACTCAAGGACCAAACCAATGAAGAACATCTTGGCGAAGTCCCCCCCCAAAAGCACATCGGAAGTGGCGCTGAATTCGCTCGGGGGAAACATGCTTTTGTCTTCCGCGAAAACATCCACTCCCCCTAACGTCCTACAGGTCAGGTGGTCAGGTGACTGCACAACACGGTAGCAACGGACAGGTGT
>NC_051410.1:9151253-9151554 GCF_015228065.2 Penaeus monodon
AGCAGACAGGGCGGGGACAGGTAGGCTGGTTGCACGTGGGTGGTACCTGTGTTCATGTCGGAGGGGCGGGCGTAGGTGCGGGCGGAGGGGGCGTGCGGCCGTGGCAGCGGTGCGCCTCACACTGCCCGCGCCGAACCACCACACCAAGCTCTTGCATACATTGGAGCGACTGGCATAAGCGCACCACTAATCAATGGCGGGCTTCTCCTGCGCGTGTGCGTCCACCTCACCCTCCGCGACCAAAATAATTAATAATCACATCTGCCGCCGAGAGAGAAACCTTGCCTCTAGCCCCGCTGCC
>NC_051410.1:9151626-9151701 GCF_015228065.2 Penaeus monodon
CCCAGGAACAAATCTTGTGCCACGCTGACTCCGCCGACTGACCCTGCTAACTACAACTGGCACTGCTTTTCCCAA
>NC_051410.1:9151752-9152218 GCF_015228065.2 Penaeus monodon
CCCAGATAGGCACCTAGGAGGAAGGGGAGGGGCTAGGGGGGGGGCAGAGAAAGGCACTACACACTACAGCCACGCGAGATCAAGTGGGGGGGGGGGAGTTGCAGGGGAGAGGTGTCGAAGAGGGGGTGGTAATTCTCCCCCCCCATTAATCTCCCCCCTCCCCCCACAATAAGCGCTCCGCCCCTTTGTCCGAAACACATGACAATTTATTCATAGCATAAATGTACATCTCTCTGTACATATGGTTAAACCTGTTCAAAGAGAGAGGGAAATTAACGAAGTAAAACGAATAAGCAAATCAACGGTCATCATCATCACGTTCTTAAAACCTAAAACCAAAATAAAAAGTAAACACAGACAACAACAGAGTTCAAAAACGCACCTTCTGGACCCAAAAGGTGAGGCAGACGAACTGAAGAAAAGCATATCAGAAGTTCCTGGGCGGGGACTAACAATTGGGAACAGC
>NC_051410.1:9152275-9152348 GCF_015228065.2 Penaeus monodon
TATGTATCATCCAGTTCCGCCCATGGACAGGAGTTGAGGGACTTGTATATATCTACTGGGAGGATTCGTGGTT
>NC_051410.1:9152393-9152538 GCF_015228065.2 Penaeus monodon
TAGACGTAAACTTGTCTAGTAAACAAAGAATGAACGAAAACTGGAGAACCAATGGGGTTTGGGCGGTCCGCGAGGCTGTCTTCCCCCTCGCACAGTCAGAGAGCCACTAAGCTCCCGTCGGCCAGGGAACCCCTCTCTCTCGGCG
>NC_051410.1:9152630-9152914 GCF_015228065.2 Penaeus monodon
CCGCTGCCGTCTTGGGGCATAGCTAAGGTGTTACTTCTTGCACGCATCTTGTCGCTCACCTTGAAGAGTTTTCTTTTTTTCTACCTCGTGATATCTCTTTCATATACATTTTTTTTTTACTTCCGATAGGATGCGAGCCTCTCTTGCTGCTTTGACAGCGGGGCACACGGCGACCGAGAGACAAGAGGCGAATCTATCGAATGCGCTACACGTTACAAAACAGAAAAAAAAAAATCTACCGACACGTCACAAAAAAATCGAAAAAGGGAATACCGAGCATGGCG
>NC_051410.1:9152956-9153520 GCF_015228065.2 Penaeus monodon
AACGCAATAAAATCGCACGGTGGGGATCGCACAAGCCGCCGAATCGCAGCGGATATCAAGCGGGCGTGCGCGAAATGACAGCGGATATCGCAATTATAAGATATTGCCTGCTTATCGCCCTTGTTGTGTGCAGAGCAAGAGCACAAAGCGATTACTATGATCGCACTGAATGTAATGTTTGTCTTCCTGAAGCCTGACATATGTTAAAAGGGGGAGAAAGGAAGATGACGAAGACGAATTAGAACAGGAAGAACAGGAAGAAAAAGAAGAAAAATTAGAAGAAAAAATAGAAAAGACAAGAAGAGGATGAAGAGAGAAGAACACGTAAAGAGAAAGAAAATGATAAAAAAGAATAAACTCCAAAGACGTAAAACCACATGCTTACATAGTCGCAAAACGGAAATAGCAGAGACAATGATAAAGAGGAAGAGGTACATAGAAGAAGTGGGAGAGGAAGTACAAAAGAGGATTAGCAAGAAAAGTGATTTTTACTGTGACGATAAATAGAGTCTCCTTTATAAAGAATTCCTGATAGAATTTTTACATTGTCGTTTAATGAAAGGA
>NC_051410.1:9155703-9156086 GCF_015228065.2 Penaeus monodon
TAGATATAGCTCAAAGGGAGACGACTGCGACGACCTCGCCAACCGGGCCAAAGACGACTATGACGACCTCGCTAACTGGGCCAAAGACGACTGCGACGACCTCGCTAACCGGGCCAAAGGCGACAGGAAAGTCTAAGGAAAGTACGACGACGCTCACGCTCCCAGGACAAAAGAAAATCTAGGGAGACGACTATGACGACTACACTCCCAAGACGAAGGAGTTCATTTTAAGGAGAGAACAACAACGACTCGCAAACTTCCCGGACGGAATAAAAGGGCAGAAGGACGACCACGCTCACAGGCCCACAGACGAAGGAAAATTAAAAAGCTTGTGGAGTCAACCACAACGACTGCCTTAACGAGACGAAATAAAACACTTATGA
>NC_051410.1:9156113-9156288 GCF_015228065.2 Penaeus monodon
TAACAATGCGGAAGAAAATGAACGAGTGAAACGACTACACTACCCAGAAGAAAGGAAATTTTATAGAGACGACTACAACGAATAAAATAAGAGGGAGACGACTATAAAAACGACTTTGACAAGGCGCAACAAAACTCTAAGGAAGCAACCACAACGACTACACTACCAAGACGAA
>NC_051410.1:9156402-9156722 GCF_015228065.2 Penaeus monodon
TAGATGACCACAACGGCCCCACTTCCAACACGAAAATAAACCCAAAGCAAACGACCACAGACACCTACGCTACAGACACCTACCAGACGACTGCAACGACTACACTAACCAGAAGAAACTCTAAGGACACAACAACAACAACTTAAGCCCCGCCCACCCTGTTTTGGCAGACGGCCAGTGACTGACTGGCTCTCTCTTCTACCACTCAATCCACACACACACACAAAAAAAAGTTTATTATAATGTCCTTCCCACAAAATTTAAGTCTCGGTGGCAATGGTTTCCGTGATGGAGCGTGGAGGAAGAATCTTTAAATGATG
>NC_051410.1:9160777-9162514 GCF_015228065.2 Penaeus monodon
GAGTGCATGAGCGTGTATTTAAGGAGGGTAAGAGCGCCGTCACAAAGGACAAAGCCGAGGCAACTAAGTGAAGAAAACTAAGCAGACTCTTTACCAAGTTACTCGACAATTCTAACTCCACTTTAAATGACTTGCTGCACAAATTACCTCGTTAATGAATACAAAACTTTCTGGATAGTTCTCATGCAAGTCTTTTCAGGCTATGAGAAATTATGAACGTTCTGGAAGAAATTTTGCCTTCTTTTTTTATAGCCAAAGATTCTTCAAGTAATTTCGTAATGTATAATTTCCTCCCCGATGATTAGGCTTCTAATTTGATAACTTTTTTAATCTAAGAGTAATTTATCTTAGAATTGAACTTATAATTAAGTCTACATTTTACTAATGGGGGAAGCATCAAAAGAATCATAATGTGAAAGTTTCTTTTTTACATACTAGCTCCGTCTTTAAAAGATTTCCTTTTTCTCCTGCGCGTCTTTTCAGAGTATTTAAATCAGCTATAAAATACTGAAACAAAATGGTAACTACTTGGAATAATTATTTACATTCCTTCAAATATATAATTCAGCTCTAAGCTAACGAAAGTAAATGATCATTGGAATGTTTATTTACACTTATCTAACTGCTTCATTTTACATATAACTATCTTTATCATCATTCTCGTTTCTATTACAATTATTGGCATTTCGTATGCTCATTTCTTTATCAGAGTATTGTATAATTTATATTTTGTTTATTCAGCCTGTACTTACCACCGTCATTACCATTATAACAATCATTATCATTCAAATTACAACCATCAATACTATAACTAATGTATTTTCTTATACAAAAATACAATGTTCTATTTAACAACACTTCCTTTCCTTAAGCACATTTTAATTATTACTGTTTCAAAAACCCACTACTCTTTATAATCGTTACATTGCTGTTACCTTTCTATCAGTGGTGGTACCCTATCCTATACTAAGGGTGTCTATAGGCAATTGTTACGATATCATTAACATTGGTATGTTTTCTTTCAGTGGTACACCGGTACCTATATGCGATACCGGTATCACCATTGATATTTTCTCCGTCAGAGGTACACACTGCAGGTATCTGTAAATAGCACCAGCACTTCCATTCCTATTTTCATTACTACTGATACCTTCAGTACCAGTAATCTAAAAGTGGTATATGTATTACCATTAACATCTTCTCAACCAAAGGTCTGTATTACCTTTTTCACATTCTCCTTATCCCCGGTACCCAACAATGATACCTACATTCCTTTTCATATTTCCTTAAGGTACCCTATAATACCGGTATCTGTAAGTGGTATCCGTGGTATCCAGACGGTAGGACAGGAAACCATTGAGTGAGGGTGATGATAATGTGTCTCCACTGCACATATGGCAAATTCACAGCTACTGGCCGCCGATACTTCCTCCTGCTGGGTAATTATGATAGCATCGCGTATATAATGATTGTTAATTAGCATCATCTTGTATATTTGCTTCTTTTGGGCATATCCCTAAATTTCTTTCTTTTGATAGGAATTATGATGAAGAGCGAATGGTAGTTGCAATTGGGCAGGACACTTATTTCGCTCTTATGAATGATTATGGAAAAATAAATAAATAAATTTAGAAATATATATACAAATAAATAGATAAATAAATAAGTAAATAAATAAATAAATAAATAAATAAATAAATAAATATACATATGTTTGTATGTATGTATATATTAAGT
>NC_051410.1:9162563-9163042 GCF_015228065.2 Penaeus monodon
CATGACTATATCAGAACCAGTGTTGCCTAATACCGAATACTGAATAACGAAGAATGAGGAATAAGATTAAAACGAAAGAGAATAAACAAACAACCATAAAGAGAGACAAAAACAAATGAAATGAATATTAATTCAACCCAAGTATAAAAGAGAAAAATGGGGAAAAGGAAACCTGAGAATAAAACTTACAATACGAAAGAACCGAAATAAAAAAAGGGAAACAAAAATCATGTCAAACGAAAGAAAAGAAATGAAAGAAAAAAAAAGTGATACAAAAAACAAAATAATCAACGAGAAAGAAAAAGAAAAAAAATAGATATATAAAAAAATAAATCAGAAAATTAATTTAAAAAATAACATTGTCAATCAGCTAAATGGGATAGAAATGAAATGCAAGAATAGAAAAAAATGAAAAAGAAAAGAAAAGAAAAGAAAAAAAAAAACAAGAGAGCTTTCAACATTAACACAACACAAAGTCA
>NC_051410.1:9163307-9163526 GCF_015228065.2 Penaeus monodon
CCAAGAAGAGTTACGGGCGTCGCGAAGCCAGTCGGTCAGTCGATGGGCGGGCGGCGGCGGCTGCGATCCACGTGCTGTGTGGGCGCCGCGGAGAAACCGTGTATTTTCCTTCTCCGTTTCGCACGATAGAATCTCATCGGCGGAATTACACTCTTTGCCGTGTACTGTGCATCGATATCCCTCTCCCTAAAGAAAAAGTACATATATATGCACATGCAG
>NC_051410.1:9163840-9164057 GCF_015228065.2 Penaeus monodon
ATATCCCCCCTTTAGGAACATACGCGACTTTGCTGCGACTTTTAAGCAAGCGATTATGCGAAACCCATCATGCGAAGGAAACATGCATGGGTTCTTCCATCCCGTAAATATGATGGGGGGGGGGGGCGGTATATAAACTTCATGCGAAATTCGGAAAATAATGAAGGTAAATCACCTCCCGTACACAAAAGATGGAAGTAATCATATGCAAATATTT
>NC_051410.1:9164088-9164212 GCF_015228065.2 Penaeus monodon
GAATCTTTTCGAACCGAAACCAATAAAGAAAAAGGGAATAGTAAAACGAAAAAATACGATAGAATAAAATCTGCAAAATCAACGATAAAGGATAATAATCAAGTTATTTAACTGTGAAGGCGCT
>NC_051410.1:9164270-9164586 GCF_015228065.2 Penaeus monodon
CTTGAAATGAATCAGCGTCGAATCCACGTCACAACGCAGACGAGATTCCGAACAGAATGACGACGTCGATAAAGCAACAGTGCAATGAACAGTATCTCCGTACGGCTTTCAATAGGATGGGGAAATGGTCGCGATATAAATGTATATACAGAACAACCCGGTTCCTTCTCGCGTGTTTCGATTCACTTTGGAAACCACGGCGTTCTTTTTTATATTATTTTCTCTGTTATTATTCTTTTGTATCTTTCCCCTCTAATTCTGCCTGTGCATTGTCGATCGCAATAGCAGATCAGGCGCGGATTGCAAACTCAACTTT
>NC_051410.1:9165718-9165900 GCF_015228065.2 Penaeus monodon
ACAAACGGCTGTTCTGCTACCATTAGACATTCTAGACAGCAAGAAAGATGAACACAAATATATTTGGATGTTTTAATATATGATGAATCATGTTCTTCCCTCGCAAAATATACACACATATAATGTTCTGAGAATCAAGAGAGCATAATATTTCAAATATTCGATTGAATTTGGACAAATAA
>NC_051410.1:9169855-9170061 GCF_015228065.2 Penaeus monodon
ACCGAGGCAACCGATCTTCTGTTATGTCTGTAAAAATCACAAGTTTAATGTTCACTTTATGATGAAGAATAAGAAGTTTATTCGAAGGGACATCCGCCAAGGGCGCCTTACCTTCAAAGCTGGAAAGGGAAGGTTTTCAGAAAGTCCATTGATTGCACTGGATTACTTGACGAAAAGAAAATGCACTTAATCTTGAAAAGAAATTT
>NC_051410.1:9170237-9170650 GCF_015228065.2 Penaeus monodon
AAACACCAATGTTTATTCTACCATTCAACTCAAAAATCTCCCACGTATTATTTGCAGGTAACGTACGACCCACGTGGTAAACATATTCCTTCATAACGATATCTTGCTTTTTTTTTTTTTAGACGAAGACCCAGACTAAAATCACATTCTTTCTCGTTAAGGTCGTATGATATTTGCCAAAGAAACGCGCCGGAGCCGAAGAAACCGAGCAAAGGACACTCCATTTGGAATCCGGACGAGAAAAAGACATGAATCTAATTCCCCCCCAACACAATATCGCCAAACAAGAATGCCGTGTTTGTTCTTCGCTAAAACGCTAAACCCAAACAACAGAGCGTCAAAGAGGAGGGAGTCGATATATTCCCACTCTTGAAAGAAGGCTTGCAAATATCGCCACCCACTAAGAAAAGCTG
>NC_051410.1:9170704-9170939 GCF_015228065.2 Penaeus monodon
TATATATAACTTCCTGAATCCTTTTTAAAAAATCCAAAGAAGGCAACAAAAAAAAGTAAACATGTGGCTGAATGAAAAAAATCCAAGTAAGCAATAATAGATGGACTGCTTTAGCGTTCCTCCATTACACAGATAGATGAATGCTGGCGATCATTGGGTAAATAAATACTTGAAACCTTAATGTATTTGCACGCATGCACCTGCAGTGGTTAGATTGGAGGGGGAGGGTATAGAG
>NC_051410.1:9170970-9171054 GCF_015228065.2 Penaeus monodon
TAAATAGCGAAGGACAGAGGGAGAGGGGGAGGGAGGGAGAAGGAGAGGGAGAGAGGAAGGGTGGAAAAGGGGGAGGAAGGGAGG
>NC_051410.1:9171172-9171317 GCF_015228065.2 Penaeus monodon
ATCCTACAGCGTCCTTCAAGGACTCCAGCTCTTCATACACCCCCCTCTCTGACCCCACTCCATAGAACCCCCTCCCCGAGACCGACCCAGAGCAGGGGAGCGTGACTTACATCCTGAAATTTCGTACAGAAAAAAGATGCTTTAG
>NC_051410.1:9171361-9171597 GCF_015228065.2 Penaeus monodon
TCAATCTGAAAAAAAAAATTCAACTATTTATAACGTGGATGCACATAACCTCGATTCTCTTAAGTGTATGCAAATATCTTTTATCATTGATTATTTTCCCATCCGATATGGCAAGGGGAAAGCTTTTCAGCATCTGAACATTAAAATATCCTAATATCCTCATCTCATTCTTATGATACCGGATAAATCTCTTTCTATGCATGCTATCAAATAAATAATCTTGTACTTATATCCGA
>NC_051410.1:9171845-9172101 GCF_015228065.2 Penaeus monodon
CCATATATATTACCCACCAAGCCATCCGTTTCTGTATATGGTACGGAAAAAAAAATATTTATAGGTATGTTAACTGAATAAATTGTTTTTATTATACACTACCGACCAAATCCTCTTTTTCTATTAAATACTAATAATATATTTTTTCAAATAAATGTTATTAATCATTTCCTTTCTAATAAATACTATCAATCATATTATCTTTTTTGTAGTATTTGGTATCAATATTTTTTTTCTAATAAATGCTACCGACTAT
>NC_051410.1:9172391-9172475 GCF_015228065.2 Penaeus monodon
TACACATCACCTATGAAATACATGGTACTGATTTTTTTTTTTACTTGCTACCGAATCAATTAATCTTAATTTGTAATGTTACCG
>NC_051410.1:9172874-9172984 GCF_015228065.2 Penaeus monodon
ACCCTTTTCTTAACTTGCTTTCTTTACAAATAAAAAAAGAAGGTTCAATAACGGCCAATAATCTCCCACACAGCTCGTTAATGGCGTTCTTAAGGGCGTTCCTCATCTCG
>NC_051410.1:9173071-9173159 GCF_015228065.2 Penaeus monodon
CGCGGCCTTTGGAGACCCGTTAATGGCCTGTATAATCCCGGCCATATGTCTTCCTCACGTGACACTAGACGGAGGGATTCAAAGCGAG
>NC_051410.1:9173521-9173632 GCF_015228065.2 Penaeus monodon
CCACGAGTGGACTTAGTCTCTGGGTTTCCTTGACTAAGCCTCTGCATGAGTCTTAAACCATGACTGTGCCTGTGGGCCATACTCGATGATTTGCCCAAAGGGACGGGCTGC
>NC_051410.1:9174574-9174931 GCF_015228065.2 Penaeus monodon
GTCCAAACTCCTTGAAAGATGACTATATCCTATTCTGTCCAAGCTTACGCATATTCCAAAGCAACTATACCCTCTACAAAACATACTAACAAGATATATGATTATGTCTGTTGCGGCATTGATTTTAAAAACTATTCCGACACGATTACATTGATTAAGAAGCAGCGTCCAGTTTGAAGCCTTAACAAAAACAAAATAAATTATCTCGCCCGGGTACACTTATGCAATGGTCTTGTTATTGACGCAAACAGCTGTTAATGTAACGCGATTTATGTTCGTTTAATTGAAATTCAACAAATATGCAGTTTGTTCTGAGTCGTCTGTTCGTGCTAATCAATAGCGAGAGTGTGAGAAAGA
>NC_051410.1:9175470-9175986 GCF_015228065.2 Penaeus monodon
CACATACTGCATAACACGGTTGCACTGACACCCGTTTCCCTGCGAGGCATACCGCGGTCGGAGCCTATGTGCCCAAATCTACTCGATCCAAAATGAGTTATTTTTCACCTTAACCAGATATATATCTTCTATTGCAAAGAAAGCTCGACAGTGACCTGGTTAAGAGTTCATCTGGTTGCATTTTTTCATTCGCTGCAACTATATACACATACAATTATAATAATTTCGTAATGAAAACTATCCAAACTTTCATTTAGAAAAAAAAAAATGACCTAAATTATATTCAGACTTGCTCGGAAACTTGAAACCCATCTCCCAAAAACTTGAATAAAACTGAACCTATGATTACATTAGTGACTCTACCCAGGCTTACGTCACACGTACCCCTCTCCTCCCTTCCCCCCCTTCCCCCCACCCCCCCTTCATGGAGAAACACTGAACACAAACGCAAAGGACGTGTGTAGCAATAGTGAAACGATATACAATAAGTGAAATATCAGAGTGTAGGCTTCCCCT
>NC_051410.1:9176392-9176693 GCF_015228065.2 Penaeus monodon
CATACACAGAGCAACAGAGAGCATCCATCCGGCCGCCCAGTGTCAGCAACCCAGCCCCGTTGCCCGCACGTGATTGCACGGGGTGACGGCCTGCCACAGAGGTGTTGGATTCTTAATAAGCGTGAGAAAAAAAAAACACACGTAAACTGACACTGATTTGGTGATTGAGTGTCGCGTAACGTGAGAGGTTGATGCCCCCCCCACCCCTACCCCCCACTGATGAGGTCGCAGCCGCACTCGAGACGGAAAGCCAGACCCATTTATTTTTTTATCTTCCATCTTCCGCTCCGGCCTCTCTGGC
>NC_051410.1:9177380-9177477 GCF_015228065.2 Penaeus monodon
GTTGAAAGAAAACGAGTGATTTCAGTGCCGCTTTCTCTAAATCAGTATAGAGTGACGATCGGGAGAAATCTGATCTGGACGAGAAAAAGATTGACTC
>NC_051410.1:9178031-9178165 GCF_015228065.2 Penaeus monodon
ACCTGGTACAGACCTCTTTAGCGCGTCCGACCTTCCCCTTGTCAACGTAAAACAAAAGAAGGTGTGAATGGGCAGGTGAGGTCAGGCGCTGCGGTCACCTCACCGTTTCCTAGGGTTGTCTAGGCGATATATAG
>NC_051410.1:9178661-9178931 GCF_015228065.2 Penaeus monodon
GAGGCAGCATCTTTCTTGAAACGTTTTTATTTCGATTTGGATAAGTCTGAATCTGCAAAGAAGAAAGAATGCAAGATGTGGAGGAAAAAAAACAGAAGGCAAGGAGAAAGACTATACGTGAGACAAAATGAGGCATGACAGATAAAAAGTTGATAAATAAAATGGAAGCAATAATAAAAAAAATATTGTCTGTATTCTTTTCATTTTCTGTCTATCTCTTTTTCATCCGCTTCTCTCTCGCTTTCTCTCCTTCGCTTCCCCTTGATTTCC
>NC_051410.1:9179285-9179495 GCF_015228065.2 Penaeus monodon
GATACAGGGTAAAGATGGGGGGGGGAGTTTAAACGCATTCCTTAAAACAATTGCTCGACCTCTGGAGCACACTGCAAAGGGCACCGTTGCTACTTAGCGACTAATGCCTGTTCCCTCGTGATCTTTTTTTTGCCGTTAATGTCCAGGGCAGATATTTTTGTTAAAGGGGGGAGCCTCTCGAGCCCGGACGATTAGCTGAGGGGTGAGCAT
>NC_051410.1:9179743-9179946 GCF_015228065.2 Penaeus monodon
CTCGTTTAGAAAGGGAGTAATTTGGAGGAAAAGAGTGAAAGAAGAATATCAAAGAAGCGAACGAAGAAAGATGGGAACCAAGTACAAAAAAAGAAAAATAAATAACAAATTTATTTAAAAAAACGAAAATAACTGTGGATAAAAATAAAAGCAATAATGGCAGAAATAATCACAGCAAGCGAGCACCTAAAATAAGGAAGAAC
>NC_051410.1:9180014-9180165 GCF_015228065.2 Penaeus monodon
AGCAAATCGCCCATTACTTCGTCCTTCCATTACTTCCTTAAAACTTATCACTAATATCACCACATAATAAACAATCCAGCATTTCCTATGCACTTAAAGAGAAGACACATGCCATCATAATTTCTCAAAAACACTCTTTGTTTCTAGTCTC
>NC_051410.1:9180318-9180872 GCF_015228065.2 Penaeus monodon
TATGTACATACGAGGTGAGACTTGGGACGTAAATATCCTCGCCCCCCCCCCAATAAATATTACCTGACTGTTCCTTCTCCCTCCCCCCCCTCCTCCCCCCAACCCAGAAACCTCTAAGACAAAAGCAGAGTGTGAAGTCCTCAGCATTGCCAAAGGCTTCGACGCGACGGTTTCTTCCGAAGGCTGGATGATGTTTCCAAACTACATCTAATGCTCAACAACTCCTTTCTATTGGGATGATATGAAACCCATAGTCACCTAAATCACTAAAAACACACATGATCGAATACATATAATACATTCTTTCACATCATTAATAACAACGAAACAACAACACCCCCAATGCCACGAGATGATATGACGTTTCGACCGATGACAGAGAATTTGTAACCCTGCCCAGACCAGGTGTGTAAAAGGGTATTAAGAAACTGGGCGGCGGTGTCTTACACTCTCTTATTTGTCCTTTGAGAACTGATGGACACGGAGGAAGGGAAAGGTGGAAATCGCTAAATCGCTGCTCTGCTTAAAAAAAACTCTTTTCCTCAACTTTCGAG
>NC_051410.1:9180892-9180995 GCF_015228065.2 Penaeus monodon
GGGGGGGTTGTTCTGGAAATTATTTACCTTTAAATTGTCTCGTGGAGAGAGAGAGGGAAAGAGGGGAAGAGTGTTAGTGAGGACGAGGGTGATTTGGGTAAGT
>NC_051410.1:9181205-9181713 GCF_015228065.2 Penaeus monodon
ATCTTCATCGACTGATGCCAAAAACACAAGTAACAAAAAAAAAAATCACATTGCTAAATCTAAAAACTTAAGGCACTTTTTGCCCAAGTTCATTTGTCTTTTACAAACCCCATCTCTTAATTTTCACATAAACTACATGCAATCCTTCTTTCCATAATGCAATCTAGAAAGCAAGAATAAAGAAAATTTAATGCAAGATAGAGTATACAGATAAACAGAGACAAATATTTTCCCATTATTTTTTACGACGATGAACGTAAACTAACGCTTAGTTAAATATATACCACAATGAAGAATGTTTAACATGTATTTCTCCTAATAACAAAACTATAACACGAACTTACAAGATCTCAATAATGAGTATGTCTAGAATATATATTTTGATTTTTAACTTGATAAATGATATCAACATTAATGGAAAGGAATTTTCACAAATATTCAAACAATGACTCGACATTTCCTAGGAATCTCTTGTACCTAATCTTCTATTTTTTGTCTTTCACCATCC
>NC_051410.1:9181750-9181824 GCF_015228065.2 Penaeus monodon
ACACACTGGGTTGCAGCTTTCTATTTTCATTTGCTTATTAGTCTTCTTCATTTATATGCAAGTTTTCATTGGAA
>NC_051410.1:9182137-9182393 GCF_015228065.2 Penaeus monodon
GTAAGTAGATAGGTATGCAGTAGGCCCATGTCTAAGTTTTACACAACTGACCCGTATATAAGTCAATAGTTGTATACATATACAAAGCAATGCATGTAAGGGCCTTTTTAGCAGAGTGAAAGCAGGTTCTAGCGAGTGTTAATGAAAATTATTTGCCCCTTGTTTAAAAGTTATTTTACACTAAAAGTAATATCCTGGAAAAAATAAACTGTTTTCTCAAAGCTCTCACTGAATAGAAAACAGTGATCATTGCTGA
>NC_051410.1:9182692-9183013 GCF_015228065.2 Penaeus monodon
AATATGGCAGCTCCTTCTCAAATTATAAAAAAAGGAAAAAAGAGAGAAATTTTAATGGGCCCACGTGGTGTTTTAATCAAATTTTAATGAGTTCGGTCTTTAACAATATTACCAGTGAAGATTTTTCGAGATCTTTTTTTTTTTATTCTTTTAAAGATATAAAATGGCTAGTGTGTGAGAGAAAATATGTGTTCTTCGGATGCTTTAGTGAACAAGGAAGAACTATTTAGGGCTCTTTTCTTGAGGGAGAACATGTTCTATTTATCGAGAACACGAAGATCACAATGAATGATCTAGATGCAGTCTAATAATAATAAATGC
>NC_051410.1:9183074-9183329 GCF_015228065.2 Penaeus monodon
CACAAGATGCAAATACAGAACTCGTTTGTGAAAGTTAACATTTTATTCTCCTGGAAACGAATTTTATGAGAGAAATCGGAAAATAATGTGTATATGTTTAAGTAAATGATGAAGAATGTATTAAGCCAATAGAAAAAATGTGAGCAAGTCAAGTGAGATGAAAGATACAAGCGAAATCTCCATGCTGATAAATCGCTGACAATTACTTAACTTATAAGATTTTGGATTTAGAAAATATTAAACTGAAAAAGGGTT
>NC_051410.1:9184158-9184996 GCF_015228065.2 Penaeus monodon
AAAAAAAGCTTAAAGAGATTCAGATGAAAAAAAAACAAAACATAATCAAGTTTCGAATTCGAATCAAGACCTTTTGTTACGTAAACTATGCAAAAACACCCAAAGCATCAGCAAAACAAATGAAAACAGAACCTTTCAAACAAATTCATAAAAAAAAATACGAGAACACATTAAAGCAAAAGAAAATTCAAATCATTAAGCAAAATTTATGAGATATTACACAAATTATTTTAAAAATGCTACATAAATAACTAAAGAAATACTACATACATAAATAAAGAAATGCTGCATAAATAACTAAAGAAAACTACATAAATGGTTAAAGCGATACTACAAATCTAAATAACGAAATACTCATCACTATATACATACTCAAAGAAATACTACATAAATGATTAAAGAACTATTGCATATATAAAGAAAGTATATGCAAATACAGAAACACTACATATTCAAAAACATATTTAAACAGTGGACTTACAAAATAAAATATTAACAACAAAACGGGGCGTAAGATCATAATCGAAGAAATAAATTGAAGTCGATGGAGAGAACGATAATTGATAACTGATAAGATAAAAAATATATAGTAAAAATAGGAAGAAAAATACAATATCACGACGAGGAATCGCTAACGACCTCTGGCCTAGTCCTTCCTTTTTCCAGCGTGTTCTCCCTTTCTTTCTTCATATATTTATCATCAATTCCATTATGTCTCTCCTTGTTCTCAGGCCTCTACCATCTCCCTTTACAAAGGGAATTTCCTTTTTTTTTAACTCCGGGAGGTCACTCCTCTTCCTCTCCCCCCCCCCAAATCTACCCCACCAATACCTTGTTT
>NC_051410.1:9185076-9185546 GCF_015228065.2 Penaeus monodon
GAGAAACCTCTAAGACAAAGCCAAGGTGTGACCCGACTTGACGAGACGAACTGTGTGCAGGTGTTAAAACAATTGGCGGTGGGCGGAGTCTCGCGGTCAGGTAGGGTCAGGCGAGGTGATTATCGATCGCGGGGATACAAGGGCGAGGGCGTAGGGCTGTTAGTGACGGATTTCGGGCGCGGCGAAATAAGGTTGTTACGATGTGTGGAGGTGGGGAGCTGGGGAGGTAATGGGCGGGGTAAAAAGGGGGGGAGAGGGGGATGTAATGCGAGAGCTATGTCCACCTGCACAGGTGCCTTGGATTCGAGTCGGTGGGGACGTTGAAAATTGCCCTTATTTGATGAGGGGAAAAAGATAAAAAAAAAAAAAGAGAAGAGAATGCGGAGAGGCGGAGGAGGTGGAAGCGACTGAGAAGCAGAAGAAAAATATGATACTGATAATAATGATGATAACAAAAATATTGATAACCT
>NC_051410.1:9185643-9185871 GCF_015228065.2 Penaeus monodon
CAAGGCAAGAACAAATAATACAAAATAATAACAAACAGGAGAACAACAAGAGAGAAAGAAGTAAATAAGGGAAAAGGGATAAAAAATCCATAAGACCACCGAGGAGAATTTTGTATGTTGACCTTTCTCGGGCGTGTCAAACGAATCTTCCCACGTGGCGAGCGAGGTCAGCTGGGGGCACGGTAGGCCTAAATGACTTCCTCCTCTTCCACCACACAGCTTCCCTTC
>NC_051410.1:9185904-9186991 GCF_015228065.2 Penaeus monodon
TCCAGCTTTTAAAAAAATATAAATTCCTATAATTCATTAAAAGAAAACGAAATTAAGATAAAATGGGGGGAAAATATATATATACACACAACTGATATTTTCAAAATGCTGTTTTCGCCGTGTATCTGTCTCGCGATGACGTTCGATAACCTGCTTATCATCGGCCCTATCTCCTTGTCTGTATTCATAAAACAGGCGATTATACGAAGGCTTTCATATTAAATACTGCTTTAAATTGAGGGTGCATTAAATCATCTGTTTATATTGTAATGTTTAATGCAAATTATGTAAAGATGCATTTATTACTCGTTGACGCGACGTATCTCAGGCGTGCTATTAACCCTTATTATCAATACTCATTAATAAAACATCTCCATCGTCTTCGATACTTATCATTAACATTAATAACATGAATTTTGCGGTAGGGACGTATAGTACATCTTTGAAAAACATGTTTATACCATTTTTTTTCCTATCGTTTCTTTCTTTTTTTTTCACGAGGAAAAAAGGTTATTATAGATCCCTGACGCTGATACGATAAGCTTCACTTACCTCCAAATAAGCAATAGTTATCAAGATTTACAGAAACATCAATCACAATGTTTCGGACAAAGTTTACCGAGGTCAAAAAGGCAGGGGTCTGGAGGTCTCTGATGACCAGTGTTACCAACGCGGATGCCCTTTCCTTCCTCTTACTCATTATCACCTTGTCCCTAATTCTGCCCTCTCGTCTGCATTAAGACACAAAACTAAATATACACTATCGATTTAAAAATCCCACCAAAAGAAGACTATCTTTAAAAAGTATAAACAGGCCAAAAATACTCTTCCTCTTTGCCAATCTATCAGAATGAATCATCGCTTCCCGGAGTTGGCAACAGTGTGTCTGCCGAGGTTCTAATTGATCTGTTAAGAGGAGAACCGCAGCTCGGCCTCTTAAACCCCCAAGAGCACAGGGAAGGGACAGGAAAAACAATCTGCCGAGACTGGACCGAGAACAATCATTCCGGCTGTGATTGGTATGCACTGGAACGACATCAATTATTTTGTTCTTAACTTTAAAATATTTTCGTGTTTTCTTTCCTAG
>NC_051410.1:9187032-9187467 GCF_015228065.2 Penaeus monodon
GGGTTCCAGAGGTCCTTTTCTCTGGCCGGTCTCTGGGTAGTAGAGATTTTCAGAGATTTTCACAAGGGGAGAAGAGTAACTCGTTAGGTTAATGATGGGAAAGACGGGAAGGTAGAGAGGTTGAATAGAAGCGGAAACAGAGGTGATGGAAATTTTTTATTTTTTTACTTTCACATTTTCTTTCAGAGACAGTGGGAAATTTCTTTTTGAAGAAAGTATCTTCTGCATGATTATATTTTCTTCAGTCTGTTATGAGTGTATGCGACGTGAAAGAGATATATGACAAAAAAAATTGGTATCATTTTCCCGATATTTCCCATTAACACCTGCCAGAATTAGCATACCAAAAACTGCCTCTGCATAGTAAAATATAACCGTATTTGTTGGTAACCTAAAAATTAGCCTAGAGACATAAAAAACGAAAAAAACAGAATT
>NC_051410.1:9187708-9188110 GCF_015228065.2 Penaeus monodon
ACTAAAAAAGTCCTATAATATTTGCAGAAAAAAGAACAATAGATTAACATCTGTCTGACTCCGCAAAGAACAACAACGCTAGACTACTTGACAGCTCCAAACGTTTCCCCTGGAGGTCGCTCAAAACAGAAGCTGCCCTGAGGCTCCCAGACAATATGGCGGCTCCGGGCAGGACAGTAGACAGTGCAGACAGCTGTGCAGGACTCTCCATCCGGGGTCATTAGTCTGGGAAATTCACACCTGCTCGTGGACTGCCCGAATTGTAGTCTGCGTATCCACACCATTCACAAAATTCAAAAACTGGAAAGCGAGAACAACACGAATAAACTTACAGAGACAAACATGACCATAATAAATCTGGAAGAGAAACAGAGCATCCATTTCCCAAAACCCCCCCCCCCC
>NC_051410.1:9188128-9188590 GCF_015228065.2 Penaeus monodon
TCAAATACGCACGTCGTTCGTCGCCAGCCAGTAAGCAGCCGTTTGTTAAGGGATACGGAGCTAGTCGGAGATCTCAAAAAAAAAAGAGAGAAAAAAAACTTGCCTCAGTTGGGAACGGAAGTATATATCAGCGATAATGATCATCTTTAGCGGGGGAATAAAGTGACTCCCGTGACCCAAATGCTGTATCCGAGGGCAATATACAGCGGGTGCAGCCACTGTCATTACCAGAGTCTTGTCCTCCTCCCCTTTGGTCTGTAAGATGGCGCTGCCTGTCTTAGCCCTGTAGCGTGCAGACGTGTGCCTCCGTGCTTGGAATAATAATAACAATGGTAAATGATAAGTGTCCTTCCACGGACGACGAAGAATAAAATACGCCATACCAAAAAAAAAAAAGCGAATTCAAACTGAAGTCAAGTTCGAAAATAACGAAAAAAAACAAGCTGACATCGATACTCAGAC
>NC_051410.1:9188657-9189486 GCF_015228065.2 Penaeus monodon
TATCATCTATACTTTATCTCTGCATCATAACATACACAGCGTTTCACATACTGGAATGGAGAGAAAATAAGAGATGACGTAGCTAAATACTCTGTGACTATCTCGACACGAGGAACTGGTAGATAAAACTCACAGACAACCGAATATAGTTATCTCTTATCAATTCAGATGATCCACGGAATTAATATCAAAGGTTTCTTCACACATGCGGACTCTTTCCTCTCACGAAGCAGATACGAGATAAAACAAAACACGCACGTTTGCTCCGAAATTCGACGTTCGCAAAAGGGGTTGCAAAGACAGGTGAATTTTCTTATTCCGATAACGAACTTGATTTATACATTATACCAATAAAATAGTCGAGCTTACTTTTCTTCACTTGATCGTTAATCGGGAAATGTATGTATTAGTCCAAGAGTCAAAAACACCAATGGGAAGCAATTCAAGGAAAAAGTCCATTAGAATTCGACTCTCTCTCCTTAATTGTGAAGGATTTGTAAGAGAAAACGGTCTTCACCCCCCTCCCCCATTAGTAAACTACAGCTTCCCATACTCTAAATGAGAGCCGAGGTGACTTAAGCACTGAAATTGTTACAAGTTCTAAAAACAAAATAAAACTAAAAAAATGCTATGGTTACAGTGTAAGATCTTCAAAATAAACCCTTTTAAGGATGAAATAGACTCGATAAACCCAAAACCTAAACAGCAGATGGAGAAAGCAAAAGAAAAAAACGAATTAGAGAAATCTGAAGAAATAGTTCAGTTTCCCCTATGTCCTGTTTGCAGGCCGGCGGGGAGGATGTGGACGGACCGCGAGTTGGGGGGGAAG
>NC_051410.1:9189535-9189614 GCF_015228065.2 Penaeus monodon
TGTGAAGGAGGGAGGTAGGCGGGGTCAGCTGACTAATTGCTTGTCTCGTCCTTATGAACGAGAAGACCTCAAGGATAAC
>NC_051410.1:9189643-9189817 GCF_015228065.2 Penaeus monodon
TGTGTGTTTTTGACAGGGAGGCGGGAAATGCCTGGTAAACGCTGGTAATGCTTGCTTGAATAAGGCTTGCTTGTTCGTAGGTTTGGCGAGTGGATAAACCAGTAGACAGGGAGACTGAAAGATAGAGAATTAGAGAAATAGAGATAGTCCATGCTGGATCCGATTTAGCGTCTT
>NC_051410.1:9189938-9190192 GCF_015228065.2 Penaeus monodon
AACGCATATCGACGGAGAAAAAAAAGAAGGCAATAAGAGCCGGATAACTGAATAAACGAATAAACATATAAAAAACTCAAAGTAAACCGCAAAGAAAATATAACCAAAAATAGACAAAACATAAAAAAAAACGTATCTAGACAAAAATAGAAACAGTGAAAGGTAACAAGAGAAGATGATGTAAAGAAAAGGACGCCTGTTTCTGCAAACGAAAAAAAAAAAATCGTAGGTTGTTCTGGTGGCGTGTTCTGCGT
>NC_051410.1:9190921-9191575 GCF_015228065.2 Penaeus monodon
GGGACAAAAAAATAACGGCAATCGAGTATATTACAGGTAAGCCCGGGAGTCTGCATGCGATTCTGCCATTCGATAAGGAGAGATCCATTTTCTTCGCCCTCTCGACTCCGTACGTCAACAGAAAACGCATCCGAGAGATTTATCTTTTCTCAAGCACAGATCCATAGTCTTGAAATGTCCTCCCGTCCCCTCGCTTCTCTTTCTTCCCCCCTTTCTCTTCTCCTCCGGGCCTTTCCTCTTCGCTTCGTCTATCCTTCTTCTCCCCTTTTTGAAGCTTGTCCTCTCGTTTCCTGCTTTGTTCTTTCCTTCTCTCCTTCATTCCCCTTCGCATTCTCCTCTGTTTTCACTATCACTCTTCCTCCCTTCCGTTTCTCTTCTTTATCCTTCATCTTTCCTCCCCTTCTTTTCATTTCTTTTTTCTCCCCTTCTTTCCCATCCCCTATCTTCCTTTCCTCTTTCCTTCTCCTCGCTTTCTGTCCCTTTCCCTTTCCATTTTCCTCTTTTCTTCGTCTACTCTTCTCCTCTCCTCTTCGAACCTTGTCCTCTTGCCTCTTGTTTTATTCTTTCCTTCTCTTCTTCATTCCCCTTGCATTCTCCTCTGTTTTCCCCGTCACTCTTCCTCCCTTCCGTTTCTCTTCTTTATCCTTCATCTTT
>NC_051410.1:9192303-9192779 GCF_015228065.2 Penaeus monodon
CCTAACTCCAGCACCATCCAGGGAAAGACACCGCCATATTGTACGACGCCAACTAGACTGAGGCGGGGAGTGCCATACATAACCTCCGCGTCCGTATCACTGTTGCGCCCCGTTAGTGTCACTGTCCAACCTGGATAAACGGGCCCTGGCATTGTGAGGCTTAATGTCCCAATAAAGAGCAGGAAACCAATAAATTGTTGCCTTTTACAGGTATTTCTATAATCCATAGAATGCGGTGTGTGTGAGAACCGATAGTTTCCAAGGGTGATAAATGCCCCCGGGGTTAACTCTCTCCCGGCGGCGACAATCATCAGCAAGGGCGTGATTGTTGCCGCACTAAACCCGGGTTCCGGTATCGGGCGGTTGACACGAATCACCGCCCACGATATGCCTCACGCCCATTCTCGCGGGTCGGCGTGGGTGTGGGTAGTGAGGAGGGGAGAGCGGGGGAGGAGACTAGACATGGGACTTTCGGG
>NC_051410.1:9192813-9193034 GCF_015228065.2 Penaeus monodon
TTGGGGGGAGAGGGGAAGAGGAGAGTAGAGAAGGTTAGACGAAAGAGGGAGGGTGGAGGGAGCCGGAGTATAGACGATGGAGTTAGGGGATAGGAAAGAAGTGGAGGAGGAGGGGGTTAGGGCACAGAAAAAAGAGGAAAAAGGGGATAGAGAAAAGTAGGAGGTTAAGCGAAAGGGTTAGGGGAATGGGGAAAGGGTAGCAGAAGTTAGACGAGAGGGTT
>NC_051410.1:9193146-9193236 GCF_015228065.2 Penaeus monodon
GAAGCAGAGGGCTAGACAAAGGGGATAGGGGATAAGAGGGATGGCGGGAGGCGTTTTAGAAGGCTAGACAAGGAGGTTCAGGAGGACAGC
>NC_051410.1:9193266-9193804 GCF_015228065.2 Penaeus monodon
TGACACAGCTGCCATTTCCTCCGTCAGCAGCGATTACGTCGGGCCCGCAATTGTGCATAGCTAGCGTTGCGCCGCTGCCACGCGGACGCCAACTTGCTCGTTCCGGCTGCTATTGCTTCCCACGCCCACCTGCTCGCCCTTCAAGGTGACCCCGCCCGCGTCGCCCCCGGTATTGTCACGCCCATCATCTCGTCTGCTCTCAGCGCAACAGCATCTACGGTCTTCCCCTCAGAGGGCGACCGACCGCAAGAAAAGCGACCGAGAGGACGACCCAACCACAAGGAGGAACGACCGAGAGGACGACCCAACCACAAGGAAGCACGACCGAGAAGACGACCCAATCAAAAGAAAAAACGACCACAAGTGTTCCGTCAAAACCTAACAACAGTTCACTTGAACTGCACTTTCTATCCTATCTTCCCCGCTTCTTTTTCCTACGATGATGCTACGCTTTCCACCTAATTTACCCGAAATGCCATTAAAGGATCCTACTCTACCCTTTGTTATTTTACTTTTGCATATTTTACCGCAAAACAAA
>NC_051410.1:9194359-9194591 GCF_015228065.2 Penaeus monodon
TTCTTAAACAACCAACTTTATGGGGCTCTGATAACCCATATATCACATATCCACTACACGTTTTCTCACTTATTCATTAATTAATCACCCACTAACACACTCACATTACTCATCCACCCACTCACCTCCCAAACTCATTTACCCTTACCCATCTCATCCACCCCATCCACTTACCAAGAGCAGACCCCTCCCGCACTCGCTCCACCACCCTGTAACAAAGCGAAATTCACAG
>NC_051410.1:9194615-9194907 GCF_015228065.2 Penaeus monodon
ATAGCGTGTTAAATACAAAGCGGTCACTGTAGTATCAAACGGGTCGTGGATAACTATCAAGACACCTGTGCATATATTAACGAGTTTTCGAGCCGTCTGCGTTTAATGACATGGCAGGGGCAAGGGCTGAGATGATTAATGGTGAAATGTACCTGGAGGAGGCACCCTCGCACACGGACAATGAGCTCGAGTTACCTGCCTACGGAGCGGGGCGATTCGGGAGGCCGCGGTGAGAGAGATGACGGGTCGTGCGGGCAGGGTGTTGTCTTTATTTTTCTCCCTCATGTCATTC
>NC_051410.1:9194999-9195107 GCF_015228065.2 Penaeus monodon
GGTAATGGAGAAAAAAGAAAGAAAAACAAAAGGTAATAGCTTAAGTACTGTAAAGTGTGTATTTTCCTTTCCTTGTTACTTCCAATAATAATAATAGACGGATACTGT
>NC_051410.1:9195293-9195364 GCF_015228065.2 Penaeus monodon
TAAGAAAATAAAAAAAAGAAAAAAGTTTGAACCACTATATCCCTATTCAGTCACTACTAACCCCCCCCCCC
>NC_051410.1:9195389-9195625 GCF_015228065.2 Penaeus monodon
TCCTCCATTTTTTCACCCTTTCACCACAAATCATCCAGCAGTTAACCTCCGGCGTCGAGCAGTGTCAAGCAGGCAAAGACCTCGTGTAAGAGAAGCCCGCCGTTGTTAAGATTTCCTCCGTCGCAGACCGAGAGGCGATGACCTGAGGCGATGACCAAGAGGAGATTGATGACGACGGGCTCTTGATGTTTCTGCTGCTTCGTAACTACTGATGTCTTTTGCTGAGCACGCCCTTT
>NC_051410.1:9195900-9196073 GCF_015228065.2 Penaeus monodon
ATTTTGTTGTTGGACAAGCATTATGCTGTCTCTGTGACTGTATATGCTATAAATTATACTTTTGTGCTGCAGTTGGACATGTGCAGGGTGTCACGTATGCTGTAGTCTAACATCTGCCATTTGCCTTACCGAAAACACCTGCTTTTTGTGTGCGTATATAATCACTCCATTAG
>NC_051410.1:9196345-9196633 GCF_015228065.2 Penaeus monodon
TCTCTACGTGAATAAATGAACATTTTTCTCCTCCTTTCCGCTCACCCAAATTTGAAGTAAGCATTTCCTTGAATCCATCCGCCTCCCCTCGCCACGGAGAGCAACAGTGACCCACGCAGAACAGTAAACAGACAATCGCGCAGAAAAATGCGCACTGAAGCATACAAAGAACAAGCTACATGACGCGTTCCTGCTGAATCCTCATTTAACACATGCGCTCTCCCTTTGTAACTGCTTCAGTTATTGTTCGCATCCAATTAAAAACCGACCGTATTGCACGTATTCTAT
>NC_051410.1:9197582-9197969 GCF_015228065.2 Penaeus monodon
TTTTCATTTGATAATATATCTGTAGTATCTTGTCAGATTTAGGAAATTCACGTTCTTCTTGCAACTACACGGAATTGCAAAAGGATACGTAAAGCAATGGAAGAAACCCTACCTGCCTAGCCTCCGTTTACCTGGACCTACGTTAACATATCATGGAAAATTTACAGACAATGGTACAATTATAGTGACATTTAGTGGCACTCTTCTGCGCCCTAAACTGACATGACCCTATACAGCCTGGCCCAGTGCTATGGACCTAGGTGTCGGGATGTCACTACATGTGCGAATCACATTAGATTCTTTTATTAACGACTGGAAAATGGCCAGAGACAGAGGAGACTGAGAATCTTACTTCGTATACGGTAAACACATGGATATGAGTACCAA
>NC_051410.1:9199134-9199439 GCF_015228065.2 Penaeus monodon
TCTATTTTTATCAATGGAAAGGCCATGGTTCACAGAGATATATCCATTAAACTTGGCCAGATTAACAAATCTATTCCTAAAGCTGTGCGTATCACTATCGATCCTTTTTGCAAAGATCACAATAATAACTCTTATCATTATCATCACTATCATCGCCTGCACTTAACATAAGTTCCTTTTTATGATGCTCCGTAGACGTTTGTTGCAATAGTGACGATAAAATCAACATCATTATAGCATTTTATGATGGCAGGTGGTGGATACAGAGCCCATACGGAATAAAGGTGTATGCGAGTAATTCTGGA
>NC_051410.1:9200066-9200200 GCF_015228065.2 Penaeus monodon
CTTTTGCACATAAGGTATTTTTGTATTTGATTCAGGAGCGACTACCATCAGCTCCCAGCTAATCAACAGACACAGCAAGGGAAAACACCTGTAATGTTCTCTCTCGTATTTAGCAATGTTTTGTCCTTGGAAAC
>NC_051410.1:9200682-9201370 GCF_015228065.2 Penaeus monodon
CTTTCAAATCATTTACTTTTTTTATCCTCTCACGCCCTTTTCTCTCTACCTTCCATCCATCCTTTTCATCGATTCCTTCCTTAATACCCGAATCACAAATCACACTACTTGAGTAACCTTGCCTCCCCACCCCCCTCCCCCAAACAGTCACGTCACTTGTGAGTTGCGCAGCCTTGGGTGATAAGGCCTATGACGTCACGTGGAGCTGACTGAGAACGGTGTGGGGGAGGGGGGATTAGAGAACGGCTCAATGGACCTTTGGACCTTGGGTCGATTCCACACCAAGGTAGCGCGTTGCACGTGGTAAATGGCAGCTTGCAAGTGACACGTGGCACGGAGATTTCAGACCGAGGTTGTACGTGGCGCGGTTCACAAGATGGCATTATCAGAGGTTTATGTTGTTATTGTTGTCCAAAGTCCTCGGTAATGTTGTGACAACTATCTATCCGTCACTTAGAGGAATAAAGTGGATGATCTTTATTTTTCTACCCTGTCAATACTTCTAAGGAAATATTTTGATAATTCTACCAAGGAGAGTCTTGTTATTGTAATGAGGTGATGTGTCACACAAACATTTGTATTTCTCCGCAGCTGATACAAATGTCATGTTGATTGGTTCATCGTCTGTGCACGAGAGCAGGCACGCATCGCACTGTTTCCTCCTGCAAAACCGTGCGTGATTACCTTC
>NC_051410.1:9201559-9202175 GCF_015228065.2 Penaeus monodon
GTAGCTTGCCATCTTCCTTCCCTCACGTCTTTACCTCTCCCTCGTCACTCGTCACTACCTTTCTTTATCACTTCATCATCTCACCTCCTCTCCCCTTATTTCTCATTCCTTTGCCTTCCCTTCCCTCATTTTACCTTCCTCTCCTCGCTGGCCTTACCTTCCTCCCTCATAATCTTACCCTTTGTCCCTCCCCATCCCCTCTTCTCCTCCCTCATATCATACCTCTGAGTTCCACTCCTCATCGCCTCCTTTCCTTACCCCCTCCCCTCACCATCTCATTGCCTCATCCCTCACCCCCTTACCCCTTATCACATCACCCCTCCCCTTCAGCCCCTCATACATTCCTCCCTCCTCCCTCACCTCTCCTCACTCCCTGCCCCTCATCACCTCACCCTCTCCCCACCCTTATCAAATTGCAACCCCAAACTTCATCCCCTACACTCATTTCCCCTCACCACCTCCCACTCCCCTAATTCCCCTCACCGTCTCCCACCAACTCAAACAAATCAGATACCACCAACTAGAAACCAACCAGCCTCGTTTTCTTCCTCAGGCCAACGACCCCCGAGGCACCAGCTGCGACCAACGACCCACCTTTACTATCTTCTCTGCATCG
>NC_051410.1:9202306-9202557 GCF_015228065.2 Penaeus monodon
CACCACCTACCACAAACCAGCCTCGTTTTCTTCCTCAGGGCAACGACCCCCAAGGCACCACCAGGTACGACAAACGACCCGCCTTCGCTACCTTCTCTGCATCACCTCATTATTACGGGCGACGTCCAACGAATGGCATTAATGGCACTATGGATTTCGGACTCGACCGTGAGACAATGAGGGTGGACCGGCCTGGCACTCATGGCACTCATACAGGCAGCGGCGACCTGGCTACTGTCTACTGCTTGCTT
>NC_051410.1:9203810-9204130 GCF_015228065.2 Penaeus monodon
TCAGCCAGCCTTCAATTGATTCGCGACACCGCCATCGACTTACCCACACCAAGTCCTATTGTGTTGAGAATCGATGTGTGTCTACCAAGATGTTCCGACCGCGTTTGCACCCAGTCCCGTTCCGCAGTTCTAAGACTTTTTCTATTACACCCGCCACCCTCCCCCCTTATAGCGTGGGTGTTACTCCTTATATCCCAAGGTATGAGGACCTTCGCAGTGTGATAGTATTAGGTATGAATGTGAGAGTATTGTGCTTAACTATACATTTTTTTTACCATTATAGCTATTAACTAGACGACAAGCGATGGTTATGTTTTCAG
>NC_051410.1:9204667-9204921 GCF_015228065.2 Penaeus monodon
ATTTTTCTATTTCTTCATATCTCTTTCCACTTCTCATGCTAGTCTTAATACATACACACGCACGAATGTTGAAGCTTCTACATACGTTCCGTGCGGCGCAGACGGGTTGCGTAAGGGCGCTCACGAAAGTGAAAAATATCACGGCGCAACCACAAACACCTGCGAATTCATGTCATGCAGTCTCATGACGAACAAGTACTGGGGACGCGGCGCCGAAATCCAGCACTTACCTGGAACAAGAAGAGAAAGGATTT
>NC_051410.1:9206415-9206502 GCF_015228065.2 Penaeus monodon
GCTCGTGTACGTACGTCCGTGCGTCTGCGCATTCATTTATTTATCTAAGCGCAACACACCCACGCATAAGCACCGCTCGCACATGGA
>NC_051410.1:9206540-9206825 GCF_015228065.2 Penaeus monodon
AAGGCAGGTCGTGCAGGCCTAGCTGATCGCCCTCCGCCCCGAACGCGGCAATTACATCGCAAATACCACACCGCGATGCCGTTATTACGCTCGTGGGCGGGCGAGTGGGCGGCGGCGGAGAGTTTCGTACGCCCGCGTGCTAATTTCAATCAAGGCGGACTTAGAAAGAGGGTCATTAGCCGATTATTTATAGCGGCGAGAAAACCTCTCTGGTCGTCGCCACGATGGATGCGAGCTGCGAGGTCACGCCCGCGGGAAGGGGGCGGGAGGGTAACACGGGGGAGG
>NC_051410.1:9207495-9208078 GCF_015228065.2 Penaeus monodon
TCAACCTGACCTGACCCAAGTTTACCCAAGTCGTGCCAGGCTGATGAATGGATGCGAGCACGAGGCCGCTAATGTCCATAATCGCCCCCCGCCTGATGCCCAATCGACGAGCCTCTGATTGATATTGGCCGAATGTCCGAGCTGCAGAGAGAGTGTATGACTAATTCATAATTGAGGACGAGTAAGAGTGTGGGGGGGGAGGGGAGAGGGGAGATTCAGGCGGAGGGGCCATGGGGGAGATTCAGGCGGAGGGGCCATGGGGGAGATTCAGGCGGAGGGGCCATGGGGGAGATTCAGGCGGAGGGGCCATGGGGGAGATACTGGTGGGGGACTAGAGAGGGGAGGATTGGGGGAGGGCGTATGAGAGAGAGACTCGGGGGTGCTGAGGAGACTCAGCGAAGACTCAAGGGGGGGGGGAGGGTAACGGGGAGTAAGGGTGAGGGGGGGAGGAAGACTCCCGAATACCGCAGTTAGTTACCCACCTTTGCATGTTCGGCCCCGCGGGATGGAAGAGGAGGGGGGGGGGGGAGGCAGGGAAATTAAACGCTCGGCTCTTGTCCGTTTTCCCCGTCTTCGTGACTCG
>NC_051410.1:9208767-9208885 GCF_015228065.2 Penaeus monodon
CACGAGCAGCATGCAAGCAGACGCGACCGAGGCAACGTGTCTCCGCGCCGTCTCATGAGCGTCTGGTTCCCATGATGTCCTTGCCTTTGCGGCCGTTTCTGTTGTATCTCGTTTCTGT
>NC_051410.1:9208914-9209119 GCF_015228065.2 Penaeus monodon
GGGTAAAATGAAACTACATGGCGAAGGGAAGAAAGGGGCACTATGTTTTACAATGTAAATTTTCGTTTCTTTATTTTCCCCCCCCTTTTTTTCGTAAATTTTTTTTTTTCATCTTTTAATTTTTTTAATTTTTTTTTCTGAAATTTTAAATTTTTTATTTTTCTTAATTATCACCTTATTTTCCATTTCTATATCAATAATTTTA
>NC_051410.1:9209252-9209758 GCF_015228065.2 Penaeus monodon
GAGTTTCCTGTCACGCGTTTTCTTCCTGATCATCACAACTTTTGAAAATATCCAGTCCTGTTCCTCCTCTTCCTCTTCCTTTGCATGTGACACTAATTATCATCTTCTCATATTCTACTGACACTACTCACCCGCACATACCCCTTTTTGAAGGTATTTCTTGACATTAACAACGGCATTAAATCAAGTTTATTAGTTTATTATCACCATTACTATGAACATCATTCTCTCCTGCATTGCACTCGGGGACTCCTGGCTGTCGGGAATGAACCGGCGTGAAGCACGTATGGGATATAGTGATTTTTTTTTCTTCTATTTTTCGAGGAAGAAATAATGATTCTCTTTGATCTTGGCTTCGGTGATTTCTGAAACTTGCCTCTGACCTTGATAAAACAGCGTAGTTACATGATTTTCGCGTTATTTCCCCCTGAAAACTTTTTTTTCCCTTGAGGTAGGGAAAGGGAAAAATTCTGCTGGTGTTTCTGGCAATGTGATTTTCTGCTTCT
>NC_051410.1:9211473-9211973 GCF_015228065.2 Penaeus monodon
AAGATCTCATCACCTGTGGATATTATGCTTTGTCTTTACCATTTGCATGCACCGGGCTAACTCATCCATCACAACGCCCTCTGTTACTCACTCACCCTCATCATTCACTCTAAACACACGCTAAATAATGAGGGGGTCAGCAGGCCCTTACCTCACTCCGCACAATCACTTCAAATGTTCTTCACAGTCCATAAATCTGCAGGAGAACAGAATAACACACTCCTTCGCTTCAAAATTATGTCTTCGCAGTATGGTTTCACTCAATGCAAATATCAATGTTTATTACCCTACGTGTTTTTTTTTTGTTCCCGGAAAGTGGAACAAATGAAGCATTCTGTTCACAACGACGTATAAATAACCTTGCCGAAACTCATGAACATACTGAAGCACCGTTGAACGACTAACAGTAAACGAAAGATTTAATAAAATGAAACACCTGCCAACTACAACACAGCTGCAAGGAGAAACAGAACATGTAATCACTCGGGAACAGGGAAAGG
>NC_051410.1:9212010-9212186 GCF_015228065.2 Penaeus monodon
ACATTGAATACAAATGTTTCAAATTCATAATGCAAAACCAGCCGTTGTTTGAAAATGTGTTTGGATATGCTGACAACAGATTCACTTTCGGTCTTTCGTTGATTATCAACAGATGTTATCTTAGAAAAAAAAAATAAAATAAATATATATTTTTTATTTTCTGTCTATAAAATGCC
>NC_051410.1:9212224-9212436 GCF_015228065.2 Penaeus monodon
AGCATTTTACAAACTTGAAATTTGGTGTACGGTTTTATCGCTTCCATGTCCAAGAAGGAATAATTTACTGCTTTATGTCACATGACATATTTGTCACAGTAAGAGTAACATGAATCCTTTGAACTCCGGCAAGACTGTCGAACGCCGTCAGCAAACCTCCCTTCGTGTTGACAGGTGTCTTTCAGTTTTATTGCTCACGCTCTCTGTCTCAG
>NC_051410.1:9212505-9212573 GCF_015228065.2 Penaeus monodon
TTTGTTTTCTTGACTAGTTTCTTCTTTTATTGCCAATATTCTATCTCCCTCTCACTTAATTCTTCTCG
>NC_051410.1:9212630-9212893 GCF_015228065.2 Penaeus monodon
TTTTCTCTCATAATACCCCTCCATCGATGCTATCTCCCGCTGACGTATGGACGCCCCTCCTTCTCCCTCAGCATCGAGAGCTACGGGAGATGCATCCGTCGTGCTTGCGAGACGCACCGGAGCCCCTGATGGTTGTACCTGTTCTACTTAATGCATATTTATCAACGTCGAAAGTCACTGCGTCTCTCTCTGCCGAACTGGCTAATCTGTGAATCTGAAATAGACTCTTAAAAAAGGCCACGTATGAATAAAGAGAAAGGATC
>NC_051410.1:9212921-9213577 GCF_015228065.2 Penaeus monodon
CATCTCGATTTCAGACGGAATGAATAGGATGGTAATTGTGCGCCAAAGATTTGAAGGAATTCGGGAAAAATCGGGGCGGATAAAGAAGAATTTTTGGACGTTTTATGAATCTTACATTTTTTTTTTTTTTTCCAATTTGGTCTCTGTTCTTTCTTAATCTTTTTCCGCAATCCCTGTTCTGCCAAAATGTCGTGAGCGATGTACAGCAGTATGCAAAATAGAACTCGGCACTAGACGAAGCATTGCTGACAAACGGAAAATGATAATGCAAACCATAAAGTAAAATGACATCATTTTCTATCAATATCCTCAACGCACATGGCAAATTCTACGAATAAAATGAATCAGCGAATATAAAATGTGTCGAGAACTGACCTCCAGAGATAACCAGTCTCGAACAGTGGCAATGAGGTCATTCATTCTCCATCGTTTCAAAAGCAGATAAGCAGTTTGTTTCGTAAGTAAGTAGTTTGCCTCAAAAAGATGTTACTGAACGAACGACATCGCTAGAGTATTTTCGAGCGTGCAAGACTGAAAGAGTCTTACACAGCACTTGTAAAGAAATATTAAATTAAATCTGCAAACGGTAAAGTGCAAGAGACGTCCATCAAATAAGCGTTTGGATGTGAGACAAAGTGGGCAAGTACACGGTGATG
>NC_051410.1:9213718-9214271 GCF_015228065.2 Penaeus monodon
CGAGGAGAAAGGTAGAGACAAGAGACAGAAAAAGAGAGAGGGACGTAGCCAGAGACGAGACGAGACGAAGAGACAGAGAGAGAGAGCAGGAAGAAGACAAAGAGCGAGCAGGAGACCGAGCATTACACCCAGGCGGAAAAGTCTCCTTCGGCGGTGCGTCCCCCCGCGCCGCCGTCCCTTGGAGCAGCACCACCTCCGACCTGCGAGCTCATAATCCGACCTCCCCTGGACAGAAACACGTTTGTCTCATTATTATTCATAATTACTTTCTGATATCTCGAGGCTTAATGAGCCCATGCTTGGCTGAACCTACAGACGGGTTACGAAGCTCTGCTGGGTTTACGACCTTTTTCATTATGACCGCAGCCTCTATAAATATCAAAACTATTGCGAATTATGATTACAAACCCTCTTTTTATCGCGGCGCTCGGTCTAGCGGGATCCCAAAGGAGTCGGGACTATCCCCCCCCGCCCTCCCTCCGATCCCAACCGTGTTATGACGTCGATCCCGAAGCAAAACAGCCAATATGACCTGCCGATTCTCAAACCCCTT
>NC_051410.1:9214311-9214403 GCF_015228065.2 Penaeus monodon
TCGAAGATTCTCAAAGGCGTTTCCCCCTTTCTTCTGAATGAGGGGGGGAGGGGAGGTTAGAGGAGGTGGCGAGGGGCGAGAGATTTCTAAGA
>NC_051410.1:9214430-9214616 GCF_015228065.2 Penaeus monodon
TTAAGGGGCGGGTCTTCGTGCTGTCAATCCTCTCGATCGGGGAGTCGGGAAGAAATTATCTCCAGAGATGAACAGCGAGAGGCAGAAGACGCAGCATGAGAGATAAATCCCATTGACATATCTCCTGACACGAAGTCGGTGATGTTCTTACTTTCCCGAATCGAGATCCGTGGCGAGATTTTGATT
>NC_051410.1:9214929-9216229 GCF_015228065.2 Penaeus monodon
TTTTCCAACACCAATCCATATTTTTAAATGCACCGAACTGCAGAAAATAACTTAAAAGGTTAAGTAAACGACCCGAGCACCAAGACCACGCACTTCAAAATCTTAATTACGAAATGACTCTGGATAGGTTATTATACTTATTTTTAACTCCGTATTGATGGCGTGACCCACTACGTCCGGCCAGGCAGTCATTTCTTCAATTAATCCCCACAGGAGGAAAATAATGAAATGCGACCGCTCGTTTGATTAATGACCTTCATTCGGGACATCATCAACTTGGGCGATTTTAATGGCTGATGACTACCTTAACGACCGGCTGATAATTGCTGTATTACTCATAAGCGAGGCACAGCAGACCGCAAGATGAAGACACGCACATGGCGACCGTCTGACCGCGGCCGAAGAGGCTTTCTTGGAGCGGAGAACATCACTTGGCTTCAGGTACCGTTCGCGCTTCACTCACTTCTCTCGTTCTCGTCTGCAGGGGCTCTTGTTGTGTGGCATCGAAAGGCCTGGAGAGAGATACGCATCGTTGAATTAGCGAGTGTACAAGTAAACATAGACAAAACGTTTTTTTTTTTTTGTATATTCTTTATCGTGCGTTTGTGCCACTCGAAGCGAGAGGCGAGATGGTCGGGTGTCGTCCGAGACACCCGAGACGCCGCAGTGGGATCGTCTCGCCGCCCGTGTTAAGTGGGCCCCGAGTGGTAAGTGTTCGCGAGTTGCGGTAGTGAAGGGGCGGGGATGGGGGGAGGGAGTCCCGAGGTGTTATACAGGTGATATATGGCCTGTGCGAGACGCCTCTACATGCATTGCTGCGAGACGCTCCGACCGAGATTCATTATAGACTCGCGAGACTAAAATGGCTTGCCAGACACAGCACAGGGTTTGACCAGAAACAGTAAAAAAGTACCACTGGCAGAGAGGCGTACGAGGGCCAACGAGGCCTTCCCGGAAAACCGTCCTTGCGGCACCACGACGTAGGGACGGAGACGAAAGACAACAACCTCCCTCCGACGGCCTTCCTTGTTTCATTTAATGTGACCCCGCAGAATGTTTAGTTATAAAGTCGCATACCAAATACAACACATTTATCGGGTATCGCTTATATGCGTCCGCTCCATAAGGCTGGGAATATCGCGTTGTTCCCGCGGTCCCTACAACCCGACGGGCGCGATCCTGCCACAGTGTCAAGTCCAAATGGCTGCTCTGGAACACAGCCGATCAGAGGCGCATGTAAGATCCTCCATCGGATTCGAAGCTTTTTAAGGCGATGTCAAACAGCATCATCCGTGCGTCT
>NC_051410.1:9218910-9219847 GCF_015228065.2 Penaeus monodon
CGATTTCCGTCAAAAAAAAAATCTTATACAAAGAAAATCAGAAAAAAAAGAAATTACCTAATTTCTTTAATATTCATGGTGAGACACACAGTACTGTATTATCAAGAAATGCCATTCAAAACATTCATATCAATAAGCATAATACAAGTAAATAATGCAGAAAAATGCTAAAGATGACAGTAAGGATAAGTATAACAATATCACTATTAAAATAACTGTGGATGGTTGACAAGAATAAAAGAAAAAAAAATGTCATAAGCAAATACAGGTAAATGAACAATAACATTAACAAAAAAAACTATCAGACGAGTGACAGTAATTGCATAATAATAACAACGCAAACAGAGGCTATGACAAAGTTAAGATGATGAACACTGTAAAGGCAGCTTACTCCGCCACTGTAGTAGTAACAGTAGATTTAGCTGTAGAATAAAATTAAAAATAACTAAAATCCTTATATAAAATACAGTAAGAAAAAAATTGAATGGCATGACTGAAATTTAATAGCTAGTTAAAAGCTATTTCCCGTTAATAGCGTAACCATTTCCCAAACGTGTTTCCTTGTTTCCTGGTATGATAAATTTAATCAACAACAACAACAAAAAAATGTAATCAACAGATATAACAATGAACAACTATAATCCAGATTACATTTTACACTCATTACAGCCACCATCACCTTAATTAACCTTTTCATTCAATTATGATTCATCAACCATTTCAAATCACACGCATCGCTCTGAAACAACACGCCATTCATCACCAAGGCATTACAACACTAAACTCACGCCCATCAATTCGAGACAACGCCCATGACATCACGCCCATGATATCACGGTGCCGCTCGCTGACATGCAATATGGAAGATGCAAGCGGCCGTTCTGTCTACTGGTTAACGCAAATTCTACAGTTATTAACGTTTTCTACTTTGGTTTCT
>NC_051410.1:9220035-9220830 GCF_015228065.2 Penaeus monodon
CTCATCAACTGCCAGGTCTCACCCACGCCTTCTCTCTCCAACCCTATCCCGACCCACACCCACCCACTCCACACCTTCCCCTACCTTCACCCCCCTCCCCTTACCCCACCTCCATCCCTTCTCCCTCCATCCCCACCCCTCCCCCCTTCCCCCCTCTCCCCCCTCCCCTCACTCCCTGCACCTCGATCGAGTCCCAAGCATCACCGGCCACCGAGGCGCCTCCGCACGCCGGCCCGAGCGCACGGTAATCCACCATTCTGAATCTCCGCGGGGGTAGGGGTTTAAAAATTCAAACGCGTTAAAATTTTCTCGAGTCGCCGTCCGCCCCCCGCTGGGCCCCGGCCCGTCATGAAGACAACAGTGATGAGGCCGGCGTCTACCCGCGTTAATCCGACGTTGTTACGCACGTCAAACTCGTACCGTCCGACGCGGCCTGAAACGCGATGGACGGATGGGGATGGAGGGGAGGGGGATAAGAGGGGGTAGGAGGAGTGGGTGGAGGTGGGGTAGGGATAAGAGGGGGGGTGGGGAGGGATTGGGAAGGAAGGGGGAGAGATAGAGGGAGATAAGAGGAGTGGGTTGGGGTGGGAAAGGGTGGGGGTAGGGGTAAGAGAAGGTAGGGGAGGATTGGGGGAGGGGTAAGGGGAAGAAGGGTGAATAGGTAGGAGGAGGAATAAGGGGAGAGGGGGCGGGGGAGTGATTAGAGGGCGTATGGGGTGAGTGGGGAAGGAATTGATAGGGGGTAGTTGGGTTGAGAGGAAGAAGATGAACAATGCGAGTGTGACGAAGGGTGAG
>NC_051410.1:9221060-9221179 GCF_015228065.2 Penaeus monodon
TGCGTAGCAAAAAAGTCAAGGAACACAGACCATTAAATGGAAAATGTCCCCAAAGAACACCTTAGAGATGAAGCTCAGGTGATCCTCTCGTGCATAAGCCTTTGAAAAGAATTTACGCA
>NC_051410.1:9221681-9221938 GCF_015228065.2 Penaeus monodon
CCCCCCCCCAAAAAAATCGTACCCCCCCCCCTTTTAACCCCGTGAAACACCCCTGCCTTCGGGGGCCGTTGAAACAACACTCGAGGCGACAGACGCTCGGGTTCCCAGAGCAGGAGCTCCGGCAGAAGGACGAGGACGCAGACGGGGTCGCCACTCGGGCTAATCTGCATGCATGAAGAAAATCCGCGACCTGCCCGAACGCGACCGCCAACGCGACACCTAACCTTGAGGTAGACAACGGGAGAGACATGAGGCGG
>NC_051410.1:9221997-9222559 GCF_015228065.2 Penaeus monodon
GGAGGTAGGGGATGGGGGTGGAGGATGTGGGGAGGGGGAAAGGGGGATGGGGGAGGAGGATATTGGGAGGGGGGAAAGGGGGATGGGGGAGAAGGATATTGGGAGGGGGGAAGGGGGATGGGGGAGGAGGATATTGGGAGGGGGGAAGGGGGATGGGGGAGGAGGATATTGGGAGGGGGAAGGGGGGTGAGGGAGGAGGATATTGGGAGGAGTGGCCGGGATAAGGGGAAGGTTGGGGAGGGGGAGAAGGATAAGGGGAAGGTTTAGTGTGGGGAGGGGGAAGGGGTTAGGGGAGAAGGGGAGGAGGAGATAGGGAATGAGAAAGAGAGGAATAAGGGTAGGGAAGGGGAAGGGTTTAAGGGGTTAGGGGAGAAGGGGAGATGGAGAGGGAAAAGGGATTGGGGAGAGGGATAAGGGGAGGTGGAGAGGTATAAGGAGAGGGTTATGAGTAGGGAGGGAGAAGGGGTTAGGAGAGGGGGAGAGGGGGAAGGGCAGAAAAATAAGGGGGGCGAGGGATAATGGGAGGAGGAGTGAAGTTTAAGGGGAGTAGAGGGGTAAAGGG
>NC_051410.1:9222785-9223080 GCF_015228065.2 Penaeus monodon
GAGAAAATCTTTCGTTTTCTCGCAAGATCTCGCCCCTAATTACGAATATAGCGAAGCAGACGGTGCCCGAGATTTTAATATTGAGCATCTTAATTAACCTGACCATTTATGGGAAGGCGTGGCTCAGGCTTGGGACCTGATAACATGACGATGGCTAAGAAGAAGGTTATCATGATTGATTTTCGGATATTTATAGGTTTTATTTTATGATGATTATACCGCGAGATGGAAGGGCGATAAAAAAGCGTGCGCAAGAGAGCAACAGGTGGTGTAATTAGCCTCGCCTTTTGCGAAG
>NC_051410.1:9223113-9223207 GCF_015228065.2 Penaeus monodon
ATCGCGAGCACAGGCGTCCCACCCCGAAGAGGACTTTTGGGCCGACCCGTGATTCCCGCCGCCCGAATTTAATTAATTATAAAGGCATGATCGC
>NC_051410.1:9223230-9223692 GCF_015228065.2 Penaeus monodon
GCAAGAGGCAAGGATTTATGGGCGACGCCTCCTCAGGCTCCTTCCGCGGTGCCTTCTCCTTCGTAGGATGGGGTGCCCTGGGAGGTGGCCCTTCAATGCAGGAGCGGGGGGAGGGGCTGGAGGGGGAGGGTGGAGATGGGAAAGGAGGAAGGGGGAGGGGGGAGAAGTGGGGAGAGGGGGGGAGGAGTGGAGGAAGGAGGGGGAGGGTGGAGATGGGAAAGGACGAAGGAGGGGAGGGGGAGGAGTGGAGGAAGGAGGGGGAAGAGTGGAGGAAGGAAGGGGAAGAGTATGGGAGGAGTGGGGGAGGGAGGGGAAGGAAAGGAGGAAGGTGAGGAGTGGGGAAGGGAGGAGAGAGGGAGGAATAAGGGGGGGAGGGGAAGGAAGGGGAAAGGGGGGTAAGAGAGGGGAGGGAAGGAAAAATGATCAAACGAGAGGCGGAAAAGGTGGTTGAAGAGGTGGAAA
>NC_051410.1:9225118-9225328 GCF_015228065.2 Penaeus monodon
GTAGGTGGCAGGAGTTTCTCGCGTGCATGGGGGAAGCCCAAAAACGGGGAAAAACAGGTGATTAAAAAACCCCAAATTTTTAAATTTTTGGGGCGCATGACCGCATGTAACACCCCTTCCCCGCAGAGATACCATGGGGCGCGATCAGCGTTAAAAAAAAACATCACTTTTAAAAAAAAAACAGGAAACAAAAAAATTTTGGGTTCTTAT
>NC_051410.1:9225534-9225801 GCF_015228065.2 Penaeus monodon
CAGTCACACACACAAATCTCACAAGAGAACAACAGTACCGAGTCCCAAAACGCCAGGAATCCATTACTTGCAACAATGATTTTTCTGACATGAGCAACAATGCAAACGGAAAGAAGTGAGCAGCAGTAATTACCACACGGAGATAGAAAAACAAACCCCAAGTAATTTCATCGGTGATATGAACGCCTGCGTGGAACAAATGATCAACTGCAAAAACAAACAAAGAAAAGGCCCTCCACGGAACCTAACAATGTAATCAACGATACG
>NC_051410.1:9226014-9226365 GCF_015228065.2 Penaeus monodon
CACCCTTTTCCCCTCTTTTTCTCCGTCCTTGTCCTCTTCTTTCTTATTTTCTCCTCCTCCTCTCCCCTCTTCTCCTCCTGCCACCCTGTTTCCCAGCCCTCTTCTTCTCCTTCTCCTCTCTCTTCATCTTCTTCTCTACTATCTTTTCTTTCTCCTTCCTTCCTCTCTTTCCTCGTTTCCCCTCTTCTTCCCCCCCCTCCTCCCTCACCTCTTCCCTTCCCCTTCCCTTCCCTCCCTCCCCCTTCTTCCCTCCTCCTTCCCCTTTCCCTCTTCTCCTCCCTCCCTCTTCCTTCCCCTCTTTCTTCCTCTTTTCTCCCTTCCTTTCCTTCCTCCCTCCTTCTTCCCCCTTTC
>NC_051410.1:9226446-9226697 GCF_015228065.2 Penaeus monodon
AAGCCCCCGATAGTTATAAGATTTCGTGATATCAAGCAGCGCAGTAACATTTATCGCTGAATCCGGGATGAAAAACGAGATGCTATCTTAATTAAAACTGGGGATAAATCCACCACCTGCCTGGCTCTCTGCGTAATTAGATTCTTCGTTTGGAAATAATGCATCGTACAAATTGCCTTTTAAATGTCGTCCGTCCGGCGTGTGCGTGCTGTGCCCCAAGTACGTTTCCCCGTGTTAAGAGTACGTGACTG
>NC_051410.1:9226723-9226852 GCF_015228065.2 Penaeus monodon
TTCGTGCTTTCCACACTCGGAGGGTTTACTCCGGGGGAGGGGGATGCTTTGGGGAGGGGTACTTGGGTAGGGGTACTTGGCAGTTTGGGCGGTACGTTGGGGGGGGGGGGAAGGGGTGAGATTTCACTG
>NC_051410.1:9227061-9227526 GCF_015228065.2 Penaeus monodon
TTCCGAAATTCATTGAAATATGATTACCAAAAAGAAAGAATGAGACAAAGGGAGGGGGTACTACCCTTCTGTTTCTCTTTATACTTCCCATTATTTTGTGAAAATGTATATATATTTTTTTCTAAATCGTATCGACTGATTGAAATAGATAACAGATAATTTTACACCGCTTTAATACTTTCAATAAAAAAACAAATGAAATCCTACTGGACAGCGGAATATACGGAGAACATCAATACATAAACTATTAACACCTTCGAACAATATTTTACATAAAAAAATATGCCAAAATATTAAAACATAATCATTAACATCTTCGACTGACCTCCGAGTAAATACGATTATCCTCGACAGCGGGAAACATACCATAATATAGACACACAATTAGCTTTAATTAAACATCTCTCTCTTTCATCAGAATCCCTATGAAACGGCAATGATAAGACGATCGACTTACAGCCAATC
>NC_051410.1:9227903-9228255 GCF_015228065.2 Penaeus monodon
CGCGCAGCCAGCCAGCCAATCAGCTGATTCCAATCGGGAATCTAGACGAGATTCGGACCTTTTAGCGATTCCAATTAAGAAAAGTTCCACTCGGGTACCCCGCCTAGATCAAATATTTAAAGTTTTGATGGGAATTTTAATTATGATAGCATTCTAATTATGAGTGAATGAATGAATAAGAGACTTGCCGCGGGGTTCGCCATCGCCTGCGAAACTGGGGCATGTCATTACGTGGAAACTCATCATCATAATGTTAACTGGGCCACGAATTCTGCGCCGAAGTTAACACCTTCATTTTGATATTATTCATTGTCATATCAGTGATAATAATGATAGGAGTGAGACTGATTGG
>NC_051410.1:9228345-9228473 GCF_015228065.2 Penaeus monodon
ATTTGCATTAAGCAAACGGATTTTGAGTATTGTGCCCTCTACTGATGCTTTTTTTCCCAGTCAAATAGGGGGTAGGTAAACAATATTCACGTTGTTATGCATATTTCCTCCCTATGACACACCCCAAC
>NC_051410.1:9228560-9228843 GCF_015228065.2 Penaeus monodon
TCACACTCATACCCCCCCCCCTTCCTCCCGCCCACTCTTCCACTTCTTCGCACACGAATAACGGATTTTCTTGTTTTTGTTGTTGTCTCCTTGTAGTGTAATAATAGTAACAATGTTCTTCTGGTATCAACCGCACTTCTTTTTGATGTCATCTTTGATCTTAATTATCATTTTTTTACTTAATCATTTACTCTCGTCATGATCCCCGCTGACATCGCTGACGTCATCATACCTGGAGGGGGGGGGGGGTAGGTTCGCCATTCACGGCCATACCCTCCATCCA
>NC_051410.1:9228869-9229058 GCF_015228065.2 Penaeus monodon
CCGCTTTCCTCCTCCCCCATTTTTATTAGCTTCGCCGAATGTGCGAATGTGACCTGAATTGAGCATGTGTCGACATGTTGTTTCCTTATTACTTGTTTCGCTCGGACGTATTTGACTTCACTATCTCTCTCTATCTTGAAGTGAAGTCGCTAGGCCTCATGTCACTTCTTCCTCATTTTTTTTTTCACT
>NC_051410.1:9229419-9229797 GCF_015228065.2 Penaeus monodon
ACTTGACTCATCGCGTGGGGACTATGCGTTCGCCAGTTGAATAAACAGCGCCCTCACCGCCTGCGTCAGTCCACGTGCCGGGGCAAGACAGTGCCGATCGAGGGGGCACCTTGGCCAGACCCGAGACCCGATGCCAACTCGGGTAAATTAGGCCGACGTGCCCCTTCCTGGACGATATATTTTGCCTCTTAATGGGGTCGGTATGACTGGTCGACCTTAAAGTGCACAGTGTATCTATATCTACCTATCGATTCATCTCACTTTTGTTTCTTTCTCTCTCTATCTATCTCGTGCACACATATACCTGTCTTTTTCTCTGTCTTTATCTCTCTTCATCAATCTATATTTGTCTCTCTGTCTCGACTTATGCATGTCTGC
>NC_051410.1:9229903-9229984 GCF_015228065.2 Penaeus monodon
GTTTTGTCAGCCCAGAAATGCAATATCAGCCGATGAGCGTCGTCGAATACTCTCCATCTCTCTCTATTGTGGCTGGTTATG
>NC_051410.1:9230029-9230228 GCF_015228065.2 Penaeus monodon
CCTTCTTCCCTCTTCGATTCTTTTTTTACCTTCTTGTCACGGTACTCCGGCGCCATTGTCTGGCCGGGCATCGCGCCTTCGTGGCTCTCAATGACTCCCGGACGCTTTTTAAAATCTATTTATCTGTATTTGTGATTCGTTATTTATAATTTGGAACTTTCCGCTTTGGGGGAAATATTGTCTGGTTGTTATGTGTACG
>NC_051410.1:9230433-9230606 GCF_015228065.2 Penaeus monodon
GGGGGGGGGGGGCGTACGTGTGTTTTTCGGTGCCCTCTTACACCCCCCCCCCCCCACCGCACAAACAAACAGAAACGAAATAAGAACAAATAAGAACTATCTAATAAACCATATTCTCATTAAAAAATTGACACAAAATAATAAGAAAAATCACACATCGGGAAATGACAATG
>NC_051410.1:9230644-9230855 GCF_015228065.2 Penaeus monodon
TGCTTCAAAATACAAACACTCTCTTTCTCTCTCTTTCTCGTGCTCGGCAGTAATCAAAAACCTTTATTCACGTCTGACTCGTCGCGAGTAGATATGTAATTTAAGAGAAAACTAATTACTTGGTATCATATAATGAAAATTAATTAAAGCAGTTTTCGAATCAAAATAATTATGGAAGGTGTATGTGTATGATGGTCTTTCTCAAGACATA
>NC_051410.1:9231158-9231655 GCF_015228065.2 Penaeus monodon
TACTTTGTATTCACCAAATTTAACTACAACCCTGAATTACCTACATTATTCAGCGTTTACTGGATACATTCACTATTCACTGACTTCACTACACTAGGGCAAAATTTCACGTCACATAACTCTGGATAAATACGTTTTTTTTTTTTTACTACAACAAAACGCATGATAGTCAGATGATGCGATGGTGAATATGGCGCGAGGATGTTTAATTAAATTATTTTGATAGTTGGGAAAATGGTAGTGAAGGTATAAACAGATATTGCGAATAACTATGGTGTTAATGACGGGATGGCAATATATATACTGGTAATTAAAATAATTCATTAACTAAAATTGATAATGAAGAATGAGAAGATTTAAGAATACGTTAAAAAAGAAAGAATTGAAAGTTAAATAACATAAAACAAAAGAAAACTAAATAACGGAAAACAAATACAGACAAACATACATACAAACATAACACAGAGTACGAACACTGAAATAAAAACACCGCAAAA
>NC_051410.1:9231804-9232325 GCF_015228065.2 Penaeus monodon
GAGTGCAACAAGCCAAGATGCAGACGAGAGACAACACAACGGAACAAGTAAGTTGCAAGCTGTCAGAGCGGGGTTCCTCTTGCACCCAGCCAACCTAAGCAACCAGTGCCGGGTGCTTGCTTGCCTTTGGTGGGGTGGGGGGGAGAGAAATGACAGCCGTTTCGAACACTATACGTGTTAGTCTCTTGGCGTTCCTTTTGAACCCGAGGAAGAGAGCCACCTGTTCAGGGGAGGGGCAGGGGGGGAGACAGGTGGGGTGGAGAGGGAAGTGGGGGGTACAGGTGTGGAGGGGGAGGAGGGGAGAGAGAGGGTGGTTAGTGACAGGTGTGGAGGGAGAGGGGTGTGGAGGGGGAAGGGGATGGTATGTGACTGGTAGGTGGAGGAGGAGGTGGGGGGGCAGTAGTGGGAAGGGGGAGGGGGGAAGAGTTGCTGATAATAACAGAAATGTAGAGAATTATGAAGTTATTAAAAAAAAGTGAGGAAAAGAAAAAGTTAAAATGCATAAATTAAATGCAGAGGGT
>NC_051410.1:9232590-9232727 GCF_015228065.2 Penaeus monodon
AGAGTCTTTTAAAATCCCATAAAGAAAGCTTTAAATTTCCTTTGGTTGAATGTAATGTAAAGACAATATCGTATTTCGCCACGACGTAAATTCTCGTAGATTTCTAAGTGCTCAAGACAAGCCACTGAGAAGGCCAT
>NC_051410.1:9233553-9234011 GCF_015228065.2 Penaeus monodon
CAGGACCCATACCCACAATGATATTTTTCCCTCTCCATTCATTATATTTCATCAGGCGTAATAGCGCGCTTGTGTGGGATTTCCTTGCGGTATTTAACGTCCCTGTAGCTCAGGTTCAACATACTCCGCAGATGAAATGTGTTGCTGTCTCGCATCTCCATCACGTTAGTTTCCCTTCTCCTATTTCTCTTCCTCTTTCTTCTTCCCCCTCTCCTATTTCTCTTCCTCTTTCTTCTTCCCCCTTTCCGTGCTTTCATTTTCCCCTCTCTCCCTTTTATTCCCTGTTTTTCTTTCCACTATTCTTGCTTTTTTTTCTATTTACTCTTTTTATTCCCTTTTTTTCCTCTTTTCCTTTTTCTTCTTCCTCCTGTTAATCTTCTCTTAATCTTCTTTTAGTGATTGGCTCGCCTTTTAAGCTACTTCTTTTCATTTCAAGAAATATTTAGGTTTTCTTCCCT
>NC_051410.1:9234101-9234407 GCF_015228065.2 Penaeus monodon
ATATATATATTGCATTGACTGTTTGAGATATTCGAGTGATCTTTTCTCTCTCTCAAAACCGCTTATTTTCTTTCAGTTTTCATTCTTCATCTACGCATTTCGCATTTCTTCTTCGTTATTTTCTCTTTAAATCTTCGCATTTTCTCGGTTGTCCCTTTTAGTAAGTAGCGATTCACTCACACAGTCACACTCTACTATGTGTAAAATCAACTGAATCAATGCATATCGAATATATTCATTAATTCTAACAAATTCACTGATGTATATAATGTGATTTCTCTTTCTCTCCTCTTCAGTCCCACTACG
>NC_051410.1:9234556-9234762 GCF_015228065.2 Penaeus monodon
CGCAGCGTCAGTGTGTAGTTCCAACCATGAAACACATCAAGAGCCCACGATTTATGCACTCCCAGCGTCATTAATCTTAATAAGTTTATATGTTTAAAAATGCGCATATGATTGCTATCGTTCGGGTTAACGAGTTCAATGCATATATAAATAACTGTTCATTTTTTCTCAACGCGCTGGAACGCAAATATTTTACAGCAATTGTC
>NC_051410.1:9235345-9235497 GCF_015228065.2 Penaeus monodon
GCACTGTCAAAAAGCAAGCAAAAACGCTCGTCCGCCTGCACAACCACACAAACACGCCATGGAAACACCTCAGTGTAACCCGAGTAGCTCGATCCCTCCCCCCCACCCCAAACCCTATTTTTAAAAGAAGCTAACAGTGCCCTTCCACCTTG
>NC_051410.1:9235574-9235751 GCF_015228065.2 Penaeus monodon
GACACTGACCAAATGAGAAGCGAATGCAAATTTCCCATCAGATCTCGACGCCATGTTTATTGAACCAAAACTGCGTCTCTTCGACCCACCGACGCCGGGGAGATAGGGGTCAGAGGTGCGAGAAATATCTTCAAAATTTGGGTCCATCGTGTGTTTTTTTAAATCTGTTTAGGCACA
>NC_051410.1:9235943-9236065 GCF_015228065.2 Penaeus monodon
CCAGTCATTGCATGCGGATGCTGCAATTCAGTTCAGTTTGATGTGGAATTCTAATCATACATAGAATCCTTAAGACAAAAGCCTACATATACACAAGACGAATTTGACAAAAATCAAGTTTG
>NC_051410.1:9236096-9236164 GCF_015228065.2 Penaeus monodon
TCATCGAAAGACCCACGGCTTTGAACGCTTACTAACAAATTTTATTACACACCTTAACACAGCCAATA
>NC_051410.1:9236212-9236279 GCF_015228065.2 Penaeus monodon
TTATGCCAAACCCTCCTTCAAAGAAAAAAAAAAACTTTCACTCTAACGCCTTCCACTCACCTCCCTC
>NC_051410.1:9236308-9236536 GCF_015228065.2 Penaeus monodon
CATAATCTATAAATTATTTCATGCTTAAGGAGAGAAAATCATCGCGTCGGAGTCACTGAAGCAAAAGTTTCATTAGGCGCGCGGCGTCACTCCCCGATGGGCGGCCAGGAGCAGCCCGGGCGTACGCTGCTAACCACGGGGGAAAAACTAGCATATCTGTCTGCACTCAACCGGGTTTTTCTTCGGACCTCCGCCCGCGTCAAACACCTTCTGCTGCGTGTGACATGA
>NC_051410.1:9237162-9237539 GCF_015228065.2 Penaeus monodon
TAAGTAATGATTAAGCTTGTCCTTTTAAGCGCCAGGGCATTGTGATTTGGATAATCAGTGTTCTATCTTAATTTACCCAAAAGAAGAATTGCTGGTTGATCAGAGCAGCTCTTATCTCTCGCAGAATCACTTGGGTTAATGTTACAACTATTTTGACATCGGGGTAATAAAAATTGCCAAATGCTCCTTTTTTTTTATCTCTCATGCAAATAAAATTGATTTTATGATGTTTTACATTTTCTTTCTTTAATGTGGTTTCCTCGGGAGGTGGCATTCTTTCGCTGTGTTATTTATGTCTGACTGGTTCTGTGATGCGAACGCTTGCAGTGCTTTCAGGAAATAACCTTTCATTGGATTAGTTTTGAAATTCTTTAGAC
>NC_051410.1:9237745-9238165 GCF_015228065.2 Penaeus monodon
TTATTGTCACGGTTTTATTTTAGAAATAGAGGACATGCAAGATAAACAGTAATTGATTCACTTATATAGTACTAATATAACATAATTTGCATATCCATTATTGTTCTTCTTATGTGATGATTTAGATTTTAGTCCATTTACGTTTCTATGTATATCCAGGACAATAATGAAGTTTCCATTATATATATACATACTGTCTACTTAATAATCGTGTTGTGAATACAAAGACAGACAGAGAAGTAAACATTTACAATACTCACAACTACAACACTTATACTCACTCTACGAAACAGACAAAACAAGGTCTAGTATGAAGACAAAAGGTGTCAAATACTATACATCTCTTGCGCGCACTCTAACACAGATCCCTGACACCAAATGACAACCCTGAAATCCTGATTATGACATTTATCTAAGTAA
>NC_051410.1:9239231-9239597 GCF_015228065.2 Penaeus monodon
TTTTTCTTTGGTTTTCCTCTCCGTTTGCGGGCGAGTTTCCCCCCATTCACGAAACCCAAACATTCTCATACATCGCCAACCTTCACACCTGTCTTCTGCTGGCTTGCGTGTTATTTCTTTATGTTATAGGCTATTGCCTTGTTGTATTCATTATTTCTTTTAGCACGCACTTTTATCGAAATTACCCTTTGGTCTGCTTTTCATTATTTTTTTTTTTTCTCTCTCTCTCTTTCGTTCTTTCATGATTATCGCGTAATTTATATTCTCATTTGCATTCGCTTAATTCGCTGCGGATTCGCTCCGTCTCCGATCTTTCCTCTCCGTCGGAGTTACGACTAGATCCTCCGTCTCTCTCGTTTATTTGCC
>NC_051410.1:9240373-9240494 GCF_015228065.2 Penaeus monodon
CCGAAAGAACACCTGCAACTGTCACTTCCACGTATGCAAATTATCCAACGCAACGATATTTTCTCCGATAGACAAAACACACGTCGCGAGGGGAAATACCTTGTGTTTTGGGGGTTTAGAG
>NC_051410.1:9241127-9241221 GCF_015228065.2 Penaeus monodon
GATTCCTAAGACTAGGAGCAAATACGAGGCTTAATGAATGGACCTGCTTTAAGAGGTGAATTAATGGCCAAGATAAATAACTTAAAAGGGCTTT
>NC_051410.1:9241675-9241917 GCF_015228065.2 Penaeus monodon
CGTAGGAGGAAATGAATCCGAATGCTTTTAATCAGAATCAAAGGGAATTTCCCCAAGGAGGTGAGCATTAAATGCAAATTAAGCTGTTTATTAATAATTCAGATTCGCTGATAGCATTTCTTATTCAGAGTTCCTTGGCTAATGTGTTTTTATTTGAATTGCTGTGACTACAAAAGAAACAGCTAAATACAATCTCTATTTCGAGCACTCTGGGTGCGTCATGTGTATGTGTGTACATGTAT
>NC_051410.1:9242017-9242416 GCF_015228065.2 Penaeus monodon
TGAACAATTCGACGACACGAAAAGAAATCTATCTCATTTTATATTCACAGAACAATGACTACCAGTCAAGAAATTTCTCATTAAAACTGTTCCCACTACAATTACCAGCACTTTATTACTTTTAGAACTACCCTTATTACACCAACAATCACCACTCCTACTACTATTACAACAACCCCCAACCACTCACATGCTGCAGCGAGAACAACCACCATTAAAACAGAACTACTTGTGTGACATGACAATAAAGTGGCATTAGAAAGATCAGAATCCTCCGACAGACAAGCTCATCGTGTGACAGTTCGGGAGGCTTGTTCTATTTCTCTCTTTCACGTGAACGTATGTAAATACATGGACTTAGGGTTAGCTCCTCTCTGTTTTTTTCGTTTTTAAGAAATC
>NC_051410.1:9242756-9243245 GCF_015228065.2 Penaeus monodon
TCCCCCGACCGCCGCCATTTACACTTTCCTCGGAGAGACGCCCCATTACAAGAAATAAACTTCTCTCGAATTCCTAAAACTCGTCCCTGTGACATGGACACCTGATGCCAGCCCTGAAGTTATGAGGAAGTTAGCAGGCATGAGAGGTCCTCCCCTCTCTACTCTCATCTCCCCCCCCCCATCTTCTCTCATTCCCATTGCCACCTCCCTCTTCTCCCTAACCAGCTCCTCAACCCCCTTCTTCTATGTACATCTTCGCTCCTTTCTCTCACTCTCCCACACCTTTTACTTCCACTTGCTCTTCCCTCTACTTCCTATTTCCTCTTCTATCGGTGGCATCTACCTCTTCGCACCTTTTTATCACTCTCACACCTTCCCTTCCTCTTCTTTCTTCCTCCTTCTTCACCTGTTAATCCTCCTCTCTACCCACTTCTATTCCCCCGTCAATTAGCTATATCTACCTTTCACATCTTCCCTTTGTTCCCGATT
>NC_051410.1:9243311-9243885 GCF_015228065.2 Penaeus monodon
CCCTCCCACTTCCCTTCCACCCCCCTCCTCCCCATCCCCCTCTTCCTCCAGTTCCCTACCCCCGGGGGAAGGCATCAGGTGCCGGCTTCCTCTGCCAGGTGACGAGGGCGAGGGCGCTGTGACGTCAGACCAGCAATTAACGTTAATTGAGGGGAATATGCGGGTATCCGGAAACGTTTTTTTTTTTTTTGTCAAGTTCTTGTGTCACCGAACTTGGCAGACGCCTCGTTTGTCTGCGTTCGTCGTTGGTGCCAGGGTGCTTGCTGTGCTTCTGATGGTTATGGTGATGAGGCCAGGCGATGGCAAGAGCAGCGCATGATGGTGTCAATGATGGTTCCCTGTCATGGAGTCTATTATGGTTATGGTGACATTGGCGAAGATAACCGTTTCTCGACATGATTCTAAAGTCATTAAGCGCATAAAACATACCAGAGATATCCGTATAAAATTAACGACTGCACGTATGTCTTTTGAATTCGACACTTTCTTCGAACAGCAAAAATGACTCGTCCCTTTTTGCGGTTGCTTCTTCCATTACAAAGAACAATGCCATCGATATATATTTTTTACACGA
>NC_051410.1:9244411-9244635 GCF_015228065.2 Penaeus monodon
TTCTTACCAGAGCAATTAAGACTTTACAGATGCCAATATTTCGCTCACACTCAACCACAGGAGTTCCACCTCGACCCCATGAATGGTCCACTCAAGAGATCAGGTGACACCGTGTCAGAGCCAGGCTGGAGCCCTAAGACACTGTCACCCCTTGTAAGAGCGTTGTTCTGTGTACTCATTCTTGTTGTTAAAACCTTCCGTTGGACATCTCGTTTTCTTTTTTT
>NC_051410.1:9244772-9245196 GCF_015228065.2 Penaeus monodon
GTCTATGCCTTTGTTCTTTCGTTGGCTATCTTTCAGTTTATCTATCATGGACTTCTATTTTGCCTTTGTTTTTCAACTGCTTTTTGGGCAAAGTTTCGGTTTACTTACTTCGCACTGGCTTCCCTGCTTGCTTCCTGTGACGTCACCTTGTTGATTTTCCCGCACTAACTGTGTTTGTTTTTCGACAATCCTTACATCAATGTGCTCGCAGACATTTATCTTGTTATAAGGCGTGACTAATGTTTCCCAGACCATATGATCAGGACAGATTAGAAAACTCCATCAGAATTGCATTCCATTTCCTTAATCTGTGTGTACAACAGACTATGTTCTTGGAAGTTCGCTGCAGAAGAAAATCTTGAGAAAATCTTGGCTGGAATCAAAGGCAAGAGAAGGTACAGAGCAGAAACACCCATTTACTGTG
>NC_051410.1:9247638-9247996 GCF_015228065.2 Penaeus monodon
TCCTTCCCTATTTCCCTACTGCGTCTTATATCACCACGAGACATGCCGTATACAACCTGCGTTTCCTGAACTACAGTGAATGGTAACGTGACCCTCCGACCGAGTAGTTCCGGGTCGTATAAGAGCGAGCAGGAGGAAAGACGAAGGGAAAATAAAACATTTGATTAATTATTACAACGTATGCGATTTTTTTTTCTCTTTATCTCCCGGTTTTCAAAAACTCTTTGTCTATTATAGATCAGGAAACATGTTTTCGTTTTCCTTTCCCCCATTATATGCGAGATTAAAACCAAAACCGAAACGAATCTAGTATCATCTGGCAAGGTCGAGAAGCTAACACCCTGCCCCCCCCCCCCAC
>NC_051410.1:9248021-9248151 GCF_015228065.2 Penaeus monodon
GGCATTAACGGACAACGCTCGTGTGTATGGCCCGAATCAAAATGGGCGGTGCGTGTGGGCGTCATGGGTGCGTGTGGGCGGCCAAATTTTGTCTGGACAACTGCTAGTCATTGAAAGGGCCATCAATGTT
>NC_051410.1:9248341-9248623 GCF_015228065.2 Penaeus monodon
TTAAGACAAACCCTCCAATTCACCCCCCCCTTTCCTCCTGAGACGGTGCGTGCGTGGGCGTGGGCGTGCATGAGAGAGCGTGAGGGGCGTGCTGCAGGTCGGCCGGGTACGCGGGAGAAGTGATTGCTCGTCTAGACGTCTGTGGTTACCCAAGTGGCCTCCCCACGCCTTCGCTCGTTCGCCTAATCGCTTTCTTTTGTTTTCTCCGACACATGGACCGAGTACGCGGGAGGCGCTGGTGCTTCTGGACTTGCTTATCCGTTATTCTATTGATATTTGGCG
>NC_051410.1:9248762-9248833 GCF_015228065.2 Penaeus monodon
CGGGGAAAACCCCAAAATACAAACAAAGACACTTTCATGCCTAAGCCTACAGTTACTCCCCCAATTTCCTT
>NC_051410.1:9248892-9249130 GCF_015228065.2 Penaeus monodon
CACGCCACAAACAGACACACAATGACACTCTTGTCCCTCTGCCATGAACATGACAGATGGATGACTCTGAGAACATTAGGTCGGAATGGCAAGATTTCTGACAGTTCCCCAGTTCTCCTCGCTATGAAGGAAGGTTCACGGAGGCCTATTTTTCCCTTCGAATTATGCTGGATCAATAGCCATCAGGGGTAGCCAGCGCTCAGGTGAAATCGTTCCAGGTAGATGGAGTCGGATCAAC
>NC_051410.1:9249997-9250114 GCF_015228065.2 Penaeus monodon
CCGGACGAACGAGCGACAACCGACCACGTTCCGCCGCCGTTAGAATAATGTTTATAGCGTGGTCTGAGACGCCTGGACGTCAAACGTTTCGCTGGTGGGTTGGGTGGTGTTCTTTTT
>NC_051410.1:9250998-9251579 GCF_015228065.2 Penaeus monodon
CAGACGAGCAAACCCCACGAAGCAACGTTCAAAGTGCCAGTAATAAATAACTAATGTATAATGTTTTTACACATTATAAAAGCGCCTGAACAAAGCAGCATATTCAGTGAGAGAGCAACACCCCTGTCAAGGAGGGGTCCCGCTACAATGACGAATGTGATGAATATATTAAGATTAAGCACTAAAGATTCAGGTGAATACAATGAGAGGCGGATTGGCAATGATGAAGAGGGACTGATAGAATGCATAGGGAGAGAATGCAAGGATGGGAAGATGGGGAGGAAGAAGGGGAGGGGGGAGGAAGGAGGGAAGGGGAAATAGGGAAGGGGAAGGGAGGGAAGGAGGGAAGAAGGGGTGGGGAGGGAAAGGGGAGGGGGGGAAGGAGGGAAGGGGAAGGGGGGGAAGGAGGGAAGGGGAAGGGAGGGAAGAAGGGAAGAATGGGTGGGGAGGGAAAGGGGAAAGAGGAGATGGAGGGGACAGAGGGAGGGGATGGGATGGGAAGATGGGGAGGAAGAAGGGAAGGGGAGGGGAGGGAAGGGGGGAAGGAAGGAGGAAAAAAGGGGAGGGTAGGGAAAGGGGGG
>NC_051410.1:9254491-9255344 GCF_015228065.2 Penaeus monodon
GCAATCATGCAGCCACACGCGTTCTCCGATGCATTAACTTTTCTGTGTTCGCAGACGGATGCTGAGATCTCCCTTTTCGCTCGTCATGCAGCGCTGCGTGACGCTCCCGTCTATTCTCATGATGGTCAAAATCGATCGCAGTTGATGACGTTTATAATGCATTCGCGTTTTATCTACAGCGATTGCCCGGGAAGGGACAGCGCGTTTTTTTTTTCTCCCTTGTTAATACTGCTTGAGTTGCATTTCGTTCGTTGTGCGGATAAGCTGTTCGTTGTGCGGATTGTGTGGTTATTCGTTGTGCGGATTGTGTGGTTATTCGTTGTGCGGATAAGCTTTTCGTTGTGCGGATAAGCTGTTCGTTGTGCGGATTGTGTGGTTGTCGTTGTGCGGATAAGCTGTTCGTTGTGCGGATTGTGTGGTTATTCGTTGTGCGGATTGTGTGGTTATTCGTTGTGCGCATAAGGGGTTGTTCCTAATGCGAGCATGTGGTGTTCGGCGTGCGGATTGTGTGGTTATTCGTTGTGCGGATAAGTGTAAGGATCTGTTTGTTGTGCGGATAGGTGGGTTGTTTGCCGTGCGGGTTTAGAGGTCATTCATTGTAATTTACATTTTGGAAGCACAAGGCAGCTCATTTAATATCCGTATGAAATCGACCTGGTTCTTATTTCTTGTGTCGCCAATTTGAATCTTACGGATTTCGGATGATTTGCATAATGCAATCAAGGAAGATCAATTTAACCAGAAAAAAAAAAACATACATTAGTAAACCGACTTTGAGCGAGTTTGATTTCTATGAACAAGAAAGTAAATTTAATAGCAAGGCATCCAAAGAATGAACAAATTTATCTTAAAA
>NC_051410.1:9255559-9255983 GCF_015228065.2 Penaeus monodon
CACTTTTGGCACCGATGGATATGCCAGCTCGACTCTCGTTATTTGACACTTAAGGGGTCTCGGGAAGAGCTGTTATTTTGGCACCCTTTGACTTGAGGCCCATAACCCTACCGCAAAAAATCTCTTTTAGGCCTAGAACCGCCTCGAAAGAAACCTTGTGAGATATCTCCCGTACAGCTGTGGGGTAGATATATTACATCATGTATTAGGAAAGGGTGGGAGGAAGGGGGGGGGGAGGCTAGGGTAAGAGGGAAGAATAGGAGGGTAAAGGGGGGATAGGCTAGGGTAAGGGAGGGTGGGTAATGGGGCAAAGGGAGGGGAAGCAGGGGGGTAAAGGGGGAGGGCAGGAGGCTAAAAGAGGGGTTGGGGAGGAAGCAGGAGGATAAGGGGGGAAAAAGGTGGGGGGGGGCGTTTATTTGGCTCC
>NC_051410.1:9256210-9256364 GCF_015228065.2 Penaeus monodon
AACACAGGGGCAGTGAATTGGCACCGGAAGAAAGGGGTAAGCGGGGGGGGGGGGGCTGAATTTAATCTCAGACATCGAGTATTGGACTGATGAATCGGGATAATCAGAAAGACAGGATGAGAAAGTGAAAAAATAAAACCCACAGAAGAGGGAA
>NC_051410.1:9256443-9256511 GCF_015228065.2 Penaeus monodon
AAAAAAAAAAAATACCGCCAACCGCTACAAATCTCAAAGTTAAACAGACAGTGATAAAGGAAAGACCT
>NC_051410.1:9256544-9256766 GCF_015228065.2 Penaeus monodon
GAGTATGAGGGTTAATGAGGGGGGGAGTTGATTAAAGAAGAAAAAAAAGGAGAATAAGGGGGGAGGAGATGGAAGTAAAGGGGGGGGGGTAAGGGGGATGAAGGGGTGGGGGGTGAATGAGATGCCAACTTTTTTTCTCACTTTTTTATGATTCATCAAAATATTTGTTGTATTTGTTTTTTGTATTGTTTTACAGGTGAGAGAGTTTGGGTGATTCAGGAA
>NC_051410.1:9257474-9257731 GCF_015228065.2 Penaeus monodon
ATAGAAACATTCACAAAATGGATTTCCTCGACCGGGTCTCCCCAAGCAAAAAATAGTTTATCGAGTGCGGGTGCAAAGGTCATCTCGAGGCACCTTTGGCAACACGGGCGTGCATGGGCGTGAGTGGGCGGCTTACGAGGGTGTGGGCGTATCAGAGAGCCCTTCGACCTAATGGTGCATAGGTAGTGGTAATGGATTTCACGGCTAGCGGATAACATTTTCGTCCATCGTTCGTGTTTGTGTCGATGGCAAGACGC
>NC_051410.1:9257786-9258531 GCF_015228065.2 Penaeus monodon
ACATATAACGTTTTCGTCTATCGTTCGTGTTTGTGGGGTTCGGTGAGATTTTCTTTCCTCCTTACGGAAAGACAATAACAAGGGATTCTCTCTCCTCTCCATCCTTCTGTCAGAGTCTCCCCTTGCTTCACTCTCGCTAATGTTCCCTCTTCACTCTACCTACCCTTCCTCCCTTAGTCTATCCAACCTCACTATGTCGACCTCCCTCCCTCTTTCTCCATCCAATCCCCCCTCCCTCTTCCCAACTCCCACTACTTTTCTACCCAGCTTCCTTCACTCTACCTAACCCACCCTCTTCTACCAACCCCCTTCCTCTAGTTAATCCCTTCTTATTTCATTAAACTTCCCCCGGACTTCCCCTACACACCCCCTACTTTTAACCAACCCCAACCTATACTCTAAACCTCTGTCTCACCCACCTCCACTTCTCCCCTACACCCTAAACTACACCGTTAAGTCTAAAACCCTTCCCTTCTACACCATCAACCTCTCCCCGCGCCTACCCACCACCACCACCCCCATTTCCCCATTCTCTACATCCTTATCCCCTACCCAACCCCTCCTCCACCTACACCCTCCCCTTTCCCCCAACACCTTAAAGCTCTACCCCAACCGACTACCCCCACCATAGCTTTTTATCATTTTCAACCTCTTTACCTTTCTTTTCTTGAGCTCTCGAAGAAGAAACCTCAGCGAAAGCCTTGTCATGCTGGGGGTGGCACTAACCTCTCTTTCTTGTACAGGG
>NC_051410.1:9258688-9258804 GCF_015228065.2 Penaeus monodon
TCATCCCTCCGGAAGTATATGGAAGCATATGTCTGCAATTCTCTTATTTCTTTATCTGTGACGTCATCAAATCTCAGACTCCTCCCCTGCCTTCCGGTACTTACCTTCTATTTTTT
>NC_051410.1:9258927-9259119 GCF_015228065.2 Penaeus monodon
AACCATCCCAATTACGTCTCCGAGCCAGACACATAATGGGAAGATGTTCTACTGGAAAAAGGGCCACTTATTGTACCGTGAGTTGTATGTTGTGTCTGGAGCATGTAAAACCGCTTGGAAATCGAGCAGCACACATGTGACATCGCGAGCGTAACGCTACTTATAACGCCTCGGTACGTCATGCGCTTCTGC
>NC_051410.1:9259238-9259906 GCF_015228065.2 Penaeus monodon
GTAGGTAATGGAATGCCTCCCCGATAACGCTACATATTTATCCCGATAACTTAACCCGGCGATATGGCATCCCTGGCACGTTGCTGATTGGCAGAGGGGAAGGGAGGGGGGGGGAGGAACGGGGGGATGGGGAAGGATGGAGGGGGCGGAAAAGGGAGGAAGAGTTGGAGGAAGGGGGGGAGGATAGGAAAGATGGAGGGGGGGAGATGAGAGAGAGAAAATGGGGGCTAAGAGCCTAAGGAAAGGGGAAAGAGAAAGATGAGGGATGGAGGGGAAGTGCAGAGGGAAGGAAGAAAGGAAGGGTAGAGAAATAAGGGAAACGAATGTTCAAGGGAAACAGGAGGAGTAGGAAAGAATTTTTTAAAAAATGAGGGGAAGAGAAGAAGGGAGAAAGAGAAGGACCGAGAGGACGAGAAAGGGATGGAAGAGAACAGGAGTAAAAGAGTGGGCAAACGAGGAAGATAGAAGGGAAGGAAAAGGGGCGGAAAAAACGGGAGATGGGGAAGAAGAAGAGAACGGAAAGGGAAAGAAAGAGTCGGGGCGTTTCGGCATCTTTTCACGTGTGGGTTAATGAGTTAATGAACGCACTGGCTCGTCAGGAAGAGAGGCTTTTACCGTCGTCCATACATTAAGAGTTTCTTAAATGATTTAAGTGGCGTGCTGGTTTC
>NC_051410.1:9259969-9260146 GCF_015228065.2 Penaeus monodon
ATTTTTTTTCCTTTCTCGCGTGTTTCCTCCCTTCACTCTGTTATATTTTCTTCTTCCTCTCATACCTTTCTTTTCTTCCTTTGTTTCTTTCCTTCTTTTGCTCTCCTTCTCTGTGTCTCTTTCCTAGTTAACTCTCGTTCCTAACTCTTTGCCATACCCCTCTCCCATTCCTGAATC
>NC_051410.1:9260474-9261303 GCF_015228065.2 Penaeus monodon
AGTTCGTCCCCCGTAAAAAGGCGAGAAAAAAGCCCCGGTGTAAGTGATGAGCCAGTGCCATCTGATCCAGGCTACAAATCACAGCTGAGAGTCGAAGGTGCCACGGGACGTAAACGATGCCAGCCAGAGTGCCAGTTTGTGCCGTGCTGTGTGGGAGGGGAGGGAGGTTGAAGAAGGTGGGGTCGATGGGCGAGGGGGTGGGGGGTAACTCGTACGAACGAACGGAGGTACTAATGGCTGGGTGAACGGATGAACGGAGCAACGAACGAGCGCAAAGACGAACGAGAGAACGAATGGACGAGCCGAACACACGAACGGACAAAATGCATAAACGACTTAATGAGTGAACGAATTAATGAAAGATTAAACGTAAATACGAATAAACGAATGAATGAACGAACTGACGAACGCGCGTAATGAACGTCCAAAGAGATGCGTTACGAGCGAACGAACTCACAAACCAGCAAACGAACCGCCCGATACAGAAACAATCTAACGATCATACGGAGAAACTAGCTCACAAACAAACTCACAAACAAGCAAACTAACTCACAAACAAACAAACTCACAAACAAGCAAACTAACTCACAAACAAACAAACTCACAAACAAACAAACTCACAAACAAACAAACAAACTCACAAACAAGCAAACTCACAAACAAACAAACTCACAAACTAAAAAACGACAAACGAACCGGAAGCTCAGTTGTAAACAATGACTATTTACATTTTTTAACGGCATGGCTTGTTTACGCCCTCGCAACCTTTGTTTGGGAGATTCAAAGCACGGGCGGCGATTAGCGGTCGGAAAGTAAATATTTTGGAATT
>NC_051410.1:9261522-9261731 GCF_015228065.2 Penaeus monodon
GAGACAGTTAGCAGACGTTCTCTCAATCACAGGCAATGAACCCTAATGCAAAAATTAATATAATACCGAACGCATTGCAAGATAGCTGCAATATGAGACAATTCTAAGATATGACTCATTTATAAGACACATATATGGGCGTGGGCGGCAGTGAGCGGGTTGAGAGGAAGCGGAGGCGAGTCTGGAGACAAAAGGCAGAGGAGTGGATG
>NC_051410.1:9261854-9262007 GCF_015228065.2 Penaeus monodon
TGTTATCACTGGCAGATCTGGAAGTCAATGGGAAGGAGGGGGTGGGGGGTCGTGGGGAGGGGTCCTGAATAATTGAATAAGTTAAAGTGGGAAAAGAAGGAATATCTATTCCGACCTCATTGTCTTTAAGAATGAAGGGAAGAAAGCACAGGT
>NC_051410.1:9262088-9262187 GCF_015228065.2 Penaeus monodon
AATGCACATGGGCGTATACAAAGTCATGTGCAGATCAAGCCTTCGCTCTTTATAAATGATTTCAAATCCATTCATTCCTTACGTCATCCTAATTTCCCT
>NC_051410.1:9262464-9262556 GCF_015228065.2 Penaeus monodon
TTCACATGCAAAACTCACTTTTTTTCCCCCCTGTAATACTTTCGACATTTTCATTTGTATCAATATATTTCACTCTACGTAATGGACGTGTC
>NC_051410.1:9262980-9263089 GCF_015228065.2 Penaeus monodon
ATTCGGTGAAGACATTTAAGGGGTAGTTATTGATGGGGTCGCGGCAGAGTAGGGTATTTGGGGGTATTTTTTCGGTTATTTGATACTCGGAGGTGTTGGGGATGCGGGC
>NC_051410.1:9263819-9263983 GCF_015228065.2 Penaeus monodon
TCCCGGCATCGGATCTCGCTCCCAGACAGCCGTTGATTTGCGAGGTTCCGTCCACCCGGAGACTCACCCGCGTCTTCTTTAACTGCGATCCAGGTGTTAATGAATGCATAAAAAGAAAACGATAAATCAAGACTAACGAGAGATAATAAAGATAGAATTAATAA
>NC_051410.1:9264539-9265302 GCF_015228065.2 Penaeus monodon
TTTAAAAATAACGGTTATCCTTGCTTCTTAGAAACGTATCATAACCTAGTAAATCTTCTTATACTTCGCGTACCTTCATTCATTCCCTGATACCTGATAAACCTTATACTCCTTATATCATGATCAAACCTTCCTCAATTTCTTTTCGTATCGCCTTGAAGGTCTTGTGAAATAATTTGTTCGTCGTTACTCATACCACACACGATGGATTTTCGATTTAGATGTTATGCATATAAAGGGTAACTTTCTATATATCGTATGTATTCCTAGATTTGATACAAACGATGGAATTTCGCTTTAGATGTTATAGACACGAGAGGTTTTGTATGTTTGTATTCTTATATTCCGTAATTTATCATTTCTTATCTTATTTCATCGATCTTTCTAATTAATTCAACCTTCCATATCACTCTACACAGAGAATAACTTTACAACGGGTGTCTGTATTGCTATAACTTACATCTAGTACCTTATTCTCTCATTTAATAACTGATCTTCCTATTTTTCCATAGAACTTTTGATGTTTTATATTTTCTTCTTGTATTCAATGAAATTTCCTACTCTCATTTTTTCCGTAGTTGTATTCACAAATTCTACTTTAACACTAATTTCTTATATAACTTAATCAATCGTCCTACATTTTATCCTTTCATATTATTCTCAAACGAAAATGTAAAGGGAGATCGTGTATTCCGTACGGCTGATGGTAATTTTCATTTGGAATGTTTCACCTTTCGTGGGTTATAGGGTGAAGGGTGATTGT
>NC_051410.1:9265739-9266155 GCF_015228065.2 Penaeus monodon
GGTATCTTGACAAATCAAGCAGAGATGATCAGCCCAAATCACCAATGATCCTGGCTTCGGCGCTGTTCTAAAACGCTTGTTAACACCCCGACACATTATATACTTTATTATCAATCTCTGTATAAAATCTGCATGTTCTTTATACACAAACCCATCAATGACATAGACAGCAATAAGGACCTAACTACAGGGAGCTCGAATGCCCCCCTACCCTTCCCTCTCTCCAAACGTTCAAAATAACAGGGTGTAATCACTGACCGAAATTCCTGCACGGTGTGTAAATGGGCACGCGGAATAGTGTGTACTTCGGATGTTACCAACACAGTAAAAGTTTTCAGGTAATAAATCTTTGAGTCTATTTGTAACACTACAGCTGTTTCCAATAAAAAAATTTCAACATACTGACACTATTAAGT
>NC_051410.1:9266263-9266580 GCF_015228065.2 Penaeus monodon
GAGCACGCGCTCAGTATGTTCAGGTACAAAAAAATGTGAATGAGAAGCTACATAAAAAGATGCACAAACACATAAAGCTACATAATGTCGCCCTTAACTTCACTTTTTTTTGGCTGGCATGAAAAACAATAACAAACAGATAGCAACAATAACAAATAAAACTAATCACAAAGCTAATTCTTGACAAACACAGGACACAGACGAGCAATTACATAGATGTATTTACCTTCAGTGTTTGCCAGCATGGCGTCGGGTGAACACATACCTGGAAAGAAAATAGTATATTTTAGTAATCTTAGGAATTCTCAGATGGGAGA
>NC_051410.1:9266648-9266854 GCF_015228065.2 Penaeus monodon
TACTTCGTTCCGCTATTACGAAACCGGAACAAAACACGCGTGGCTCCCGATCGGTTTCGAAAACACTCAATCTCGCCAATTGTTAGGTCATATGAAAACGATTGATCTGGTCTCTACACCCTGTTATTTTCCTTGGCACCAGACCTGTTAGCCTCTCGACTGAGTCTCCTGCGAAATCCATACTTAAAAGATATCGACTCTCCCAC
>NC_051410.1:9267086-9267173 GCF_015228065.2 Penaeus monodon
ACAATTCACCAATTCCCCCCAATTTCTTTAGCGTGTCATACAACCCTTTTTCCTGTATCTCATCCCTCTCCCTTCTCTAACCACACT
>NC_051410.1:9267376-9267694 GCF_015228065.2 Penaeus monodon
CACCACCCAAACATACTTTTCCTCCTACCTTCACCCACTACACACCATCACTACCCCTTCTTTGTCCCTTTACCTTCCCCACATCCCCCTCCTCTCCCCTCCAACCCTCAACCCACCCGCCTACCCTCTACCTCCCCATCTCCCCTTACCCCAGCAAATGGCACAGAGCAAGGCAACGGGTGCATCATAAAAATCAATTTCAAGAGGTGGCTACCATTCCTCCTCGACAATGGTTAACGTAGTGTTTCGACCGTAACCATTGTCTGCAGTTATGAGTGGTCACCACCTTAATGGTTGGGTGCCACGCAGACTCTCCTG
>NC_051410.1:9267771-9268049 GCF_015228065.2 Penaeus monodon
TACCGTCGCCTCCTCCAGGTGGTGACGTGGCGCTAAAGTTGGTGGTGACAGTGGGCTAGTGAAAGTGACGTACAGATGACGTCATGGTGGTGACAGGAGGCTAGTGGTGGTGACGTAGTGATGACGTCTTGGTGTTGATAAGAGATGGACAGAAGACGATGACGTAGGGATGACATGGTGATATGTCAAAAAGTGCATTTTACAGCCATTATATTGATAAGACTGGCATCGTTTATGGCGATAAACTTAGGTGATCAATTTCTAATTCGAAAACATGC
>NC_051410.1:9268380-9268453 GCF_015228065.2 Penaeus monodon
CCGATTAACTTCAGGTCTGTTTTTTTCTTATCATGGTTAATTAACTTTTATGTCAATTTCAGATAACACGGAA
>NC_051410.1:9269164-9269410 GCF_015228065.2 Penaeus monodon
CGCAGCCTCATAACCTCGAGAACAGCCTCCGCCGCGGCAGACAATTAGTGAAAAATGAGCGGCAATGCTCCATGAAATATTCAACACAAATCACCGTACTTATCAAAGGGCTCTCTCGGAAACACAAGCGGCCCACAAAGGAGAGGTTTTTCTCTAACTTGTAAATAACGCAAGGCGGCCGCGTATCGACACACGATTGGTCCAAACAGCGCCGGGACACGCAGGCCGCACGCCACAACGCGGGCC
>NC_051410.1:9269619-9269768 GCF_015228065.2 Penaeus monodon
GAATGAGAGTGGGGTTGAGAGGGGGAGTAGGAGGAAAGGAGGTTGAAAGGGAGAGGTGAGAAGGAGATGAGTGAAGGGTGAGGGGGGGGGGGGGGTACGGCGGAAGAAGGTGTCTTTCGTGTGTGCGATTGCGAACGTGTTCCAATAAT
>NC_051410.1:9269810-9270142 GCF_015228065.2 Penaeus monodon
AACAACGATTGCTTTCTGTAGTTGAATCTTTTGTTTCTTCTCAATGCACGCTGCTCTTGCCTGATGCTCTCCACTCCCCCCCACCCCCCCTCGCGTTCGTGCCCGGGTGCGAACAGATAAAATGCGTATTACGACATTAAGCATTGCGCGCCCCACGTCTCACGGCAATTGTTAACGTGGGCCGCACATAAATTCGTATTAGATGTAATTGAAATGGATAATCTGACAAGTATGCATAATGCTACATAAAGTAAATTAAAGAGCGAATCACAAAAGGTCCTGACAAATTAGATATAAATAGCGCCTAATCAACGGACTCAAAAGACCCCCCC
>NC_051410.1:9270173-9270372 GCF_015228065.2 Penaeus monodon
GTTTTCCACACCTCACTTTGAGCCGCATCCGACAATTAAATAAATCGTGCATGATACCGCATGTGTGAACAAATTGCATGACTCTAGAGGGGGTGAAAAGGCGAATGCAATGACCTCTATGAAATCCATGTGTCCAGATGATAGGCTATAACACTCTATATAAAATAAATTTCTCTTTTGATTGTGAGGGTGTAATTTG
>NC_051410.1:9270699-9270858 GCF_015228065.2 Penaeus monodon
CTTCACCCAGTGCAAATCAAAACCACCGGGCTTCCGACAAATATTTCCCTCGCCTCGCCTCGCCGTAGCATGCCCCCTAACCGGCCCATCCCCCCCCCCTTCCCCTACTTGGAAATTTCTCAGACAATAAAATAATATAAAAGCCACCGGGCGTCCCCC
>NC_051410.1:9270896-9271244 GCF_015228065.2 Penaeus monodon
CAATGGGTGCGGGCGCCGTTTGTAACAATGGCCTCCCCCGTGTTATGGCGACCTGGGGAAGACCAGGAACGGCGCTTGGCAAAAAATATTCGGGTCGTTTCGCGAACACCAACGAATTATCCTTGGCGCCGTCATCGCATTCGACCGTGGGCCATTCTGGGACCTTGATTTTTATTTATTTTTTCTTTTCTTCTTCTCCAAAAACTGGATGTTCACATTTTATTTAGGATGCATATTTGTTTTCCTTTTTTTCACAGATATGTTGTGTAAATTTTATAGCTATTTATCTAGCAGTTAATCAATCTATTAATCTATTCGTATACCGTATGCACATCTAAACAAAGACGC
>NC_051410.1:9271266-9271482 GCF_015228065.2 Penaeus monodon
ACAATTGCAATCGACGTGCAATGGTAGCACAACATGCATTAACACAGCACGTACTCCCGGTGTGAGTGCCTGGTCGATGTTTACATAGCACAGACTATTACAAATTTGGGAAACACCACGACAGACCATATGAATAGCTTTAATAGCCAGTTGACCCGACCATTAACTGAGGCCCAAAGCTTTTCTAATGGTTAAGTTCACATGGTACCTTAAGAT
>NC_051410.1:9271570-9272158 GCF_015228065.2 Penaeus monodon
ACAGGAGATGGAGAAAGAGAAAGAGAAGGAGAAGTAAAAGAAAAGAAGGCCTAAGAGAAATAATACTAATAAAATAATAACATCAACATCAATAATAATAACAACAATGATAAAAATAATAACAATAACAATAAGGAGGAGGAGATGAAGTAAAAAGTAAAAGAAAAAGATGAAAAAGAAGAAAATAAAGTAAACATACGAGAAAAAGAAAAGAAAAATAAGAATTAGAAATATAAGGAAAACAATAATAATAACAAAAACAGTAAAGAAAAAAAAAGAAAAAGGAAAAACAAGAATGAGAAGAGGAAGAAAGGTAACCCAAACTGTAATGATGAAGAAAAAAACACTCGAGATGACGTCCCTGTTTCCTTCCCAAGAGTGCCACAGACCCAAGGGAAGGAGAGGGTGGAGGTGCCACCTAATCATTCATGGGGATGCGGTAAGTGTGGCACTTGGTTTGATAAATGGTACAAAGAGAAAGGAAGAGAGAGGGGGGGTAGGGAGGGAGAGGGAAAGGGTTAGGAGGGAGAGGGAGGGGGTTAGGAGGTTGAGGGAAGGATAGAGGAGGAGAGGCTGGGAGGGGGAAAG
>NC_051410.1:9272183-9272386 GCF_015228065.2 Penaeus monodon
GGATGGAGAAGGCAAAGAGAAAGGAAGAGAGGATGGGATAGAGAGAGAAGAAGGTGGGGGAAGAGATGAGGGAGCAGAGAGAGTGGACGAGAGGGTGGGGGGAGGATGGGAAGAAGGAAAGGAGTAAAGAGAGAGCGAGAGTGAGTGGAAACAAAGAGAAAGGAGAGAAAATGAGAAAGAGTGTGTATATATACACCCATCCC
>NC_051410.1:9272438-9272757 GCF_015228065.2 Penaeus monodon
CTATAACATAAAACCCAATGTTATACTGCATTGATTTACATGTACTGATTCCCATATCTTTTAAAATACACTTATCATATAATTTACACTAACTTATACTCGCCACATACATATATTCCCAGGTCTGTCTCTCTATCATATACATACGTGTACTGTATATTTCCTCATGACATGTTCACTCATCCATTTTTTTTCAAGGGAGACGTGTCAAGCAGTGAAATGTATTTACGTTGTAATTCATTAAACAAGAATGAGACACCGACTTCTTCATCTCCCACTTCATATGTCAAATACGTGGTTCAGAGGTCGAGGTAGACCA
>NC_051410.1:9273040-9273112 GCF_015228065.2 Penaeus monodon
TCGAAGCATCAACCCAAACGCGCGAACGAGACAGCGAGCGGGTCGTTCGAAGCATTCCACCGAGAGAGAGAG
>NC_051410.1:9273152-9273384 GCF_015228065.2 Penaeus monodon
CGGTTCATTCTTAAAGCGAACGAGCCCCGCGAACATAGACGAAACCGCCACATAAACTTTATTTACTTGCTATTAAAACGATCAACATCCACCCAGCGATCTCTTCAATTAAGAGGAGCACGACTTCCTCTCCGTATATGAGTGACTCACATAATTACTTCAGGACCCCCGGTGAGATATGAATTCCCGCAAAGAATTATAGACATTTCGATCTCATGCGGGATACGCCTGT
>NC_051410.1:9273929-9274309 GCF_015228065.2 Penaeus monodon
ATTCAACCTCACCCCTATCCTCTTATCCTATCTCCACCCCCTCCTCCCTCCCCACAACCTCTTTTCCCATCGTCACTCCTGATAATCAAACCCGTATCTACTCCTCTCTAGCGGTAGATGTGTCCGTTTTTTTGGCGTGCCATCTACGCTGGGCACGGGTACTAGCTAAGGTCGGGACTACACCCCCCTCTTCCCTCTATTTCCTTCCCTTTCAGTGCCCTTTCTCCCCATCCCTTCTCTCTTTCGCCAACCCTCCGTCTTCTCTTCTGCATCTCCACCTTCTTTCCCCATCTTTCTCCCCTCCATCTTTTCTCCCCTCTATCTCCACCCTTTTTCTCCAGCCCTTGCCTCCAATTTTCCACCTACTACTCTCCTCTCTG
>NC_051410.1:9274539-9275187 GCF_015228065.2 Penaeus monodon
CTGTCCCCAAAACTTCAGCATAGCGGGGTCGAGCGAGAAGGAAAATTATGCTAATGAAAAAAGAAAACCCGTGGACTCTTGGTGGCAGTGTCTGGCGGTATCTACAAAAGAGAAGGTTTCTCGTCGGGCGCACTAATGACTGTTTGAACGGAGCTCAGAGCAATTAAAAGGCTGTTAATTTCGTGTTTGCATGATAAATCGCAAAGGCCGGTGTTTCGTCGTCGCAGAGGAGTTGCTCTGCACGATTGGTTGCAATCTCTATTTTGGGGGTGGGGGGAGGGGGTTTAGAAAGTAACACTCATTCGGTATATTTACGTAACGGCATGTGACTGTACTTGTAAAGATCCTTAACGTTCTGGTCATTTATTTTTCTTAACGTGCCATCACAAGGGATCAAAATTCTAAAGTACAAGTAATGTAACACCGTTTTTTTTAAATTTAGTTTTCGTTTCCAGTATGTAATGAGACTATAGTTCTTTTCAAACAGTATAAAAAGACACGATAAAATCTTAACAGCTGTAAGCATACACCTGGTGATTGAAAGTTTTTTTCGAACTTATTCATACATCTGTATGTATCTGTATTTTATGATACAGTATGTTTCTTTTTTGTGATTCGTGGAACACAAACACGCTTACATAAGTTTGA
>NC_051410.1:9276068-9276513 GCF_015228065.2 Penaeus monodon
AAACGTAATTTCTCTACAGTCCCACGTATACCCTACCGTCCACCTCTCCTTCAAACTCCACCTTCCATTCCCCTCCGTCCTTCCCTCCCTCTCCCTTCTGCCCATTTCCACTTCCCTCCTCTCCACCTCTACCTCACATCCCTTTCGCATCCACCATCCTCTCCCTCCTCTTCTTTCTTACCTTTCCCTCCCATCTCCCCCCTCCATCCTGCCTTCCCTTCTTCCCTTTCGTCCACCTCGTTCTCCACCCTTTTCCCACTCTCTCCTCCCAAACTCTCCCTATTAACCTCACTCCACAGTTCCCCTTCATTCCCCTCCTTCCCCATCCTCCTCTGTTCCTCCACCTCCTCCTCCACCTCTTCCTCCTTCGCTGCTCTCCGTTTCTTCTTTCTTCCACCTCTCTCTCCCCTACTTCCATAATAGAGTAAAGAAAGTGGCTATGATT
>NC_051410.1:9276552-9276729 GCF_015228065.2 Penaeus monodon
TCCGAATGCTGCAAATGAAACGTAAGCTAAAAAAAGGAGGGGAAAGAAGATCTCTACAGTAAAAGTCAAAGGGGAAAGTTAAGTTTAAATAACACGTGTAAAGACAAAAAGAGGAAGAGAGTTGGCCAATAACTGTGACGTCTGAGCACACGTAAGAAAGGAAGAATAATATCGAAT
>NC_051410.1:9276981-9277176 GCF_015228065.2 Penaeus monodon
AATATAAAAATATAAGAATTCCATGATCAACAAATGTTACAGACTTTGTGGTAATGAGAATCAAGTGCTTTTAAGCAATAAACTGAATAGTGAAGCAATAAAGTGAAAATATTTGTGAGGAAATACTTAGATAAGCATGTGCACACGTGTTTGTGTGTGTGGTAAGGCATACACACGAAAACATACACATTTATT
>NC_051410.1:9277220-9277860 GCF_015228065.2 Penaeus monodon
GTGGGGGGGGGGGGCGCGGGAGCGCGTTTATACATACATATAAACCAAACAAACCTAATATTTAATCAATATAAAATCACTCACGATATTAATCAAAGCCTCAAACCCAATTATTCCAACAAATCAGAAAAAAAACGTAAATACAGCAATATCATTGGAATCCCCCAAGCCCTTCTAATTAAACGGACTTTGCGGCCTTGTAAATAGTTTGGTTGCGTAATAATGCGTCCTGATAGGCTGGGCTCTCGATGCGGCCAATCTGATTGCTTCTCCCGCTCGCCGCCGATCAGAAGAGGCTGGGAAAATTTTTGCCCTTCAATTTCCAAACTCTTCAATAAGGCCGAAAGTTCTTTTTCTTCCCAACAACTGCAGAAAGTTGCCCAGAGCATCTCATTGCGAATATAGATTTCTTCAATGAGAACTCGTAAAGGGAAATATTAGGGCCCGACTGACAGACAGCCGCGGCAAGTTACCCTGCGATCGATCGATCGATAGATTAAAAAAAAATGTGAGGCACCGTTCGATAGATGGATCTTCTTTTTTATTTCATTTTGAAAATTAGCTTTCGACAGATATTTCTATTTTGAATGTCGTCGTTCGATAGATAGAGATTTCGGTCTACTTTGTAAACTGCAAATCG
>NC_051410.1:9278387-9278464 GCF_015228065.2 Penaeus monodon
ACCCGCAAGAATTTTGTGCCGACACCAGCGCTCTCCATTAGAACCGGGATCGATATGGCTATGGAACATGAACACAA
>NC_051410.1:9279096-9279196 GCF_015228065.2 Penaeus monodon
CTAATACACAGAGCTAATCTTAACAATTACACAAGGAATATCTTCGTACATCAGAACAAGCCTTCGAAATTAGACAGTAATATACTAGATTCATATTTGC
>NC_051410.1:9279701-9280071 GCF_015228065.2 Penaeus monodon
TTTTCCTTCCACAAGAACCCCCTTTCCTCCCGTTTTCTATGAACCTCATTCGCCACCTCATTACCATTCATTACAAACTTGCTCTGAAATAAGCATATAATTACTCCCATTAGTAATATACAAATGCTTTAACCGTATTCACTTTGCATACATAATTATCTTAATTTTCCATATAGCCTAAGCTAAAAGAAAAAGAGGGAAAAAAAAGTTTATTGTTATCATTTCTTAGATGAAAGCACAACAAAAACTTGTACATAGCAGGAATAAGTAATTACAATAGCCACAGTTCGCTCCATTTAAAATTAAACAATAGCCTCATTTGCAATACAAAAGACACCCTCAGCTTCCTCTCTCCCTGCACCCCCCCCTC
>NC_051410.1:9280106-9280203 GCF_015228065.2 Penaeus monodon
TCTAAGCCTGGATTTTTCAGAAGAAGGAAAAAAATATTCACTCATTTTCCCTTCGGTCTGATGAACAAACGATCAAGAGCTAAGATTTCCGCCTGTG
>NC_051410.1:9280243-9280513 GCF_015228065.2 Penaeus monodon
TCAGGACAGGGTACCAGCGGCGACGGCGGTGGCGAAGGAACCGGAAAATCCTACGCCAGTTCTCGAGGCGTTGCTGGCGGAGGCCGAGATCTCGAGCAATTCCTTGAAGCGAGAGATAAAACCCGATCTTGGTTAGATTCCTTGAGCTCGGTTCTGCTGATCACGTTGTTGTTTTCGTCGTGTTAGCGCAAGGGTTTATTTATTCTTCATTTTTTCATTATCATTAGTTATATTATTCTCTATTATCATGGACATTACCATTACTATCAC
>NC_051410.1:9281492-9282441 GCF_015228065.2 Penaeus monodon
ATCCTCCCATTCCCGCCCGGCGCTCCCACTTCTCTCGCCCAAATGAGTCCAAGAAGGGAACATGCGTGTCGTTTTTCTGTAAGTAGTCGCGGTAATTCCTCACGTTACACAAATCGAAAGAATGACACATGGCTTTTGGACAGTAAATCTCGTTTTAAAACTGCATCATTACCGCCCATAAAGACTGAGTTACGACACCAAACAATGCGCAGGCGATACATTCACGTCCGCATTAATCTAAGTATTTCATATACACCTGACTTTACTGACGAATTCTTCGGCTGTTGTTATTATTTGTATTATGATTTATTTAGCCCGGCCAAGTCAGCGTCATCAATAATTCCTTTCTCGACGAGTAGAATGTTCGCGAAGAATACAAGGGATTTCGGACGCAATAACATGGTGTCCGCAGAGCAACGAGCCAATGGATATGATCTTTTTTCTCTTCCTTATATCCATCAAGGATTAAGCCATTTTGTTCTTTCTTATCCACCAAACACGAAGTCATTCTTTTTTCTTGCTGTCTTATCCACCAAGGACTACACTTTATTTATTTTTTCCTTTTTTCACCAAGGTCTAATAAATTCTCTCCTTCCTTATCCATCAAAGATATTTTTAATCTTAGCTCATCTACCCAAGACATTTTCTTCCCCCCCTTCATTATCCACCAAAGGACCTATCTTCTTCTTCTTTTTCCCCATCCACCAAGACATTTTTTCACCTTCTTTATCCTCCATTGGCTTGAGCGATTAGACATAACAGGCGCATAGGCGGCGATAACGACACGTACCTCGGTCGGCGCGAGTGTAATAATGTTAATTAAAAACAAAGAAAGCAGTCCCGTAATAACAAGCGCTCGAAGGCGTTGCGGCGTCGCGTCTGGAATGTTTGAAGAATCGATGTCGCTTTTTAAACACTGACATTAGGACGCGATCGGAGGATAGATGAG
>NC_051410.1:9282518-9282651 GCF_015228065.2 Penaeus monodon
CATTCCTTATTTCCTGCCCTTGATGTCTTTTATCTTTACTATTGTGCAAACGCTTTTTTATTATTATTGTTTACTGGCGATGAGAAGACTAATACAAATTCATTGTATTTGCTATTCCATCGAATCGTAAATG
>NC_051410.1:9282849-9283043 GCF_015228065.2 Penaeus monodon
ATCGACCTGCCGCATAGTCACCGCTTGGCACGCATTACATATTCACTTGCAATTAACCCTGTGATTAAGAGACGCGCTCTATTTCGCCAGGCAAATTAGGGACAGTCCAACAGCCGAATACTTTTGTTCCACCGAGAACAATCAAAGGCTCCGAGTCCATAGTAAACCCCTAGTTAACCCTCCCCCCCCCCATT
>NC_051410.1:9283201-9283266 GCF_015228065.2 Penaeus monodon
TAGCTCATTCACCAATTACATAACCAACATGCAAGTAATTATCCTCTCATTACAGGTGCCACCCT
>NC_051410.1:9283462-9283607 GCF_015228065.2 Penaeus monodon
ACAAACTTGAAGTCTCTCCCTCACCCTTCAAAATCGACGTAAGGATACGACCCTCCCTCGCATTACTCCCTACGACCAGTAACCGAGGTCCGCCGTGACGAGAATCCTTCGGCACGAGAGAATCCTTGTGACTTGACTGATTGTT
>NC_051410.1:9284269-9284360 GCF_015228065.2 Penaeus monodon
TGGAATAACAGCAACACTAACGAACACTTAACTTACGAAGAAAGAGCAATGTGAAGTATAATTATCAGTATTGTATGAAATAACATTAGAG
>NC_051410.1:9284724-9284842 GCF_015228065.2 Penaeus monodon
ACCAGCGACTTGCAAGCCACCCTTGATCTCGCCATTACCTAGAATTCTACCAGACCTGAGAGCAAGGTTCCCAAGTGACATGAGACGACAAGACTGGTTAAAGACCCGCATGGCCTGG
>NC_051410.1:9285034-9285171 GCF_015228065.2 Penaeus monodon
AGGGCCTGCGTGTGACCTGGCGACCCGGCAATACAGACAGAGGTTGCTGTCACGAATTGCAGCTATAAAAGTGCAAACGATCTGGTGTTAAAATAGGAACGCAAAAACAAGTAACAGGTGATATACGTTCCAATGAA
>NC_051410.1:9286202-9286638 GCF_015228065.2 Penaeus monodon
CGGAGATGGAGATCTGTAACTGATTTACGAAGCGAGAAAGAACGGAGAGAGAGATTGCAACCTCCTGAACCTGGTAATGACCCGCCCAACAAAACCGGGTGCCATGAGAAAAATATAAAGAAGAAAGTCAAGGATATTTTTTTTTGCTTTGACTGAATCCTTATTTCTGAAAAAAAATATGCAACACTTTGGCTAGATATCAGGCATTCAATGGTATTATACACTGCCAATATATATTATCTGGAAATAATTTTTGTAAGAATTATATACCTACACGTTTCAAAGTCTGCATATTTAAGATGAAATGATAATAATATCTTTTAACTAATTGATTTCGATAACAAAGAAATATGAACGCAATGCGGTAACGAACGAAAATAAAAACGACAATAACATAAAAAGATCAGTAACATGTGCGAATAAGCGTATATCCAAT
>NC_051410.1:9286766-9286957 GCF_015228065.2 Penaeus monodon
CACACAAACCGGACGTCGACGAACGCACAACTGATACACACCAGGAACCGAGGCGACCGGCGATGACACCACACCAAGGATTACACTCGAGAAGGTGGGAGCAAATTACGCACTGACAATAGCACGGGCGATTTTCTATAATATTTCTGTAATATCCGATTCTAGAAATGCATTCGTTGCATGCTGGTCTT
>NC_051410.1:9286997-9287082 GCF_015228065.2 Penaeus monodon
ATTGCTCGGTGGGTAATGGATCTGCCTTGTGGACTGAAGCTGGACTAATATCGGTATATTAGTGTGGAATGACAGGATACGTTTC
>NC_051410.1:9287438-9288082 GCF_015228065.2 Penaeus monodon
CCTTCCCTTCTCCTTGGCTCGAGAAAAGTACACTGCAGGATGTAACCCTTTCATTATCAGCATTTAATTACTCTCTCCGATGGCAATTACCGCCCGGATGCGACCGACTTAATCATGTGAATATTTACCTTAAAGGTCGGTGGAGGGGGGGGGGAGGTCTGGAAAAAAGGGGAGCCTGTGGCATCCTTCGAGAGTCCTTGGATGTCCTTGGTGACGAGACGAGATTTTTTCCTTGTCTGAAATTTCCTTTTTTTTTTAGTGAGGAGAGGGGGGCGGGGGTTATTATCATTACTATCATGATAATCCTTACCCTCTACACCTTTATCATTTCTTTATTGTCGCAAAATTTTAGAAGCGGAACCAAAAAAGCCAGTTATGGGGGAGGGGGGGGGGTTACGAAATGTCGCTAAGGTTGTTCATCAAGTGTTTCAACGATAGGATTTTCAGCTCTAGTGATTCGGCGGATTAATCTTAGGGAACCTTAGGCCTGGAAAGGATTCACTAGTAAAAAGGAAGGGGTTAGTCCCGGAAACTGTAATTTGGGCACTATTATGATCTTGTTTTGTAATTACCTCCTGCTTGTTCAGGTAATAGCTCTAATGACCAATTTGTTATTTGTGCAGCCTAGCCTAACTGTCAGCGCA
>NC_051410.1:9288106-9288449 GCF_015228065.2 Penaeus monodon
AAACATTTCCTCAAAACAACCTTCCTTGTTAAATTTCGTTGTAAAAGCAGATAAGGCAAGGCTTTCAATTTCATTTTCTAGATAATATAAATGAATGGAAGTTCATTCACAGAAGAAAACAAAACAAAAAACCAAGCACCTGTTTACCTTAATTCAATTTAGAGATAATAAAACTATGAGCAGTTTACGATCGCTACTGGCCGAGTAAGATTAGAAATGAGAAAAGTGGATTTAGTCTTTGCTCATATGTTATACAATAATCTCCTTTTAATCGACGAAAAGTTTGATAGAAAGTAAATGAAAACATTCCACACCACCTACTGCATCATATCGTCACATTATA
>NC_051410.1:9288531-9289147 GCF_015228065.2 Penaeus monodon
AGATACCCCCCCCCCCCTTCAGAAAAAAAACTAAAACACTAAATAACGCGAACGACCAATCAGGATAACTCCCGAAACGAGGACGTTACTACATTGTCCTAATTCCCTCAAGCACGACCCACTAAAATACTTTTCAGGGACGACTCCACCAAAGGCTAAGGAAGACTTCACTCTGACGAAAAGCTGGATAAAGACGATAATGCCCGATTTCATCATAGTTTTTCTTTTTTTCTCTCCCATGCCTCGTCTCTTCTTAGAACTCTTTGATGACTGGCCGTTAATAAGGATGGTTGTAATCAAAGGCAATTGGTACTAATTAAAGCTCATTATTTCACGCTCACGTAATTGGAGCCATTACGGGAGGCAGGGACTATAATGCCAACGGGAAAAGTGCATAGAGGACATGCTAACGCGGCGAGGCTAAGGTAAAAACGTCCTTACAGGTTCCAGACATAGTGGCGTGGATAGGCCCCGTTCTTCTGTCTTTTTTTCCCTGGCGTCGTGAGTCAAAATCTATATAAAGGAAAGTCATGACTGAACAAAAACACGAGGAAGTCAGCGGCCCTTGCTAAATCTCGGGATCCAAGTCGTATTGTAATATCTAACTGCGAAAAGG
>NC_051410.1:9289192-9289382 GCF_015228065.2 Penaeus monodon
GCGGAGAGGAGTAAGGAGAGGGAAGGATGAGACGTGGGGAGGCAGAATGCGTAGAGAGATGAAGGCGGAGTAGAAAGAGAAAATAGCAATTAAAACAAATTCCAAGTGATGGAAAATAGGTCAGAAGGATAAAGCGAAAGCCAAGAAGAGAGAGGACAGAACGGTGAAGGACGAGGGCAAAAGATAGGGG
>NC_051410.1:9289564-9289728 GCF_015228065.2 Penaeus monodon
AAAGACTCTTCTCTCAAGACGTTCCAGAAGCGTACCCGAGGAGAGACGGACGCTTGGCCATAACTAATTACTAATAACCACGTGCTTTGCTCTCCCGAAATCACCATAAACTCCCCAGCGACAGATGATTGGGTCCCGAAGGAGGCTGGAGGGCGCGAGGAATG
>NC_051410.1:9290159-9290431 GCF_015228065.2 Penaeus monodon
CCAGACACAAGCAGCTTCGAAATCGCCACTCGCCGTTATGAGATGGAGAAATGTGGGAGCGGATGTATGGCGGTGGAGAGAGGAAGAGATGGGGAATGGGGGAGAGATGGGGAGATGGGGAAGTATGGGGGTTGAAGTGGATATTGAGGATTTCTGGTCGGTATCATGCAAATATGGCCTTGTTTATACTCTTCGGATACGAAGCTGTTAATCAGTATACAAAAAAACAACAACGAATAAGCCTACTCTGTTTGTGTAGAACAAGGATAAAT
>NC_051410.1:9290474-9290640 GCF_015228065.2 Penaeus monodon
CAGGTATATACACCCATCTACACTCATTTCCTAACGCCTATTCCATGAGTAATGACAATATATCATAGCATTACTTTCGAAGATTTGATACCCTGTCACCGGATATGAGCCTTTTAACACATTTCTTTCCCACTGCTTTAGGCCAAACATCCCTTTGTCAAACAGA
>NC_051410.1:9290899-9290999 GCF_015228065.2 Penaeus monodon
TCCGCCTTTTTCGTTATAAATTATTTGGCCTATGTTATATCTCAGTAGGCCTTCCAGGTAGAATTAATTACAGCGCAAGTGTGAAACGGTTTGTTTGAAG
>NC_051410.1:9291094-9291177 GCF_015228065.2 Penaeus monodon
AAGCCTCGGGGTACACAGAGCCAACAGAAAGTATATACACAACGTCTGTGAGAGTGTGTCTGGGAGGTGTAAATTATGAGCAC
>NC_051410.1:9291620-9292018 GCF_015228065.2 Penaeus monodon
TGGGGGAGGGGGAGGTGATGGATAGGGATGAGAGGGATGTCGAGCTATTAAAGGGGGAAGGGGGTATTTGAAAGAAGGTGCTGGTGAGAGGGAGGAAGGAGCAGGTGAGGGGGAGGAGGGAACAGGTGGGGAGGAGTGGGGGAGGTGTTTAAGGTAGGGGGGGGGGTGTTGAGGCAAAAAAAAAGGGGGCGAAGGAGAAACACAACGAAGAAAATAATAATAATATCCTTCCATTATTACGATATGTATGATATAATTATTCAAACCTTAATCCTCACAGACTGACGAGCGAAATGACCCCCCCCCCTCGTTCCGTCATGCGATTCCGTAGAAATGAGCGAAAAAGGGGGGGGGGGTAATGGGGGGAGAGCTGGGGATAAAATGGGGAGTAGTGCAAT
>NC_051410.1:9292115-9292276 GCF_015228065.2 Penaeus monodon
CGTCGCGAAGGGACTAAATGAAACGCACTTTAAAACCACGGGATATTTAAAACAGAAAGGGAGAGGGAGAAGCAGGGAGGAATGGATTAAACGGGGAGGGGGAAGGTGTGAAAGAAAAATTGGGGGAGAAAGTGTGAAGGAAAAGTTGGGGAAGGGGAGAG
>NC_051410.1:9292301-9292789 GCF_015228065.2 Penaeus monodon
TGGGGAAAGACGGAGGGACTGAAGAAAAGGGAAGAGGGAGGAGAGGGAGAGAGGGGGAATAACGGAAAGATCACCATGCGTCTGCGGCTGTAAATGAAATAAAAATCTCGCCAAACACTGTTATACACATGACTAACTGCTGCTCTAATAGCGTCCCCGCATTGAAAATTATGTCCCTAGGAGGTTGAGCGACACGCTGAACTTTTCTGTGAGTGTCATATATCTGATAGAGCGTGAATAGAAAGAAAAAAAATAAAATAAAACATATATATGTACACACGACAAACCTTCGTTTATTCATTTATATCACGAAAATAAAACCCTGTATAAAATATACACACTTCGTGAAAACATACACACACGAGGCGCCTCTAATTCTTTGCATGTTAACAACACCTCTGGATTGCTGTTCAGGCTTTAACGTCCCAGCACGACAGTTAATCTGTTCTGATGAGGGTTCCAGGGCTCCCTTCCTGTTCTCTATTAAT
>NC_051410.1:9292862-9293681 GCF_015228065.2 Penaeus monodon
AATCAATAACAAAAACAGATAGATTATGTACGTGTGTCGTCCCACAGGTCTTCATTTATATAAACAATGTCTCTTTTGGCCAACATATGATTTTCAATTATTGCGAAGTCACATAATATAATGACCTTTTTCATTGAGAAAAATTACATTCGATATTCATGTTTTATCATCTTTATTAGAAAAAAAGACAAAGCTATCCAAACCAACGTCAATATTCGACGCTTTCGGATGACGCAAAAATATGATACAACGAAATGTAAACTTGTCTAAAAAAAAAAAGAACTTCACAGTGCTACAATATGCAGGGATACGTAGGTCAAGATAGTGTTTCAACGTGAGTGTAATGAAGCAATGTTCCCCTAAAATGACAATCAGAAAGACAGGATACGGCGAGGTCAGCAAGCAGCGCTGACTTTTTGTGGCAAATAGAAAGGCAGGGAAAGGTGTTACTAAGCAGTAGTACCCTCCTGTAACAAGCAGAAAGGTCCAAAAGACGAATTCAATAGTGTTCACCTTGTCAACAACCTCTTGTGATACACAAAGGGCAGGAAAAGGTCGAGGTCACTAAAATGCACAAACTCCAAATAAAAATCTCTGACCCCGTGTGACAAGCAGAAGTGCATGATAAGGACAAAGGTCAATCGGGAAAAGTACAGAAAGGAAGAAAGGTCAAGCAAGGTCGGACTTTCTGAACCGAGGACTCATTCCGTCAGCTTGGAGTCACGCGAGGTCATGGCCTAATTAACTTAATCTCTGCCATTAATTACCTCCAGCACACACTCATCAAGGCGCCGAAGTTACAGGCTAGCTGTGTTGGTG
>NC_051410.1:9294161-9295034 GCF_015228065.2 Penaeus monodon
ACCGCAAATCGGATTTATGTAAGTTCACATCCGTTTCCCCAAGTCAATGAGAAGCGTAGCTTGTAAATGACAAGCCTCCTTATCAGCGCCTTATCGGCTATCACTCAATCAGAACGCCGTTATCTCCGAATGATTGTAATACAGTAATGTAATGACTCTCACACTGTAATGATTTTACGCTCCGCTTCCCAACTATGTATGAACCTTTGTGTTAATGATAAGCTCTACCACCATTAAAGAATGGTTACTTAATTTCTTAAAGAGGTGTATAAACGTAGGTATAAATGGTATAAATGAGGTAATGGTATAAAATTCACCTTGAGTTTGTAAGGAGTGACTAAAAATAAGTCTGAATGTTGTACTCAGGGATAGAAAAAAGTGTGTTCGAGGCCATTCTAACGTCAAGTGTAATATCAATCTTAATCCGTATACCTCTCTTTTAAGGAATTCTGTCCAACCTTCAGTTTCTTTTCCTTTTCTTCTTCTTCCAAGTATACTAATTTTACAAGCTTTATTAGATTACTTGACACGGCCACGATCCCAAATGCGCTATGAATAGAATATGGAATGTGGTCCAACAAATGTTTCTTTTTTTATAATTTTCTTTGGATTCTTTCAAGCTTATTAATTCGTCTTGATTTATAGCGTTCTTAATGACACTTGTTCTCGCCTGGGACCCATTCCCCGTACGACTTCATCACGCTCGGTAATACATGGAACTAATCTATATTTTAGTGCATTGAGAAAATACGATAAATATACAAGTAGAGTAGATTGCGGTGGCTTGTATGCATACGTCTCACTACTCGTTCTGAACTGGGTCGAAAAATTGACAAAAATAGCAAGGTGTCACTCAGGAAATATCTACTTGGG
>NC_051410.1:9295064-9295392 GCF_015228065.2 Penaeus monodon
GAATTTAAGCGCTATTACGTGTTCATATTAATTGCATTGCCTCGTAAAGGAAATACTACAAACACAATTTCAAGTCGTTAGAAAATACTGCCCATATGTTACATTGCCATATGTTACAACACCTCTCCCCCCACCCTCATACTTACTACCTATTCCCCAATCATACACTACAACTCCTCTTCCCTTTACACCCCCAACCCTACCCTCACTCCTTCTCCCCTCTTCTAACCCTTTCCTTCCAACTACACTAATCTCCCCTTTCACCCCCACCACAATCTTTCCATCTGTTCTGCCCCTACCCGCTATTACAAAACCCCTCCACCTTTCG
>NC_051410.1:9295456-9295691 GCF_015228065.2 Penaeus monodon
TCCCCCTGCTATACACCCTCCCTGATACCATCCAACCCCACTACTTTTCGCCTTAAACCCCATCCTCTTGTACTCCCTACACATACCCCTACCTTCACCACAGTATCTACATCCCCTAACCCCTATCCCCACTATCCTACCACTACCAATACCCACCTACCAGTTATCAGTACCCTTACACCCCTACCTCTATCTCCACCCACCCTACCGTCACCCCCTACTAGTCCCATGTGCC
>NC_051410.1:9295806-9296089 GCF_015228065.2 Penaeus monodon
ATGTTATCAATATCAATGCAATTAACCCCCTACTCCCCTTATCTCCCCCCCCTCTCCTCCCCTACTCGCCCACCCCGCCCTTTTCTCGTCCCTGTCTCATTTCGCGAGACGACGGCGGCGGCAGAAAGCAGAAACCAACATTTTACCGTGAAATTACATTTGGACAAAAAGGAGTTAATGTTCAGTATATAATTCAACGCAGGCAAAGCGGTTATATTCGAGCGACGTCATTTTAGAGCTAGACAACGAACTATTTTTTCATGTTAATAAATTTAGTTTTTTT
>NC_051410.1:9296120-9296321 GCF_015228065.2 Penaeus monodon
CTGTCTTCATCCGCTGGTCTCTCTCCATACGCCAGTCTGTCAATTGCAGGATATATGTTGCAATTCAGGAAAAATGTGTTTTATGTCCTTCAGGTTTTTACGAGTCGTAAAAGACAGGTCAAAGTATACTTTGTTACAATACGACAGCTAATAAATATTGTTCATTATGCGTTATTGTTATTTGTTGGGGCTGTGCTATTA
>NC_051410.1:9297959-9298175 GCF_015228065.2 Penaeus monodon
ACGAGACGGCGTAAACACACGGCAAACTCCACCCTCCGCCGACGCAGCCCTCGGCGAACTTCCGACGGCAAACGTGCAGGCGAGAGTCTCCTCCGCCTGGACGACCCCGCCGGCGATTAGGCACGACGCGACGACCATCAGTCCACACGACGGACCCCTTGCCGCGTCATCTTCCTTTCGGTCGTGGTTTGCTTGGGACGCCACTGAAGGATGTCG
>NC_051410.1:9298426-9298759 GCF_015228065.2 Penaeus monodon
GGGGAAATATCACGTTCTATGAACTCTTTCAAAGGGAAGAAGGTCATAGCGTGTTTGGACTTTATCTAACTCCTTTTTATCCCATTTTCATCATTATTACTCCTTTTATTAGCTGCCTCATGTCATAAAACAACAAACACACACACAAGCCCTCTCAGATAACATAATAAGGAGATAACAAGATTTGTTAATAATCTCACAAACTCAACATACACTTAAAAAGAAATCCATATAATACATTCTCACAACACAATATATGTAAACTAAGAAAAAAGTTCGTTACGCTGTTTTCACTCTTGTATATATTACATCTAAATTTGAAACCGAGTTATT
>NC_051410.1:9299032-9299208 GCF_015228065.2 Penaeus monodon
AGCAAAAGGAGCACCCTTTTCCATAAACGTGAAAGCGTTTCGCGTGATTTAGAAAAAAAACCCCGACTGCTTCATCCAATCAAGCAAACGTCGGGATTCCCTGACGACGGTCCGAGACGTAACGACGCGAACCGAAGCAAGAACACATGTGAAGGCCTTCTGTCTCGAAGCGATCT
>NC_051410.1:9299238-9299421 GCF_015228065.2 Penaeus monodon
TTTCCCGAATTCAGAGACGGGGAGGTGGGGGCGGGGTGGGGTTTAAAAACTGAGGAGGATGAACATAAAGGATGATAAAAGATATTAAATAAAAAGGGGGTATTTTGGAGGAGGGGGGGAAAGGGGGGATATCTCAGAGCCTATAGAGGTCTCAGTAGACAGGCACTCAAGGGGAATAAAGAT
>NC_051410.1:9299610-9300302 GCF_015228065.2 Penaeus monodon
TAATAAACACCAATAAAAGGAAAAAAAACCTGCGAGAAAGTTGTGAGACGTGACATCTCCCGAGATTAGGAAGCGACGAGGGATGCTGGTGACGTGACCCGGCGATTTATCGTGACGAGGTGTTCACGTCTTCGAGATGAAACGACGGAATCTCACGGGGGACGAGGGGAAAAGAGGGGAAAGGAGGGGGGGGAAGGAGGGGAAGAGAGGGGAGGTGGATGGAGGAGGAAAGGGGAGATGAGGGTGGATAAGGGAAAAAGGGAGAGGTGGATAGGAAAGGAAGGGAAAGAGAGGAAATGAGTAAGGTGAAGGGAGAGGGAGGAATGGAAGAGGAAGATGCGAAGAGGGAAAGGGAGGGAGGAAGGGAGGGAAGGAGAGGCAGAAATGACGGAGGCGAGGAGAGATGGTAGAAAGAGTAAAGGGGAAAATTAAAAACGGAAACACAATGACTTCATTTTCTTTTTCTTTTTATCATATACGAAGTCAATGACATCCAGATTCAGAAAAAAAAAACAGCTGTTGGCGATTTGTTTCCTTTCACTGACATTCGCAACATTATTAATAAAATTGAATAATGGGCAGATACATCTCCGAGCGACTGCCAGATATTCAAATAATGGTTCACATATAAAAAATGATGATGACGCAGATAATAATAACCGGAGTAATGAATCAAAAGTAATATTTATTTA
>NC_051410.1:9300554-9300773 GCF_015228065.2 Penaeus monodon
CTCCAAACATGAATTTCTGGTCGACCGATGAAGCCAGTAATGAGAAACCCAGAAGTTCCCGGCGCCCGCGTGGTGACAGATGGCGCAGGCAGGTGGTTTCGCTCGACCACGTACATAGACGCGCTCAAAACTTCGGTCAGCTGGCATGAGGGTACCGGCTGCCATGCGACATCTAAAGGGGGGGGAAGGGGGGAGGGGGGAGGACTTCTGTACCTTCGA
>NC_051410.1:9300821-9301555 GCF_015228065.2 Penaeus monodon
TCTGGCACCTTTGAAGAAGACGAAGAAGAAAAAAAACAACAAAAGTTGGAAAAAAGAGAGAAAGGAGAAAAGGAAGATGTGAGGGAATCTGAGAAGATGAGAGAAATTAAGAATAGATAGATATACGAATAAAGAATAAAGGGGTTAAAATGGAGAAGAACGAAGAGGAAGAAATGAGGGAAAAAAGAGATAGTGAGTGAAATGAAAAAGAGATCGATATGTATGCAATGTAAGAAAAACGTGGAAGAGAGAAAGGGAGAAATGAATAAATGAAAAAGAAAAGAAAATAATACGTTTTTTATAGCAGAGACTTAAAAAGAAAAAAAATGGAACCCGAAATATTGAGACAAAAAGAACACCAGGAAAGAACTCGAGAGCACGAATAAAAAAAGAAGAAAAATATCTTAAAATAAAGAAAAAATATTCCGGTATACAGATACAAACCGATACAGAAATATATTTTTAAAAGCCTACAAAAATCCCAATCATCGTGCATTTCCAACATTTATTTCTTTACGTTAGTTACCCCTGATTTCCATCCGTTCCACCGACGTGTGTTCATCCGTTCAACCGACGTGTGTTCATCCGTTCAACCGACGTGTGTTCATCCGTTCAACCGACGTGTGTTCATCCGTTCAACCGACGTGTGTTCATCCGTTCAACCGACGTGTGTTCATCCGTTCAACCGACATGTGTTCATCCGTTCAACCGACGTGTGTTCATCCGTTCAACCG
>NC_051410.1:9301580-9301674 GCF_015228065.2 Penaeus monodon
TTTCAACATCCCCTAACTACCTTTCGGTCCAGCTGTAACCACGTTGGCCTATATCATGACTTGCAATTCGACGCAAAGACTACGACCTCTCTAG
>NC_051410.1:9301707-9301782 GCF_015228065.2 Penaeus monodon
TGACAACCAGTCACTATAATTTCATATCGAATGACGACTTTTGATCATCTAGAATATATCACGAACAACGGTCTT
>NC_051410.1:9301807-9301907 GCF_015228065.2 Penaeus monodon
TATTGTGCCTCTGACGGGATTAAATACGCACTCATCCAATTGATCATTTGCACGCGCTGGGTCGCTGTGTATGCAACAGAATATGTGTTTTATGTACCAA
>NC_051410.1:9302160-9302406 GCF_015228065.2 Penaeus monodon
AGAATCGAGTATGAATACCGTCAAATAGCAACAGTGCAAATATCATTATTGATGAATATTGCCCATTTTTGCTCCAAATTGTAGAGCTGAAGTCATTTTTTTTCTCTCTACACAATGAACAATGTTGCAGCGAGAAACAGAATGTTTTAAAAGAAGAAATACTGCAAAATTGAACGGAGTCATATATATGAATCATTGGTAGTGAACGACTGAGCAAGCCAGAGCCAATGAAAAAAAATGTAGAAT
>NC_051410.1:9302652-9302777 GCF_015228065.2 Penaeus monodon
TTCTCACCAAAAACTCAACTTACCATTCGACACTGCCACGCCACCGTTGAAAAAAAAGGCGAAGGGGGGGGAGGGGGAGAGAGGAGTGACCCGGGCAATACCAACAAACAGGCGGATAGGAAGGG
>NC_051410.1:9302848-9302952 GCF_015228065.2 Penaeus monodon
TGACGTAACAATGACGTCACAGGTATTACGAACCCAAGCCATGACTGGGCGACGATCAGCTGGGATGTATCACAAACACGGGCCTCGTTTTATGGGCGTGTGGG
>NC_051410.1:9302971-9303135 GCF_015228065.2 Penaeus monodon
AATTCTGTGTTTATACACATGCGCGGACACTCGGAGCGCCATAATCGAGGCGGTGGGGATCAGCACACGTCACCTAATCGCATATAATGAGTTTCCATCGAAGGGAGTGAATTGGTATGTGCGTGGGGGTTTGCGATTATGCGTTTATGAAAGAGCAAAAATGA
>NC_051410.1:9303303-9303424 GCF_015228065.2 Penaeus monodon
CCTTGAGAGGGCACTTAATTACAGACAGGAGAGAGGTTATTATGAAAAGAAGAAGAAATGGTTTAAAAACAGTCATAATGAACGCATGGAAAAATGTAATAGCACAAATAATTATTATCAC
>NC_051410.1:9303490-9303783 GCF_015228065.2 Penaeus monodon
GATGCATATCCGAACAAAATGCAGTTTCAAATACACTGATCCTTTTTATAAAACAAGTCGAATATAAGTCAAATAAAATCTTTCTTTCTTTTTTCCTACTTCCAATCCTTCAAACCACTCGTCTTATCTCTCAACAATCCTGAAGCTATCCCGAAACGTTAGTCATTATCTTTTTTTCGTAATATCCAAATTCTTCGCCTTTTATGTCAATACAATATAAGTCTACGTGACTAGTCCTGTTAACATGACCACTTTTCCTGCTTAACATGACACACACTTCAGAAATCCACACT
>NC_051410.1:9303818-9304182 GCF_015228065.2 Penaeus monodon
TGTTTCTGAGAATTAAGGAAAAAAGTACATGAATTGGGAGTGTGGAAGGGTGGGGGTGGGGGGTGGGGAGGGCTGGGGAAGGAGGGAATCGTGGGAGGGGGGGTGGTCGACCTTACCATTCCCTCAGTTTCTCTAACACGACGGTAATTATCATCTCCCCCTCCCCCTTTCCCTTGAACTTTACTACCCCCCCCCTCTCCTTCACATACTCCCCCTCTTTCTCCTATATCCTACCATTCTCCTACTTTCTGCTTTTTCCTTCATATATCTCTAACCCCTCTATTCCTCTCCTCTCCCTTTCCTTCCCTTATTTCCTACCTCTCTTTCCTTCTCCACCTTCTCCTTTCCTTATTTTTAACTCCCT
>NC_051410.1:9304421-9304576 GCF_015228065.2 Penaeus monodon
GGCCTGGTGACGATGGTTCTTCCCAGTGTGTGTAATGGTGAGCCAAGCCAGAGAGTAATTATGGGTGGCGACGCCCTCTTGTAATCTCCCCATCTCATGCCTAATAGGGAGTGGTTAAAGCACACACCGTGTCCTAGGGGTTGTGAGGGTCAGGC
>NC_051410.1:9304640-9305353 GCF_015228065.2 Penaeus monodon
AAAGAACGGGAAAAACAGACGCTTAAATGTTTTTTTTTCTTATGTCTGTATGTGTAAGCGTCTCTGCCATCGCCCAGGGCTGATCTGATTATCATAATCACGGATGCATAATTTGCCTTAAGTGTCCGTCTCCTCGTAAGTACACGAAATTCTATGTCATTCGAATGAGGCTTTACGCAGTGTAACACATGTAAACTCCCGTGTATACTTCACACGGGTTCAGTCCTATTAAACGGCCGAATAAAATAAAGTTCTTCGCCTAAAATACCGAGGCACTCCTTCCTCTCCCCCGTTTAGGACATGCACACGGCCTCTTCCTCGTCGGCGTCTCTCCTCGCAACGTCGGGTCGGCTCAACATGCAACATTCCGGGTGAAATATCGCCTCCGTATTCACCAACCCACACGCTACATGGAAAGGCAATCAAACCACGATAAAAGCACGGTGGGCAGCGCGACAGATTCTCCTGTGCGTTTACGAGCGTGCAAAAGATCATTTGGCAACGACAAAGACACTTGCAACGAGTGCCCGTGATGATCGCCGTTCCAATCGGTTGCAACGGTGACTTAAGGTACCATATGGTTGCAAAGGTCGACGTACTGCCTGTGTTGGTGTTGCCCTGTTGATTGGATGCAGTGGCAGGTCGAGGAATGCTAATAAGACCGCATTTGTATCTCGATCTGAGAAGCGGCTATTAGCAAGTGGCGCGCGCGC
>NC_051410.1:9305905-9306033 GCF_015228065.2 Penaeus monodon
AGCACCTTGGTCTCCTCCTATACATCACCGGAGTTCTGATTTAAGCCTGAGTGTCTCTATAATTTCCCGTCTCCTTCTACCGGGCCACAAGTAGGGCAGCAACCCTCTTCCCATACGCGCTGAACCAT
>NC_051410.1:9306057-9306910 GCF_015228065.2 Penaeus monodon
GACTGGTGAATATGTTACTTGCGAATGGCAATTTTCCATTTCTTGCGGCGGGATCTATGGTGTGTGGAACTATACTAAACTGCGCTCCATCACCTGCAACGTAATAATTACACTGGGAAAGTCAATCGTTGTAAATCACATCCGTGCACGGACAACCTCGAGAGTCGCGCGGTCTGAATGGCAAACTATACTTAAGATTCCTCGCCCCGGTATTATAATCATATCAATTTCGCCGCGGTTATTATCTCGCTAAATCATCATGCTAATGAAAGAAATGTAAAATCATACAATGAATGTACGCATAATTACATAAACAAGAGCATAATTGCCGATGCCACGCATGACTTATGCAAATTAGAATATTCCTTTTCATGAAGTCGACGCAGTGGCTTGACTACATCACAGTCATGCCAGTCCAAAATTCTTGAAAATCCGAATTTACCATTTTTATGCACACAAATCCTTCGCTCCTCCAGTGTTCTTGTGCACATCGCAATACGGCCGAAAGTCTTACGCGCATCGTACGTTAGGGACGACGTTTCTATCAATGTGGTTTGGCAACTTTTTGCCCCGGAGGTATAAGGGACGCGTCTTCGCGATGACAGGATTGCAGTCTTGACACGTTAATTGGTAAATTATGTTCAGCTGCTGAATAAACCGCCTAATAAATGAGCACAATTAGAAAACAGAACGTATATTCGGGCGTAATTTAAGATAATTATCTAATTAAGGATTCATTATCCGATTTTTCAAACAAGGGATTGTAATGAGACTCAGGAAAAAAGGCAGTCAAAAAACGGACGCTCCTTCTGACTATGACACAACTCGTGATCCAGAAAAGCACGTCTTCATC
>NC_051410.1:9307482-9307801 GCF_015228065.2 Penaeus monodon
AAAGGAAGGAAAGGGGAAAGGCAGGCGAACATCTTCATATGGGCAAGACAAAATCCTCAAATGACCACATATCGCGTGTTGCAAGGCTTACACTCATAACGGGTTGCATAAAAGCAGCATAACTTCAGCAATAACACCAGCTGGCTCTCCAAAGGAAAAGTTCACCTACATAAACAACTCGTGAGACGGGATTCATAGACCAAGTTTAAGACTGTCTTAAATAAGTAGCTATAGAGGGCGCATTTGCATAACAAATACACGCATTTAAATACGCACCAGAATGGTAGGGAACACATCCGTAAGGAGGGGAAGGGGGGGA
>NC_051410.1:9308463-9308926 GCF_015228065.2 Penaeus monodon
TGATGTGGTCGCGAATATGTTGAAAAGAACTTAATTGTGGGATCCATTGTGCTCCATTGTGTTCCCATAAACTGCACTCATAATATAAATCGAACGAATAAGGCAAACCAAAAAACAAAAAAACATACGACCACCCTCATAATAACTCTCCTGTATATGGTTGACCCCCCTAAAAATCCACCAAATAATAGCAACTTTCAGTGCAATTACATGCCTTTTCACCCGACAAATAAAAAAACATCATTAACATTATAAGGTACTACTGCTCTTCCATACGTACTTCTGCCAAACCACTAATCACCTTTACGACTTTTCGATAAGTAGTTACAAGCACTCTGCTACAATCCCCCTACAATAATTTCTGCTTAAGAAAATACGTACGTATTCCACCCTTTCTAGTAAAGGGGAAAAAAGACCTGTTAACACCACGCAAACCACATAAATTCTAAAACGAAAAATGAAT
>NC_051410.1:9309037-9309734 GCF_015228065.2 Penaeus monodon
GAAACCAATGTCCCTCTCCTCCTCCACCTCTAAGCCCTCTATTCGGTTCTACCATCTCAAGAACCACCGCTTCCAAGGTTCCCTTTACCCCGCCCCCCCTTCCCCATTCCTTTTCCCTTTTCTCTTCCTTACCTTCGTGTACATTCCCCTCCCTCCCCTGCAACTTCCCCTTCTTCCTTAGCGCACCCCCCTTCCCCTTCTCCGTCAGCCTCTTCTTCCCCTTTATCTCCCTTCCCTCTTGCCCTCCCTCCTTTTCCTTCTCATCCTTCCTTCCCCTTAGCCTCTCCCCTATTTTCACCCCTACTCCCCTATCCTCCTTCCTTTCCCCCCATCTTTTTACGCCATCCTCCTTAACCTCCCCCCTCCTTTCACCCTTATCTTCCCTCCCTTCCTCCCTCCTTCCTCCCTAGCCCCCTAACCCTCCCTCCCTCCTCTCCCCCTTTAGCTCCTTAACCTCCCCCTTCCCTGTTTCTCCTTTACCCCCCCCCCTTCCCCTCACCTCCTTACCCTTAAGCCTCTCCTGCCCCTCCCCCCCCCTCCCGCCAGCCCCGAAGCGCCCCTGGGACAGTAGTTAAGAAAGATGCTTGAAGATGCTGGCCAAGAACCCTGAAGACGTGAGCCTCTAATTACCTCTTATGAAGGCGCCAATTATCCTCATCGAAGGGACAAAGGTAAGGCCCGTGTGTCGTAAGAGAGA
>NC_051410.1:9309844-9310067 GCF_015228065.2 Penaeus monodon
CAATTTTTTCGTTTTTTTCCCTCCTCGTATATAGGAAAAATAATCATTGTTTCATTAATGTTTTTCTTTACTGTTTGGAGATTACGCTATAAGTCATGGGTAAAAAAAACTAAAATTAGTAGAATAAATGTACAAATATATAACACTTGTGCTCCCAATATTCCAAATACTAAAAAACCGGAGCTAACGAATATTTTTTTTTTTTAACCTTTATTTATCTATT
>NC_051410.1:9310219-9310754 GCF_015228065.2 Penaeus monodon
ATGCAAGCGCACGCGCGTGCGTGCGTGCACGTGTGACCCGAAAATTAGGTATCCTAATTACATTCATTTTCAACGTAAAGATGATAAATTATGGTCCAAAGGCTGAGACTTCGCCAAGCACCAAGGGCGTCCAAACAACTATTTCATCAAGAGCAAATTCAGTATGTTTGCCTCTCTATCTATCTGTGTATGTCTATGTGAATATAAGTATAAGCAATACCTATAAACGCGTATATAAAGACAACAACAACAATATTCTACGAACAAAGCTCGAGGTAATACGCCAGCTTATTTGCATACACATATTTAATCGTTTTCCTAACTGCCATTTCCCTCACTGACAACATCTACATACTCCCACATAATTTACAACAGTTATGGTCTGTTGATGTGAATTTCCTACAAAAGATTAACGAAATGCAACCGAATTATACACGGCATATAAAAAAACGGATGTTATATATATTTTTTTCTCTACCACAGGAAACGGCCAAAAATATATTATCACTCTCTCTGTCAGAAGTATCACCAAATT
>NC_051410.1:9310775-9310918 GCF_015228065.2 Penaeus monodon
TATTCAGTCACCATTTCCTGAAGCCGGAATGACGTGGTTGTCTCTTCTATGCACAAGGTTCAGGTGGGAGAGTGATCACCTGCTGCCCATACCACGCCTACTTTATATATATTGGCCACGCCCATTATTTCACAGTACTATAA
>NC_051410.1:9311065-9311283 GCF_015228065.2 Penaeus monodon
CATAAGTTTGAGTGACGCATTAACTATGGTGCGATATAGTGCATGAAGCGCTGGCGTCCGGAAACATGAATCTGTCATGATAATTTGCATCTGTGTCACAGTAAACACAAGAGATTTTTTTCCATACTTCCTTCCTTGTTACTGTTCTGCAAAAGTGAAATAATAACGGTGAAATCACTTCTGATTTTCGTTCCGCTGTCTGTCCGTCATTCGTTCAT
>NC_051410.1:9311373-9311669 GCF_015228065.2 Penaeus monodon
ATCTTTGATCAAACATTTCCCACAGCAAGAGATTGGCACCTAAATACGGGTTACTCAGCGCCTCTTGACACTTCAACCACTTGGATGTACGCATGACAATCATTGTGTAAGTTCGCCGGAAAAGTTGAAATGTATTGCAAACCAGGAGAAGCGATTCACTACGGAAAAAGTTGCTGTAATATCTGTAACGTACTGTACGTACCATAGGTATGTGAAACAGGTGTTTGAACAGCTGTCTTAACGGACTAAGATTTTGTTTCATTCCATAAACAAGCGTGGAATATCACACCCTTGTA
>NC_051410.1:9312373-9313539 GCF_015228065.2 Penaeus monodon
GCCCTGATAACAGTCAAGGCCGTCAGAGCAGGGCATCCGTCACTCGACCTGAAAAGGAAAGGCGAAAATAACAAATCCTCGCGGCCAGGATCCTTCCCTGGCGAGAAGTCGTGTGTAGGATCCCGAGCGCGTCCGAGGGCGTCGTACCATCACTCCATCCAGCAGGACCTTTGACACCTCCTCCTCCATCTCCTTCATTACTACACTTACCCTTCGGAGCGCTACACGGCCGAGGGACAGGCTTGGCCGAGGGTTCCTCAGGGCCGCCGCCTGGATCCTTCCCTAGCATTATCAGCTGTTTCCATCACGCGGCCAACACCTGAGCCTTTAAACACAGGAGATCATTACACCCATGTGCTTTCGCAGTTTACATAAATCAAAGGGGAATCGGCCCGGCCATCTTGACATCAATTACAACTCTCGCGTTAGTTCAAGATCCTATCCGGGTTGCTTCGATACACCGCCGGCCCGGGCTGGTCACGAGGGCCATTTTCCGATCCGGCCACCATGGGGCCATAGCCCTTATGGATTCTCACGACGGGCTCTTTAGGCGGTTGGGTTAGCCCGGCGACAGGACTGCAGAGGAGCTCGTTAGACCTTCGCATAGTTTATATTTAGCGTACGATTAATTGCCGGTTCTGGGATGGCAGCACCGTCTTTACGTGCCATTATCCGTAACGACCGAGCCGATAACTCGCCGCGTCGTTCATCTGGACGGCCTCGCCTCCCCGACGACCCTCCTCCCGCCCTCCGCCGTAACGACAGGTCGTTCCGTCACGTCGTCCAAGCACTCGATATCCCTCGCTCCGTCATCGCAGAGAGCCGTCAGGGGGATGCGAGGAAGCCGCTGCAGATGAGAGATCCTCCGCGTCGGCTCGGGAGATAAGACGCTGAGCGACGCGAAGGAGCTCCGGGACACTCGTCCATCAGGACCTGTTCCCGGCTTGACAAATTGTTGGATTAAGGCTTGATGATGACATACGAGGCCGGGCCGCCGCCGAGCGCGAGGGGCGGACGAGGGCCGCCGGCCGGGACCCCAGACCTGCCCCGCTCAATCAGGGCCTCGGTCGGACGGCTGCGGAAGGATGGGCTCGCCCCGTCCATCTGTCTGCCTCTCCGCTTGCTGGTATAAATATCATTTCTTTGTCATGTTCATGCCCCCCCCA
>NC_051410.1:9313622-9315735 GCF_015228065.2 Penaeus monodon
CGTTCCTCTCCCCCAGCTTATAATTTTCATAATTTTCTGTAATTAAGCCTTCATTTTTTCTGGTATTTCCTTCCATCACTTTGGTTCATTCTGCTGCCAGAATATCTCTTTACTACTTTTTTCTTTCAAAATATTTTGGGTTTCTTTTCGAATACAGCCTTCATATATTCAGCATTTGACATTCTTAATAAAAGATATCAAATGCTAAATATATGAATAAAAGTACTAATAATTAAAATTGGTTTTAATTTTGAAAGTCTCAGCATCTTATTTCTTTTACAAATTATCTTGTCTTTTCTTCCCGTCCGGTGCAAATACTCTAAAGTTATTCGAACAATTCAAATAAAATGAGTATATAAATAAGAAAAAAAAGGGGAATGAAGAAACGAAACAATGCAATATTTCCTTAGAGCGAAATAAAACGTAAACTGTTAAAAAAACTACCATGAAATATCACACCACCATAAAATCACAACACTGAAATTACAGTTCAAATGACGTGTATATAATAACAATATATATAAAAAAAAACTTCATTACACCACGATATTCAAAATAAACTGTCGACTGTGTTAACGAATTGCCAATAATAGCTGTAACTATGTATTCATGAAGCTTAAGGTAACAAGGTAGTTGATATAACGATACACATGGCGTTGGTAAATGGTCCCTGGCTAGCTTGTGGTATATCATATTATTAGATTTATTAACAACTATCAGATATAAGGATAAGACTGGCCTCCTGATACCCCTAGGAGCCTCTCACTATAGTGGGGGGAGGAGGAGATGGGTAGGGGGTGTGCTAGAGGGTTCTGTGGTTCTATATTAATATGGCTGCAGACATGTGCGTATTAGTAAACATTACTGAGATAAGAATGGACATGTCGGTAACGGTCGATTGGTGCAAGCATTTCTACCAGAGAGTTTGCTTGCGATTTGCCTTTCATGAAGAACCCCTCTGCCATTACACCCTGTTACCCATGCATGAAGAACCCCCGCCACCCCCTCCTCCTCTGCCTCGGAAATCTTGCATGAAGAGCCCCCCCCCCCCATCTTGTAACCCATGCGTAAAGGTCCTTTTCCTCCTGTAACTCTGCATGAAAACCCATTCCCACCCTATAAAATATGCATAAAGCCTCCTCCCTCGGTAACTTCTGCATGAAAACCCAACTCCCACCCTATAAAACATGCATGAAGCCCCCCCCCCATCCTCCCCCTATAACCTTCGCATCAGGAACTCCCGCCCTTCCCCCCCACATAACCCATGAATGTGGACCCTCCCTCCGCCTGTAATATTTGCATGAATATCCCCTCCTACCCAAAATCCACGCATGAACACCCATCCCCCCTGAAAACGTTTCGTGAAGAGCCTACAAATCGTTTCTATAACTCATGTATGAATACCCCCCTCCTATCTCCGGCAAGAAAACACCCCTCCTCCAATAATTTTTGCATGGAGAACCACCTTCATCCTTAACCCATACATGTATAACCCCCCCTCCCCTGTAACGGCTGCATTGCCGCCCCCACCCCCATACAACGCAAGACCACCCTCCTAATCATAACCCATGCATGAAAACTTCCCTCCCACCCATAACCTATGCAAGAAGACCACCTTCTCCTGTAACCTTTGCATGAATACCCCCCCCCCCCCATCACTCTATAACCCATGCATAAAGCCCCCCCCCCCCCCGTGCATGAAGAATCCCCTCCAACGGCGTAACCCGAAAGCTGAATATTCATGAGCTCGGCGGTGTACTTTCGCCACAATGAGGAGCGGTGCGTCCGATCTCTCCGTCAGGAACGATAACCGGCGTAATATAAATATCATCAACATGCCAACATGAGGGGTGAAAGAGAATGGTGTAAATAAACATGGCGAGGCCGTTTATGTTTATGCGCGCATTTGAATTCAGGCTCAATCACACAAACATAAGCAGAGTAATAAGTGCATGCAGGCTCGTAAGTACAAATGCGTTTGCACAGGTATGTTTATATACAAAAACGTATATTCTTAGGTGCACATGAATGATTAATATTGTTGATAAACAAGTGAGGATACAAGTTAATATACAATTTTGGGGGGTTTCTCTCCACCAACCTTCTTCCTCTG
>NC_051410.1:9315947-9316226 GCF_015228065.2 Penaeus monodon
AGTATCTAATTCCTATAATCAGCGTGCGATTGTATTTGTATAACCATACACCCGAATACTCGTGCACCCCGCATTACCCTGAGAAAAAACACACACACACGCTCACAAACTAGTTATCACCGGACTTAGCGATGTTAATCTATTAGTGGACACGTGCACACCTCACTCCACACCTGATCACACCTGTTCGACGTGTTTCACTCCTTGTTAATTGCTACACACAGACACACCCCTTTCACTCCCTCCCCCCCATCCGACTCATCTCTTCCACTCTGTAAG
>NC_051410.1:9316425-9316821 GCF_015228065.2 Penaeus monodon
TTTTCTTCGCCTTTCCATCACATTCTCCTCCTCCTCCGCCGAGAGGGAAAAGCGTTGACGAGTTGAATAACTCATGACGAGAATAACGAATGAAGGAAGATTTAACAATTCAGCTGACAACATCACCATTTTCCTGCGCCTGTTCTCAGTCTAATCGGCGTTATCTTCTCAATAAATTTTCCAAGCGTCTTATGACTGTGAAGAACGCATTTGCAATCTCCATGTCGGTAAATCAAGATAGGTGAGATCCCAGAGGAAAGGTGAAAAAACACCGTTAGTATTTTGTTCATATTTTACCATCAAATGCTAAATTTACACCCCTTTGTTACATCAGCTGTTGATCACCTTCCTTGCGTTGCCTTGGGGGATGGGCACTGCTGCATAACCAGTCTGGTT
>NC_051410.1:9316888-9318213 GCF_015228065.2 Penaeus monodon
TTATGCACGCACGCACACACAAACATGAATACAGAAAACCCTCAGACACGTATGAACTTATTACACCACACACGAGCAAGAATACAGAATACATTCACAGTTAGAAAAAATAATAAATGTAATAATTCCTGTGTCTTCTCCCCGACTTTCAGAGAAGCCAATTGTGAAGTACTTCTATTATTTTAAGCATGTCTGGTGTGTGCAGCTGTACAAACAGAACAAAGCCGTGGAAACTCCTGTGTTAAACACTTTGAAAGTCTGTTATAAAGGTTTGATAGTTATAACCCCACACCCCTCTTAAAACATAGACATCAAACCCCCTTCAGTATCACTATAATTTCTTCCCATATCAACTTACCAACGTAAAACAACCTCACACAAATATTACAGATTTAACTCCATTGCTGCCCCATTCTTCTCCAAATCATACCTTCCTTTCAAAATTCAACGTCCCCATTATTTTCTAGCGCCCCTTCCCCCTCCCCATTCCTCCTCTTTCCTCCTCCCACGTGTCCCTGTTGTAAGACTCCCCGAGGCCTCATCCAGGGGAGTGTCCCCATTTGATAATCACTGTGATTTACGCAGATGCCCCCGGAGTTTAGCGCCGTGCCCCTCATACTTCGGTCCACCCGCGCTGCCCTGACCACCGGCCCGGCCAGGTATGTCACCGCTCAAGCTGGCAAGCAGGCAGGGAAGCAGGTGGACTGAAAATAGGCAGGCAAGTATGAAACGAGAAAATGGTATCTTCTTTGTAAAAAACTTTACTTGGTTAAGCCTTTATTTAAACAAAAAATTCTACTTTGTTGAATGTTGTTTCCTTCAACTGAAACAAGGACAGACATCGCACTGAGTAGATAATATTTATCATATTTATTCAATTAAGTGTAGACACATACACTTAGAATGCACTAATAGTGTAACCATAAACAGAAATGAATACCTTAAGAAATTTTACATATCCCATTTTCTTTTCATCCAAAGCATGTGTGTCTATACTCGAAAATACACCAATACATATGACAGCATGACACTTACCTTACCTCTTTGGCTTTATCATTCGTTCATGACACGTTTACAGCATGACCCCCTCCCCCCTCCAAAAAAAAAAAGAGGAAAAATCAATCCATTTATCTTCAACTGAGACTTTGAACACCAATAAAACCAACGATAGCATCATGTAAACAAGACAGGTAGGCACGCTTTCTTCGGGATAGAATGTCTTGGGAGATTCAACACTTCCCGTCGCCTCATTTTTCCTTCTTGAAAGACAAGGAGAAGGAAGCAGCTTGCTCGTTCACTTCACTTGAGTCATTCAGCAGGCAAGG
>NC_051410.1:9318612-9319014 GCF_015228065.2 Penaeus monodon
ATATTTTTTAAGGAATCCGTTTTATGACGAGAGAAGTTGAGGGGGAAAAAGGGTGAAACCAGAAACCTCGTTTGACTTTTATTCTCTTTGTGATGAATTTGCCGGAGCAAAAAGCTTGTTTGCAAAATAAGTGACTACGAAATCCCCCCAAAATCCCCAAAGAAGGAAATAGACACCAAATATGAAAGAAATACAAAATGCAAAACAATAACACACCCGAGACGAAGAAAAGACGGGAGGGAAAATAAAAGGGTGAAAGAAATCATCAAACCTGTTACCATAGCTCCACCACCGTCGACGTTCAAGGGATATCAGCTGATCTATCAAAGGTAACATTGAAAAAAAAGTAGAAAGACGAGTGCGGTTCTCATCTGCATATTGGACTGACAAGGTGGCTGCCTG
>NC_051410.1:9319796-9320518 GCF_015228065.2 Penaeus monodon
GATATAGTTTGAAATATCACGACGAGCCCAATACCGGTGCTGTCGGAAAGGGAGTCAAATCTAAAGAAAAGAGCAGCGAGATGAAAAGTGGGTAGCGGAAAAAAGCGAAACACGGTTATCTCGAAGAGAACTTTCAGCGCAAGAATGCTCTTTCGCTCGGCCTAAAAGCAAAATTTTTTTAACAGAAAATACACGGAGAAGAAACATAACGAAACAAAGCAACACAGCAAGGGCCTCGGAATGATGACTGATCCTTCCACCGATCCGAAGGCAGGAAGTAAATCTGTAGAATGAGAAACGAGAAAGACTACGCGTTGAAGTACACTGATTTTGCGATCGAGAAACATCGGATTTTATCTGATCCGTCCAGATCACTCCTGGCTAAGGATAAATGCTTTCTCTTATAGATAAGAGAGAAGACAGGAAACAACCCTCCTTTAAAAACTCGTATTGCATCCTCGAAAGATCCCTCGGCCCTTTTTTGCAGGATTATCCAGCTAACCGCCTCGCAGTGGATAGTACGGCAAAGAGCAAGACCGTCGCAGTGGCAACAAGACGTAAGCTCCGAAGAGGGGAGCGAGCGGCAGCGCGTGCCGGCAAAGTGACGACGCGCACCTCGAATGGGAACGAAACATGCTAGGGACCCGTGTGAACAGGGATAGCTCTGGTAATCCTGGATGTGGGGGGGGAAAGAGACGTACGGGCAGGAGAGGACGGCTCGG
>NC_051410.1:9320998-9321203 GCF_015228065.2 Penaeus monodon
TCTACATAACGCTAAGCTGCTGCCAGTGGCAAGCGACAGTGGCAAGCGCGGAGGTCTCACTGTCAAAAGATGCATTTTATTCGTTTTGAGAGAAATGCGGAAAAAGTGATACCGTGCCTTGTTTGGGTTTAATACCGGATACCATCTGGCTGTACATCAAAACGTAGATGGAAATGTAACAGAACTTGATTTATCGCTAAGGTGA
>NC_051410.1:9321572-9321875 GCF_015228065.2 Penaeus monodon
GCGCAGGTGTTGCGAAGGTGAGACCCGGTTCGTCGCCCTGATCTGAGCAATAATTTATTTATAGTCCTGACTGACAGTGAACGAGATGACGACCCCACGACAGGAAAACCTCAAGTGTGAGACCAAGCTGATTGAGGTATTCAAAACCTCGACCTCAACCTCCAGTTACCTTCGAGGTTTATTGTCGTCCCAAACACGCGTTTTTGTTACTGCCCCTTCGCGTAAAGCCTGCTAAATGACACTCAGATATAATGGATCATTAGCTTGTTTGTAACCTTGCTTTTTGAGATGCATAAAAAAAAG
>NC_051410.1:9321905-9322088 GCF_015228065.2 Penaeus monodon
AAGGATTGTCTGTTATTGTATTTCTCTTTTGTTCATTCTGTTAAAAGCATTTTTTTTATCATTACTTCTTTATCTATCTTTTACTCTACGCGTTGAGAATGATAAGAGAATTTGTATACTTTCAAATATTTTCGTACAGTCATGACGTCATCACTGCATTTCCAACCGTTATACGATCTTAAG
>NC_051410.1:9322112-9322196 GCF_015228065.2 Penaeus monodon
GCTGAGAATTCGGTGCTGACGTCAAAATGATTTTCTTGTTTCGTTTGTAATCCTTCCCATAATTCAATATCATGAGGAACTCAC
>NC_051410.1:9322657-9323060 GCF_015228065.2 Penaeus monodon
CACAACACACACTGGCTAACATATCTATTCGGTCATAACACGCACAGTATACATACAAAGTACAATAACATTTCCCCGAAAAGGAATGTTTCTTTCTCCACCGTCATAATCGCACCTCCTTCGCCTGTTACAATCACACCATGAAAAGTCACCATAAACCTTATACCTCCAACATCAAGAATAAAACCATACACAGCCACCATACAGATGAATGAACTATAACATTATTGCTAACCTATCGAGCTACCTCAATATCGCCACTCTAACTTCACTATCAGCGTAATATACAACCTATGCCCTTAGTAACACATTATATTTTCTTTGGGTGGTGGATCTTCCTATGTCTTTCATATTCATCATCATTATTTTTCTCTTTTCTTATTTCCTTTTTAGTCCCCATGGT
>NC_051410.1:9323744-9323955 GCF_015228065.2 Penaeus monodon
GGGGCCCCCATCAAGACGATGACACCTCGTTCTCGTGGCTGCCGTGCGAGGCGTAGAGATCCCCACCAGGTGAATTAGGGAGTAATTATGTCTGGTCGCGCCCTGGGGGCAAGCGGGATTAATTACCCTCTGCCCGGCTGATGACTGGTCTACACCGACGGATCAAAAAATTACCACCGTTTTGTCGGTCCTTAAGGGCTGCGGCTCTCGA
>NC_051410.1:9324022-9324711 GCF_015228065.2 Penaeus monodon
GGGGATCCCTTTTTCCTGATCCTCTTTGAGTAACGAAAAGGGTTGATCTCTGGAGCTGATAAAGATGTCTGGGATTTAATTGATTCCGAGCGTCTCCTATTGGTTCTCGTTCGGACGGATGTGAAGGGGTTATTAACATCTTTTGTTTTGAAACGGTTTATGAGACTTAACGCTCCTGTTTTTTTTCTCTCTCTCTCTCTAAATCTAATCACTTGAAAGGAAGGCAAACGTAGAAAAAAAAAATCTATTACAAAACGACTGGGTAACACACCCGACACCTCATTTCTCGAGTTAAAAAAAAAGTACAAAAAGAGGGAACCTGAAAAATATGGAAGTTTCACCATTATCTGAATCCATTTAAGACTTGATTAACTCGAAAAATGCGCGCGGTTTTTTCGCCCCCTCACCTCTCACTCCCGGTAGAAATTACATTTAATGTTTTATTGCACCAGATTCACCACCCCGGAACGACTAAAAGCTCACAACAAAGGTATTTGGTGTTATTACATGAAGTTCGGCCGACTAGCGGAGAGACCGGGGCGTGCATACCAATGGATGGAATCGCAGTATAAGGTCCCTCCCTCTCTCTCTCTATGCTGCGCGGTCATCCCTTTATCCGTGTCTCTGTTTCTTTCTTTCGTTTATCTTGAGCTCTTCTATTGTTTATTGAGATATTTTTTTTCGAATAG
>NC_051410.1:9325371-9325493 GCF_015228065.2 Penaeus monodon
TCCTTCCATGCTGACTACCTGGGCTACCTGACGGGCTACCCTAGCGAAGCCTGCAGTAGTAGCTGGTAGGGATGGGTATGCACACACTCATAATACAACCAAGACATGCTGGTCGTACTGCC
>NC_051410.1:9325531-9325983 GCF_015228065.2 Penaeus monodon
TTGCGTGGGAAAGACTCAAGGTAGGTGGCGCTATGGCCGTGTGTTTTGCGGTACTTGACACGCTTCGCTGGCCATCACGAGGTCGTTCTTTGCACTTGCGGTGTCACTGTAGCATGTATTTCTGCGGCCTCTTTAGCATAAACATCTTCACACGCTGGCCGTTGGGGAGGGCGGGGCGGGGAGAAGGCGACTGAGTGTGAGAGAAGGGAGGAGAGTAAATGAGAGGGAGAGGATGGGGAAGGCGACTGAGTGTGAGAGAAGGGGGGGTGGGTAAGAGAGAGGGAGGAGGCGAGGGGAGGCGACTGAGTGTGAGAGAGGGGAGAGGCGGGGAGGAAGGCGACTGAGTGTGAGAGAAGGAGGGAGGATAGGAGTCAGGGTGGGAGAGAGGGAGTCTGAGAGATGGAATGGAAAGGTAGGGGAGAGAACGAGGGTGGGGAAGGCGATCAAGTCTA
>NC_051410.1:9326243-9326413 GCF_015228065.2 Penaeus monodon
GGGAGTCACAAAATCGAAGAGTGGTAATTAAGACATCGCAATTTAGGAAGAGCAGATGAGGAGGAGGAAATGAGAATGAAAGGGCAAATGGACTGGATAAGAAATATTAACCCGAAAGATTTGAGAATCTTAAATTTGTTTATTTAACTTGATGCTATTACCATTCACGC
>NC_051410.1:9326503-9326614 GCF_015228065.2 Penaeus monodon
CTTTAGTGATAAATCTTGCTTACTAACAAACTGGCTGATATAACTGTGTACATCAACAATGTGACACATACAAGACGTTATGAGTAATTATTAAATGACTGTCACACTCCT
>NC_051410.1:9326905-9327123 GCF_015228065.2 Penaeus monodon
CTCGCTCTTTTTTTTCTTCTCTACAACCCCCCCCCACCTACCCCTACCTACCTCCACCCAACCCCCACACACAAACACCGTTCGAAAAAATAGCAACGAAACGGCTCCGAACCTCAACCCCACACGAGTCCAAAGATTGGGCTCTAGAACCCTGCGGTGGGGAGCCTGTGTCGCCCTCTGATCCCAATCTATGGGGAGGGCATAGCGTGATGCAACCA
>NC_051410.1:9327516-9327735 GCF_015228065.2 Penaeus monodon
GTTGCGAAGAGGGAGGGAGAGGGGGGGGGAGAGAAAAAAAAGAAGAAATGAAGAGGAAAACAAAGAACCGAGATAAGATGAAAAGTGAAGAAGAGGAGGAGCCATTTTTAACCTGTACTTGTTTGGGGTCAATCTCACCTGTTGGCGATTTGTTTGTTTGTTATACGCGCTTTCACTTCGTAGAGTCAACACGCTCAAGCTATATCTAATGAACTTACA
>NC_051410.1:9327806-9327992 GCF_015228065.2 Penaeus monodon
AGGCGGAACAGACAGAAGACACTGGGGTTCTATTCTATTCTATCTCCTCCTCCTCCTCCTCCTTCACCTTCACCTTTTCTTCATTTCTACCTTCTTCTGTTTATTTATACTCTCGTTATTAGCATCATTATTCTCCTCATCCATCTTCTTTTCGTTATTACTTTCATCACCCTTCTTTCCCTCGGT
>NC_051410.1:9328043-9328202 GCF_015228065.2 Penaeus monodon
CTTCAACGTGTGTATCTTATTCCATTTTCTTTAACCTTCATTCTCTCCCCTTGCTTAACGACACCTCTCCTATCTTCCCCTTTCACACCCTTTTCACCTTCTCTCCCACACTCCTTAGATCTCGCGTAACTCTTTCGCCCTCCCCCCCCCCCCAACACA
>NC_051410.1:9328314-9328603 GCF_015228065.2 Penaeus monodon
CCACCTCCCCCTTCCCTACCCTTCCCCTCCTCCTCTCCTCCCCTCCCCATCTCCCCCTCCTCCTCCCCCCCTTCCCATCTCCCCCTCCTCCTCCCCCCCTTTCCATCTCCCCCTCCTCCTCTCCTCCCCTCCCCATCTCCCCCTCCTCCTCTCCTCCCCTCCCCCCCCTCCCCCTATAAAGACGGGGCCTGAGGAGAAGCAAAACTTTAGTGCCGTAAAATCGTCCGCCTCCGATCGCCACCTACGCACCTCCCACTCGACACCCGCGGCTGAAGCGATTAGTAATAAT
>NC_051410.1:9329471-9329935 GCF_015228065.2 Penaeus monodon
GCAGGAACGAAGGGTGGCGGGGAAAGGGGAGAGAAAGATGTGGGAAGGAGGAGGAGGGAGGTTTGGCCAAGCGAAGGGAAACCCCAGATCCCGCCTCGCGATTGGCCAAGAATCTATCCAAATATTAATATACTTAATCCCAGGGGGGGCAGCGGGTCGTGAGCCTCCGTGAGAGATCTCGAAATGATCGCAGACAGATCACAGAATCAAATAATAGTCCCACTCGTTGCGACACGCCATCACTCGCATGGACGGCCCCGCCCGCTTCCACTCGCCCGCTCGCCGACACCACTGAAGGGCCGACGAACGCGGAGAAACGCGGATTTATTTCGTAATCCGCGGCTGCAGGTAATCCTCGCGGGGGATTTCAAGTGGGAGACATGAGGGAATGAGTGGCGGGGGGTGGGGAAGGAAGGGGTGTGGGTGGGGGATGAGTAATATGGGGGAAGGGGGATACTGGGTTT
>NC_051410.1:9330437-9330533 GCF_015228065.2 Penaeus monodon
GGACACGAATGCATTCCGAGTATTATGAGTAAATGTTTTCCATGCCAGGACACACAAAGGCCCTCGCAGTGACAAGAACCTCGGATTTTAAAAAAT
>NC_051410.1:9331168-9331315 GCF_015228065.2 Penaeus monodon
ATAATAATAAAACTAAACTAAACGGAAGACGCGGGTTAGTTAAGTCAGCGCCGGCGGGTTCATCGACGGCGGGGAGCATTCCGAACCCGCTTAATCACACGACCCGCGGTTTTATTTCGCATCAACACCGCCGGGTTCGTAGCTCCG
>NC_051410.1:9331920-9332245 GCF_015228065.2 Penaeus monodon
CCTGGAATAAGGAAAATTGAAGCTGATTTCGAAACATCACCTAACGAGATCCCTCCAGTGTTTCTCGTCACCGTTACCAGTCAAGTGGAGGAAAAATAACTTTCTTTTAAACATTTTAAGAGATATGTGCAATGCTGCAAGTTGAAAGCTTTTATCTTCAGGAAAACGATTCATTTAAAGAACGGAAATGGAAAGAATGTCAATTAACTCGTGAAGGAGCGACAAAGAGCTTGTAATATCTAGTAATCTATTTGAAGAAAAAAAAAAATCTAACATACAGTATAAATTACCAAGTGAGGATGTATTTCATAATTAGTATATTTGT
>NC_051410.1:9332414-9332591 GCF_015228065.2 Penaeus monodon
TGTAATTGTGATACGTCAAGTTCATCCAGTGCCCCCCCCCCCTCGAGTCGAGCTGACGAGCCCTGGCAAGAAATTCCAGGTAAGCCAGAGATAATAATTAAGTGTAATTACGCCGATGTGAATAATTACCCAGCGATAGAGGTCTGTGAGGAAGGACTCCAGGTGAGGGGGCCCGAC
>NC_051410.1:9333037-9333278 GCF_015228065.2 Penaeus monodon
CATGTTAGCGGGATGTCAAGAAGAGAGAGGAGTGGAGAATAAGACAAATAGGCAAAAATAATACAGGAAATAAATTAAAGCCCAAAATAGATACCACGTGTGGAAGATCTCGCACGCCCATCCGCCCACAAAGACAATTCTTCCACACAATCAACGCAAGCAATTGACAACCCAATATCAATCTGCAAAATACATCTACCAAAAAACCCCAAATCTCTGAAGGGAAAAAAATATCCATAGA
>NC_051410.1:9333310-9333581 GCF_015228065.2 Penaeus monodon
AAAACAAGACACCGACATACAACAGCCAAACCTGGACACGCCCACTTCCACACGCCCATTCCACGTGTCCTCCAGCAAGCTTCTTCGCCTGGCCGTTGATGACGCAATGAAGGAGGTAATCACAGCATGCAAGAGATCCCTCCCCCACCCCCCCCCTCTACCCCACCTCCCCCTCCTACCAAGGACTATATGTCACTGAAAATAGCTTCAATAAACAGCTGAAGCGGCAAGAGCGTCGAGGGAAAAATCTATGAAAATGGGACAGCAATGT
>NC_051410.1:9334476-9334789 GCF_015228065.2 Penaeus monodon
GCAAGCAAACTACCAAGAAAACCCGAGAAATTTCATTGTTGCTGAATGCAAACACTATCAATCTGCAATAAATACGACCGATAATGAACGAGTAAATTATCCATCTCTGACAGTTAATAAATATTCGCTTATGAATAATAAATAACATTAGTGTAGGGAAATGTGCCTCATCTCAATTAAAGTTGCATCGGTAACGTTGTCAATATTTAAGTCATCGTTTTAATTATTGTTATTATTGGGATTATTGTCCATGATATATATATATTTTTTTTACTTAGCTCAAGGGACAGTAATGCAATCTAAAAATAAACAG
>NC_051410.1:9334841-9334982 GCF_015228065.2 Penaeus monodon
AATGGTAAAATGTGGCTATTCGGTTTATCTCTCTCTCTATCGTTATCGTATATTCATATTATCGTTTTAATCACTGTTATTATTGGGATTAGTATTCACAATATATATTCAAACTTGGCTCAAACGACAGAAATGCAATCC
>NC_051410.1:9335663-9336324 GCF_015228065.2 Penaeus monodon
ATATACGACATAAAAGTAAATTAATTATCCACCGAAAAAATACATTACGAAGTCACAAGCATATCCTTTACGACACACTGTTTACGTCTGTGTGTGTGGAGTACACTAAGACCACACTAAAGTACAGGGTTAAGTGCGTTATGACATGATATCAGCGTAATATAAAATTCATTACCACTATTTTTCTGTCTGGCGAATTCTGATCAGTCACGATTACAGCTGTAATAGTTCCCCAGTGACGCCCGGATGTTGATACAGCAATGGGAACAAGCTGTAACTTCTCCTGCTGAAAAGGTAGCACGTGCCAATTATCCCAGCCGGACAGTGCCACACAGTGGTAATAATGTGGGATTTTAGTGCCTTGTCATAACAGTGTCACCCCCCTCATGATGAGGACTTCCCTGCAATCATGGAATATTTGTAATTAGGCACGAGAGAATAGCAATGGTACTTAATAGGACAGTAGTGGCCTACAACAGATAGTAACAGTAATCACGAACACCCAGTAATAATCAAATAAATAAGGAATAACAAAGACAATGACAGCAAATTTGTTAGCTGAAAATACATCCCTGATCTTCATTTTATTATCATCAAAAGTACACAATAAAGAGTTACAGTACATTACTTCAATGTCGCGCAATGCATATAGATACATCAT
>NC_051410.1:9336358-9336470 GCF_015228065.2 Penaeus monodon
TGCTACTACTACAAAATACGTGGCATCTAGGCTTAACAGTGCCACACACACAAGATCAGTGCCAGCGTCAGAGGATAAGAAAAAAGGGTGGATGAAGAAGGCAATAATTATG
>NC_051410.1:9336810-9336907 GCF_015228065.2 Penaeus monodon
TATCCCGAGACTTTCCACAGACGAGTCAATTAATCCGTGCAACAAACCTAAACAAACAAAACAACGCTAATTACACCTTCTCCAGTTACCAAATCAT
>NC_051410.1:9337331-9337654 GCF_015228065.2 Penaeus monodon
CTGGCGATAATGGACAGACAAACACATGGATAATGTTTACAAGTTCCAATGGCACACAACGTATTTGTACTTCCATTCAGGTGGACACATCAACCATTCAACAACAAACAGTCTATGGGTGTGAATACCACAATTACCCATGAATGTATTACCCCTACGTGTTACCTGAAGGGCTTGATTAATAACACTCATTAGTACCTCAGGTCACACAGGAGACCCGGGAATGTTGAAATAGTGTCCCAATAACCTCTTATTGATGTGTTCTTGTCCCCCGTCATGGAGTGCCGGGCATGTAATAATCGTTGCCCGCATCTAAGTGTTGT
>NC_051410.1:9338007-9338704 GCF_015228065.2 Penaeus monodon
GCTTGGGGGCTAGGGGGTTTTGTGGCGGGGGAGGGGAAAGAAAGAGAAGGGGGCGGGGGGAACAGGGAAGAGGGGGGGGCAGACCTTCGGGGTTTAAACTTGTAATTATTTTGTTTCGTTTGTTTGGGAACACTGCGAAGGTATCACAGGTGGACAATTCCCGTTTGGGTGAAGAAAAACAAATTACAAACACTGAGTCTTTAGCTAGCGATTCTGACTTTTTACTGATTAATTAACTTAGCTATTAAACGTCGGGAGCTCCAACTTCCGGTCTAAATAACCCTTTTTTGGGGGTATCTATAACTACCCACTTCCTCCCTTTTCCTCGTCTTTCTCTCCATATCTGCAAAATCCACTGAGACCCCTCTCTACTACCCCTCCTCCCCCCGGCCTCTTCTTTATTCACATCTACAATATCCACTAACGGTCCCCCTCCTAAACCCCACCTTTATCCTTCCCCTCCTCCCCCCGCTTCCTTTTTATCCACTTCTACAAAATCCACCAACCCACCTTCCTCCCCCCCCCCTAATCCCCCCAAACCCCCGACCGACAGAAACTGGAATTCCTATCACGGCATCACTAATGACCCGGGCCCTGAAATGATGATAATTACCAGTGTGTGAATAATTACGGTGCCGATACTAGCCTAGTACTTATATGGTCCCTGATTACACACTCCCCCGGCGGACCACGGACC
>NC_051410.1:9338739-9339047 GCF_015228065.2 Penaeus monodon
ATTCCTTGGGGCCTTAGGACCTCTCTAGGCTGGGGGGAGGCAATGGGGGAAGGGGAGGGGGAGAGTGAAGAGCGGGGAGGGAGGGAATTGTACATCTGATAAGTGTGACTAAGTGTATTTTTTCTCTCTCGCACTCACTCACTCTTCTCCTTTTTTTTTTCTTAATTTGTCGCTCTGTCCAAATGTCTTTAATCAAGCGAGGGATCACAGACATTCGCTCAGCGGGAGAGATAATACTGGATGTCTTCCAACCCGAAGGAAATTGCTGAGGTTGTGAATTGTACGAATTAGGGTGCTGAAGCAGACCA
>NC_051410.1:9340949-9341223 GCF_015228065.2 Penaeus monodon
AAGCGAGAGAGATAGAAAACAACAGACCGGCGTCAATGAGAGAGGCAGCGACCGGGCACGGGGTTAAAACTTTCCTCGCTTGTTAAAACTGAAGGAACGACAACCATAAACGGCCAGTGTTAGGCAAAACGACACCAATTATATCATTAGGTTCTGTCTTGTATAGTCTAGAATACTTTTATTGGAGGTATGTATAATCGTTCGAGGTTTCAAGAAATCTAGAGCCACTTTTATGAATCGAAGAGCAAGAACTATAAACATAGCGTCACCCCAT
>NC_051410.1:9341302-9341471 GCF_015228065.2 Penaeus monodon
ATGCACGTTCTCTCACTAGACGCACGCGCGCCAAAAACACACCAGGACCCGCCCCCACCCTTCACGATCCCGCCCCTCGCGGTTCCGCCCCTCCCCCCCTTCACTCCCGTCAGCTAAATAACCGTAAGACGCAAGCAAGCACATGACAGGCACTATCAACGACGCCTTC
>NC_051410.1:9341959-9342755 GCF_015228065.2 Penaeus monodon
TTCGCGCCCGAGTATATCGGCCATACCCTCGCTCGGGCCTCGTGTCTGGGGGCGACGGAGACTATGTAATCAAGTCGGAACCTAAGTAAGGGTCTGCTCTCCCCGTCTATAATTACTAACACACGAATAATTATCACTGTGCCGGCTCAGGTAGATAAGGCCGAATCTTGAGGGGCAATAAGGCGCTATGCCCCTCGGAGCGAGAGGAGCGAGAGTTCAGCCCCAAAGTCGTGGCTCGAAAGAACATAACGACCTTGGCGACATGTACGCCCGCGCGCCCGCGGTCGTGAACGAGACAGTTACAGATCATTCGGTGATAATTCACCCGGGGAAAAAAAAAGCTGGGAGTGTTTTTTAGCCCAGAGTTTAGTGAGAGATGGAGCTTAAAGCCGCGCATGATTTCACCATTAGCCGTCACCATCCGGCACACATCATCGAGATCTATGTCAACTTTGGGCCGCGCGGTTCCCGTGGCGAGGGGTTGAATACCGCGGCTTGATCACGGTTTAAATTTAAGGGGAAACGTTTGAATTTGATGGAGAACATTTACATTTGATGGAGATCATTTACATTTGATGGAGAACATTTGTATTTGATGGAGAACGTTTAAATTAGGGGGAAACGTTTGAATTTGAGGGAGCACCATTGAATATGAGGGGAAACGTTTAAATTTAATCTTGACCATTCGTGATGTTTGTTTACGTGTAAAATGCTCACTGATAGCATTATCATCGCCACATGGATCTAAAGGTGCATCTGTTGCCGTAAACACTGTTCTAAAATTTCAATGGCATCC
>NC_051410.1:9343025-9343236 GCF_015228065.2 Penaeus monodon
CATTAGAGCTTTTCAGAGAGATCCAGTGACGCAAATTTAACATTATAATGATTCACGCAGAGTCAATAAACAGATACGAGGCAAAGACAGAAAGGAGTTACGATTGGGGAAAAAAAAAACAAATCAAACACGTCTAAAGTAAGCAAGGCAAAGATTTTTCTTTCCCTAACCCCACAATAGAACATACAGCCTGAGAAACTACGCGCACGGC
>NC_051410.1:9343526-9344168 GCF_015228065.2 Penaeus monodon
CCAAACGAAACCGAATCAAGACATAGATGTTTGCAGTGCAGCAGTGCAAACAACACACCACTGACTATGGCATCACAATTACTGAACCAACAACGGTTATCATTAATCAAAAACAGGTTACCAGCATCCCCTAATCATTAATTACGATGAGGGGAGGGGGGCTGTGCGACCCCCTTCCTCCTCCCCCCCTTCCCTTACTCCCACTTTTATTATATATTGTTTTGCGAAGATTAATTACCCGTGATTGTTGCGTGGGATCATCTGTCAAGTAATTAACGCCACAATCACGTACTATTTAAGGCTATAAGGAGGTATGTGAACGTACCACAGAAATTACATGTTCTTCTTCCCTTTGAGGTAACCCCCTCTCACTACACATTCCCCTTCCCCTCCTCCCCACTCTCTCACCCCCATCCTTCCTGTACTTGTCTTTCTCCAACCCTTCTTATCCCCATCTTCTTGTCTCTCTCTTTTTTTCATATTCATTTTTTTTTCTTCCTTCTTCTCTCCATCCCTCTGTGTCTTACTTCATTTCTTCTTTTCCTCACCTCCTCTCCCATTGCCTCCTCCTTTGTCTCTTCCCCCTGCCCCCATTCCCCCTCCTTCTTTGCCACCCCACCAGTCCACCCCCATTTGCTTCAC
>NC_051410.1:9344238-9344813 GCF_015228065.2 Penaeus monodon
ACGTCCGTCCATGTCTACCTCCACCCCCACTCTGCCTCCCTCCACCTCCCCCTTCCCCTCCGTGTCTTCCTCTACCCTCACCCGTCCCCTTACCCTACACGTTTTCCTGCTTACTCCACCCCACCCAACCCACCCCCTTCACTTTCATCGTGGAATGAACGTGTTCTGTCAGCCTCCCACCTCTACTACACAACCCCCGCTCCCAACCTCTCCCCCACAGCCTACACAACCCCCACCCCCAACCTTCCCCACTCCTACACGACCCCCACCCCCAACCTTCCCCCACTCCTACACGACCCCCACCCCCAACCTTCCCCCACTCCTATACGACCCCCACTTAGCCTAAACCGTGCTTTCAGTTCTTATATTGCCATGCCATCAAGCACACCTACTCTGACTTCTTCAAACGTTACTAGCACTTGTTAGTTCCTCAGAACTGGTGATACCCTGACAAATGCCCGCATGTATTCCTGAACTTTTTTCTCACATGAATGTCTGTCTTTCGGCGATTATGGAAAGGAAAAAAAGGAATATAAGTAACAAGAAAAAGTAGACACAGACAGACAGACAAGCAG
>NC_051410.1:9345596-9345687 GCF_015228065.2 Penaeus monodon
TCGCCCAAAAACATACACGAGAAGATAAAGCATAAGAGCCCTCTATCCTCCACTCCCCCTCACCCCTCCTCAGCCCCCCCCACCCCCCCCC
>NC_051410.1:9345833-9346012 GCF_015228065.2 Penaeus monodon
GGAGCAAGAGTCAAAAAAAAAGAAAAAAAAAATGTGCCTCCATCGGCCCCTCACCCGGAGAGATGACATGATAGGCGCCGCCCCATTGTTTCAAGCGGGCATCGGTCTAAATGCTAAGATGTCTCTCTGCAGATAAAATGCGGACCGGGGTTTACTCGTGGACAGCTCGGCCCCCCTTA
>NC_051410.1:9347094-9347232 GCF_015228065.2 Penaeus monodon
GGGTCACGCAAAACACCTCTTAATCAAACCGCCGTGTACATCAAAAAAAATTTTCCCGGCGAGAAATTAAATCCATCGGGTGACACCACAGCGTCAGGCGCGGCGCTGACGGCACGACACGCCAGCTCCCAGTCCATC
>NC_051410.1:9347284-9347784 GCF_015228065.2 Penaeus monodon
AAGAAAACGGCGACCCCGAGACGAAGACCAAACACGCGAAATAAAAATAAATAAACAAAGGCGCTGCTGCTCCGTTCCGGCGAGCGACCGTGGCCCGCTCTCTCGTGCCGCTGCGTAGATCTCAGGCACTGGATTAGATCATCATTATATTAATAGCGCCGAATGAAGCTCGGCGCCGACGTGGAACGGGCGCAATTTTCGGCCGGGGAACGGTCATGTCGATGTCAAATCTTTGTTTGTCTTCCTTTGCCGCGCGAATGAACCGCGAGAAATGTTGTCGTGTCAACAAGGATCTGACAGGAATTATTTCACGGTAGAAATTATATATTTGTCTTACGGCGGGTACAACTACCGATAATGAAGATTTCGGCGGATTAACACCACAGCAGATGGCAACGGGGTTTTCGTCATATCCATGGGAGACTCATGGCCGGGCTTACGTCAGCTGGGGATAGCTTGTTTGCTTGTCTGGTTGTCCCTTTCTCGTGAATATATAGTCG
>NC_051410.1:9348012-9348414 GCF_015228065.2 Penaeus monodon
CGCGCGCGCGCGCGTGTATGTGCAACCGTGCGTGAGAGTGTGTATAAACATAGTATAATTTCCTACAACATACGATTGTTCTGAGCACACCTGCACACTTTATAATTGCTAACACTTACAGTGACACCTGTTCGCGGGAAGCAGCACGTACACCGTACAACAAACCTGAAATGAGAGAGAGGAGAAAAGTCAACAATCACATCCAAATGATTGCAAAAGAAAAGAAAAAAATGTCAACGCCCCTTTTACACACGCCGACGAAAAGAAAACGGGCGATGATGGAACGCACGCTTGTATGAACGAAAATTCCTAATCTGTCACCGCGTGGAAATCACCGAAGACGAAATAGGAAGTAGGAATATGCTGATAAATGGAAGGAATGGAGGAATTTTGTGAAGGCCG
>NC_051410.1:9348553-9348629 GCF_015228065.2 Penaeus monodon
GACCAGCCTCTCTCCCAGCGTTGACTGACATGATCTGCAATTCGCTTAGCAATATGTTTACCCTTATTAACGTGGA
>NC_051410.1:9348692-9348757 GCF_015228065.2 Penaeus monodon
TTGAACAATCCCTTTGAACACCGAGATGAACACTCACCTTGCCTTACTTTTCGCTCTAAGAAGTA
>NC_051410.1:9348894-9349098 GCF_015228065.2 Penaeus monodon
TGTTCAAGGAGATCCGCCGACCCGATGATGAGGTGACTGGATGAGATGACACTTCCGCCTGATGAGGAGGCCTTTTCCTCATACCCCTCCCCCCCTTCAGCTTCCCCCCCCCCTCTTTAGGCGACGAAGCCCCCTGCGACACCGAGATAACGTGGCAGGGGCGTGACGCGGCCTAACGGGAGGGAAATGCGCCCTTGCTCACAC
>NC_051410.1:9349282-9350363 GCF_015228065.2 Penaeus monodon
CCTTTCATATTTGTTGGTCCCTAATTTAGTATACCCTTAAAAAAATAATACTAATAATAGTCATACCGACAAGAAATATGGACAGAATTTCCAGAATGTCGTATTTTTACCTCATTATCCCGTGGACGAACTTTTTTTTTTTCTTTGGTACGATACATCGGACATTCCATCAATCATTAGTACTATTGGAATCCATATCATTAAATCAAAAAAAGAGAACTAGAGAGACAGATAAAATAAGAATATCGGACTCACTAGAAAAGACCAGACACAGTCCAACAATCCATCAACGATAAATCTTTGTGTTACAAAGCGCCGGGAGTTGAGTAGAAACCAACATGCAACTTAGGGCAAACGTGGGGGAGGGGGTCGTCACAGGGTTAAAAGGGTGGTTAAGGGTTGAGGGGGTAAGGAGGATAAAGGAGGGGGGGAGGGTTAAAAACTTAAGGGGGTGAGCAGGAGAAAGGGGGGGGGGGTACAGGGTAAGGACAGAGGAAGAGAGCAAAGGGTTACGAAGAAAAGGGTAGGGGTCAGCTAAAAGATGAAAAGGGTGAGAAGGAGAGAGGAGCATGTAGAAGGATGATTAAGAGGAAGGGAGGGGGGCTGGGGGGAACGGGCGAGAAAGAGTGCCTAACCAATAGTAATTGTGACACTCGCGTGGCACCCTACGGTAGATCATACCCGCCGGCACGCATACATTCCCTATCGATGGCTTCGGGTATGCTAATTGCTGCTTCAGTGGCCCCGGGGAAAATGCCTCAACTCAAGCCCTCGTTAATTATGAACAGCCATGCAAAGTTAAAGTGGCAATAGCTTACACTAATGAACAATCACCCTGAGCTAATTAGAGCACTATTAAGATCGCGATTGTTATAAAATATGAAAGCAGTGCCGTGACATTCTTCGGATGGCCAGTCAGGCATACGGAGTAAGGTCACGTGACCCTGTGATCGGCATTCTTTCGCGTTTCCAATTCGTTTTCAATAGATCTACAGTATTTATTCCACAATTCACAATTTTCTAAACCCTCACGCAGTAGCAATTCTTTTTTCTCAAATAGCAGATCAGATACCAAAAAAAA
>NC_051410.1:9350561-9350727 GCF_015228065.2 Penaeus monodon
TTTCAGTCATATCTGTGCCGCTCCTAAACAACGCAAACTCTCCCTTCCCCTACAAAGGCAGTCGTATGAGGCAAACCGAAGGCATCAAGAGGTGTACGTGAACTTCTCAGTGCTGACCCTAACACGACCCTTGCACACTCGATTGTTCGGAAGCCGCTGAACAACT
>NC_051410.1:9350767-9350922 GCF_015228065.2 Penaeus monodon
TGCTGACCAACGAACAAACTAATTCTATAGACTTATGGGCACTCTTCGGGCGGTATGCTGAACCGGTTGTGGTCTTGAGTTTATGGAGTATTAGCATTATGTTTTGGTGTGTTCTCGCTTCATATTTCATGAAGAGAAATAGGTCTTGTAGGAAT
>NC_051410.1:9351114-9352095 GCF_015228065.2 Penaeus monodon
CAAGATGCGTTGGGCCGTGCCAATAAAATGATAAGCTTTTAGTCGCATAAAACCCACCTTGTCCCTCCCCTCCCTCCCCCTTCCCACCCCCCTTCCTCCCTGACCTCCTCCCACCCTCCTTATCATTCACCTTGCCTCCCTCCCTCCTTATCTCATTGCTTCTTCACCCCCTCACCTTCTCCTCCCTTCTGTTTTTCTCACTCGCCCCGTTACCCCCTCCTCTCTTCCCTCTTTACTCCCTTATCCCCTTGTTTCCTTCCTCCCTTTTCTTTCCTCTTCCCTCTTTTCCCCAATTGTTCCTTATTCCCTTTCCCCCCATCCACCATTCTTCCCCACCTTCCACACTTCCTCCACCCCCTCACCCTTTTTACCTTTCCACCCTCCTTTCTCCCTAGCCCCCCCCCCACACTTTTCTACACTTCTCCCTCACCCCTTCACCACTCTCCTCCTTCCCTTCTCCTCTCCCTCCCCCATTCCGGTAATCATTCTCCCTCTCTCCTTACCTCAGTTCTTTCCACCCTCCCTGTTCCTTACCCTTTTCTACCATCTGTTCCTCCTTCTCCCTTTTTCACTCTGCCTCCCTCATCCCTTTCCATCTTCCATCCCTCCCACAGTCCCCCTTACTTTAATTACCCTCTTCCATCCCCCCTCCCTCCCTCACCACCCTTCCACCCCTCTCTCTCCCTCAATCCCTTCCACCTCCACCTCCTCCTCCTCCCACCACCCTTACCCCTTCGACCCTTCCTCTCTCCTCCATCCCCTCACCCTCCCTCTCCCTCCTCCTCCCCCTTCAACCCCCTCCCTCCTTCACCCCGTTCTGCCCCCTCTCCCTCCCTCACCCCCTACCCACTACCATAATCACCAAAGTTTTTTTATGATACAATGCCAGTCAGACAAAAGGTCATAGTTGATAATATCGAGATGTTCGTGCGCCGTGAGTAAAACGTTATGCAATTAACGCTACGATCGGAGATTTGTGGT
>NC_051410.1:9352196-9352794 GCF_015228065.2 Penaeus monodon
TTATTTGGTTTATCCCTTTCTTTCCCTCTTTGAAAAGGAAAATCGGCAGGGATATAGAGATCTCCGCGACTTCGATGTGCGTTTGTTTTGTTCACATCCTTTCCAGTAGGATGTGGTATTTTTTCACATCCCTTCTAATAAAATTCTGTTATTTGTTCACATCTCTTTTGGTAGAAAATTACTTTTGTTCACATAGCTTCTGGCAGAACGAAACATTTGTTCACATCCCTTCCAGTAGAATGTGACACTGTGCTTCTAGTCCTTCGTGTAGAAAGTACCATCTGTTCAACTCCCTCCCCCCCCTCCCTTGTCCCAGTGACTAGTATCTACTCACCTAACTTCCAGTAGAAAGTGACATTCGTTCACATCCCTTCCAGCAGAATGAAGTATTTATTGACATCCCTTCCAGTAGAAAGTAGCACCTGGTCACATCCCTGTCAGTGTATTGTGGTATTTGTTTACATCCAGTGGTATGTTGGCCTTTGTTCACATCCGTCGATTGGAGTTTTGTGATTTTTTCTTTCTCTTTCTTTCTAAAACGTTTAATAATCAACTGAACGTTTACACCGATCACTATTTCGTCCAGATAACGAAATAT
>NC_051410.1:9352830-9353169 GCF_015228065.2 Penaeus monodon
ATGTAATCCTTTAGGAACCTGTTTTCTAAGCGATATTGTCTACCTCGAATTTACGAGATTGCTTCTTGCAGACTAAGCAGCATTAAGTCACTGCTAAATTGAAAATCTTGAATTATCGGCGAGCAGAATGAGCTAGTTTTTGAGCCTAAATATGAAGTGGGGGAAATAAAGAATTTATTGCGCGGCCTTTTACTTGGCTTTGGGAAGATAGCGTTAAATACTTAGTTTTTTTTTCCCTTCTGTCAAGATGTCGAAAGCAATAGTATAGCTATGTGGTGAAAAAAGAGTCAGAGGTTAGCTTACGCAAACTTTAATAGTATATCTAATTTTTTTCTAAAG
>NC_051410.1:9353212-9354003 GCF_015228065.2 Penaeus monodon
ATATGATTAATCACAGCGACAATAATGAACAGCATGAATTAATATCCCCCCCCCCCATCAGACAGCAAATAGAAATAACGCTTAACGACAGAATAAATAACGAAATCAATACAAACCTATGATACAAACAGACGCTTCTAACGGCCAGTGAAGAGTACAGAAGGTATGTCCCCAAATAGCATTTTGTAATTGGCATGGAAAGTGCTCGCTCTTGAACCACTCTCTCCTCTTCCGTCTGCCTCGACTCACGCTGCTTCACATCGCCCTGGTGACGTCATCCACGCTTCGTCATGTTGGTCAGGAATCGCCTGTGATGTCACTTCATTTGGTGACGTCACGGGGGAGTGTCTAGGTGCCATAAACAAACCACAAGGGGCGACCACTTATGGCACCCCTCCCCTCTCCCCCTCCTTATCCTTTTTTGCATGTGCTTCCTTATCTATTAATTTATTGTCACTTTTTTTGTCCTTTATCACCTCCCTCTTCTACACACACAACGAAGCATTCTCTAATACCTCGATAAATCTAATTCCCATTTTTTCTCTCTCTATCTCTTCTCCGTATAATTTAACATGCACCATGATTGCGAAAGTCCAATATCTCTGAAACAAAAAGAAATAAAAGCCTGCGATTCTCAATTACACCCATAACACTCACGACCGACCTTGGAGGACCGACTTAAAAACTTTTATCATCGAACAGTATGATAGAGTAACAAGTCTTATAAGCTGGGACCTCGATTGGGCCTCATGCAAGAACATATATCATTCTCCGTTTATAATTATATACAT
>NC_051410.1:9354122-9354515 GCF_015228065.2 Penaeus monodon
ACATATACAACATCAGTTTCTAACTTCAAATAATAAATACGAAACAGCTATCTATTATAAATCTAATACAGTTTTCTATAACGTTCTCAATCGGCTTCTATTTCAACTCCCACGAAGACAATCGTAAAACGCTAGAGATGTACAGATACCGAACCGAGTGTAACGCGCTCCTTATTTCCAACATCAACACTTGCCACGGGAGATTTTACACAATTATTATGTTTTACCTGCAGGTGTTTTTCTTTATATTCCTTACATATTTCAAAGTAAGTGAAGAAACGAGATGTTATAATAACAGGCTTTATGGGAAAAACATTTTTATTGTGTTCTTTTTAATAATACCGTACGTAGCTGGTGTAACAACTGAACGAACCACGATTAAGGACAACGGCG
>NC_051410.1:9356744-9357076 GCF_015228065.2 Penaeus monodon
GAACGACGCCTGCCTTCCCTTTATCGAACCGGCCCTCAGAGAGCAGCCAGTGTCACCATGTCCTACGAGTGGTTTTTCGGTGAATATTTGATGAAGACAGAGCGTGTTAATGAGCTCGAGGGCCATCCACAAGACCTATCATTACCTTGGACTTCCACTTCAGTTGACACGCCATACTCCGCTCCACCTTCCATCGCCTTCTCCACCTTCCTTCCTCTCTCTGCCTTTTCCCCTTTTCTCCTTAGGTTTTTTGTTATTTTTCATCTTCTGATAATTAGTGTAGTTATCATTATTAATGTTAGTCGCTTCCTCCTCGCCTTTCATCATAGACT
>NC_051410.1:9357212-9357469 GCF_015228065.2 Penaeus monodon
GTCCTCCAAAAAAGTCAGAGATCATAAAAACAGAAGAAGGGTGGAAAGGAAGATATGGAAAGAAAATGGAAGCAGAGAAAATGAATAACAATCACACATGGCAAAGACGTGGAATATAATGGACGAGGTGTAAGGAAGAAATGAAGAATACAGTCAAAATGCAATAGAATAGATTAGGTACAGCAATATTGTGTGATCGCATGTCAGTAGGTAATGCGATGGCCAACTGAGCATAAGGAGCTCTAGAATAGATGTTA
>NC_051410.1:9357628-9357868 GCF_015228065.2 Penaeus monodon
TCAAGAGTATTAAAAACGACTTCTTCAGACCATAAATACAAATATGACCATCGGTTGAGGAAACGGACGACGCACAGATGAAATCCCACAAAAGAATTCCAAAAAAAAGTATGATGAACCTAATATACAATTAGAAATAAACAGATGAAAACAAGAGTAAATAATAGTACATAAACAAACAAACAAACTTCATGGTGTTTACAATTATCATCTCTTGAACTATTTTCATTTCTACTGAAC
>NC_051410.1:9358199-9359389 GCF_015228065.2 Penaeus monodon
CCAGTGCTCTGTATAAACGCAAGATAGAAAGGACCGCGAGGATTTTTAAAGCAAGTGGCAAGATATACACTCTGATGGACGAGACGCGTAGTCGCAAAATCCTTTCGCGTCCCCCCCCCCCCCAAATCCAAAAACCGAAAGATCCCCTTTGCACCTTTCCCTATCTTCCTTCCTCTCCCTTCCCCCCCCTCCTTTGCACCTCCCCCTGCTTCCTCCCCTCCCCACCGTAACTTTCTTTGTTCCTCCCTCTCCTTCTTCCCCACCTCCCTACTTATACCCCTCTTTTGCTAATCCCCCTCCTTACTTTCCTCCCCAATGTCATGCCTCCTGCTCCTCCTTCCCCTACTTCAGCCCCTACCCCCCTCCTTTGCTCCTCCTTCACCTAATATCCCCTTCTCCCCCATCCCCCACTTCCTCCTTTCCTTCCCCATCCCCCTTTACTCCTCCCTTCCCCTACCTACCCCGCTCTTCTTTGTTTCTCTTCACATTACTTTTGCTGCCCTACCCTTTCTATCACTCCCCTCTTTGCTCTTTCCCCTACTTTCCCCTCTCTCTCCTTTCCACCATCCCCTCTTTTCTTAGGTCTTTTCTATATTCCCTATTCCTCCTTTCCCCTCCTTCCCCCACCCTCTCATTTACTCCTTCTTCCCCTATTTCCTCCCTTTCCCCCCTATCTCCTCTTTCCCCTACTTCTCCCCTCCTTTCCTTACTTCAGCCTCTTCTCCCTCCTTCCCCCCCCCTACCCTCCCCTCTCTCTCCCAATCCCCCACCCCCTCCTTTGTTCCTATCTCCCCTCCATCCCCTACCCTCTCCTTTGCCCCTTCTTCCTCTATCCCCCCCATTCCCCTATCTCCTCTATCCCCTCCCCTCCTTTTCCCCTATCTCCTCCCTCCCCTACTCCTCCCTCTTCCCCCTATCTCCCCCCCCCCCACCTCACCCGCAAAGTCCTGTTACGGAAGGAAATGACACGCAATTTCGCGACAGAGAAAGTCCGGCGGGCGCCACCCCTGCGTCCCTTCGGTCACCGAGATAAGAATCTCTGTAATGGCCTCTCTTTCCCTCCCCCCCTACTTACCCCCCACCCAACCCCCCCCATATCGCCGTCCCCCAAGCCCCGATTCCTCCGATCTCTCCCTGCATCAAAAACACGATGCATAGAAGAAATGATAATGCATGTATCATAATAATAC
>NC_051410.1:9359692-9359953 GCF_015228065.2 Penaeus monodon
CGAAATCGTGAGAAACCCAACGAAACAATATATTTTTAATTTCCCCAGTACATGTAACCGGCGGCGTCTACCATCTATCAAATCGGAAAACCAGCATAATCCCCGAGGGCCTTGAGACGCGGGCGTGACACCAGGGCCAAGCGCCGGCCATGTTGATGATGCTGTGTGAAAGTTCGACATGGCGCTGATGAATGGCTGTGGGATCTTTCGGGTTGTTCTCTAAACGGCTTACGTTCTCTAGCTGTGCTTGATTTTTCTTCG
>NC_051410.1:9360133-9360334 GCF_015228065.2 Penaeus monodon
GTTTGAATATTTAGAAGGAAGAAAAAAATGACATGGCATTGATTCGTGACATGAATTCGTGGAAATTATTTTTTTTTCCTTTAAAAATGATGTAACTGTAAAAATAAATAAAATCTTAGACCTAATATACAGAGAGACAAAAAAAAATCCCACGATGGAAGCAGCAGCCACTACAACTTTTGATCGTTTGTGCAAGATAAG
>NC_051410.1:9362245-9362382 GCF_015228065.2 Penaeus monodon
AATAACTACAAAATCCTTAATAACATCAGAATCCCCCCCCCCCGCCCCCTATACAGTACTATGAAATCTACACACACACTTTTCACCAGTTACCTGTTAACATCTATTATGCAACTTTTTCACCGGGTATTTCTATC
>NC_051410.1:9362424-9362538 GCF_015228065.2 Penaeus monodon
CTACCATTAAACTCGTGATGTAAAAATCAATTTGTGGAAATGGGTGAAACAGGTGTGTGTGGAATAGGGAGGGGATCGTACATACATGTGTACATGTACGCGCGCGCGTGAGTT
>NC_051410.1:9362726-9363104 GCF_015228065.2 Penaeus monodon
CATACGTTTGCGTGTGCATGCACGCGGTCAAAAAATCCTACCAGGCAACAATGCCTTTGCCTAGAAATCTTCGGGAGTACAATTTACGTTTTCATCACACCATAAAGTCTGATATTACGTGAGCTTGCATTTCCTCTGCAACTAAGATGCTGAATGCCATATTGCAAAAAGTGATCGCCTTCTCTATACAACAAATGACAAAAATGTGATGTACTCGAACATGCAAATAACTCCAACCTCACTTGTTCTACCGCAAAGAGAAAGACATAAAAAAAATAATCTTCTTGGAGAATAAGTGTCACAGAAACAATAAAAAAATCCATAGACACTATGCTATTACCACACTAAGAAACAAAAACAAGAAGGCTAAATGGAGAC
>NC_051410.1:9363752-9363933 GCF_015228065.2 Penaeus monodon
AGTCCGTAATCGATACGGTTGTGCAACACTAGAAGCACAGATGGCCGGCCGCGCATGACGTACACGGATGGCCCGCCACTTGGTAATTAGCCTAGGTAATTACCAAGCCAGGTAATCGTTAGTAATTAATTATGACCTTCAAGGCGACCGGTGTCAAAGGCTTGGCTTGGCTTCTGGGAGC
>NC_051410.1:9364005-9364966 GCF_015228065.2 Penaeus monodon
ATTTTAAAGAAGTTGTCTCTCATATATATATATATTTTTGGTTTGTGTTTTTTTCTTTTTCTTTTTTTTATAATTAATAGGGAAAAATATTAGCGATTATAAAAATGAAATGAACGAATTAAAAAATAATACATTAAATAAAACGAAGCGTCAACTTTCAACCATGGCATCCTTGCAGTACTTCTTCCTTTGTTGCAAGGCGCTTTTAAAATATTAACAGCAATGGGCCTCGCTCCGTGGAAGTTTGCGGATACCGTGAGATTTGCTGGCCATGCTAAAAGTTTTCGTACGCTTCCCCTCCCTCCATTCGCCCTCTCCCCTTCCCTCCCCCTCATTCGCCCTCTCCCCTCCCCTCCCCCCATTCGCCCTCTCCCCTTCCCTCCCCCTCATTCGCCCTCTCCCCTCCCCTCCCCCCATTCGCCCTCTCCCCTTCCCTCCCCCCATTCGCCCTCTCCCCTCCCCTCCCCCCATTCGCCCTTTTCCCTTTCCTCAAACTTTTTGTCACTTCTGTTCCCTCTCCCATTTCTCTTATCCCCCCCTTCTTCATCCAACCCCCTATCTCCCCTTTTCCCCCTTCCCTTCCCGCCTCATCATCCCCCATTAACCCCTTCCCCCATCCTCCCTTCCCCCTCCTCCTTTTCCCCCAACCCTTCTTGCCTCATCACCCCCACCCCATGAACCCCTTCCCCGGTTCTCCTCCTCTTCCCCCTCCCTCCTTACCCTTCCCGCCTCATTGCACACCCCCATCAACCCCTCCCCCCCTTCCTCACGAACCTTTTCCTCATCAATACACCCATTCCTCATTTTCCGGAAGTCACCCTTGAGTCCGACTTCGCGAGGCTAACTCTTCATTTCGCATCTTAATTATTCACGAAATCACGCGCGTTTTGATTCAACATTGGCTATTCTCGATGTCACTGATAAATGCCCGTTTCCGAACAGACGGACGAACGGATCGAAT
>NC_051410.1:9365253-9365433 GCF_015228065.2 Penaeus monodon
TCGCCGCGGAATGTCCCTATGAATAATTACCATCCCAAGAAAAAGAAAAAAAAATCACTAAAAAGGATGTTTATATCATGAGACGTAATCCCGAGGCAACGTTTACGGCTGCGTAATGGCCAACGTTGTCCAATAAGTAACGCACATCAAACGTTCCCGAGGTTCTTTGTTAGCTAACGT
>NC_051410.1:9365745-9366091 GCF_015228065.2 Penaeus monodon
ATTCTGTGTTTGACTTAAACCCAAAACATCTATCCAAAAGTAACAAGAAAAACGAACGGAGAAGAATTATCTAATAACCTTACCTAAAAAAGAAAGAAAATTCACTTCAGCCATTATTTTTCTCGACCGCTAAGTCCCAGCGGCCGAGGTCAGCCGTGTCGTTAAATATCATTAATAGCGAATTTCTCCATTGCCATTAATGAAATTTATAATCTGGTTAAGAGTGTCGTGTAATGCGCGGCGTATTAGTCACTCATCTACTTAATGAAAGGGTCAAGTAATTTGACTGAGTGACCAGACGACCTACTAATGAAAAGAGAGAGAGGGAAAGAAAGGAAGAGACACA
>NC_051410.1:9366881-9367018 GCF_015228065.2 Penaeus monodon
CACCGCATCAAACCCTGTCACGCCTTGGCAACCCAGTCAGCCGGCCAGCTGACTGACTGACTGACCTATTGATAACCACGGTGACTTCCAAAAGAAATTCTCAGCCGACAGACGAATGCCCTGAAGCTGAGGTCCGT
>NC_051410.1:9367060-9367143 GCF_015228065.2 Penaeus monodon
CATAATGAGCGTTGCTAAGGAAGAACGGAGAGATAATAGCTTGTGAACTCTCGGTGGAATTATGAGCTATGAGGTAAACACAT
>NC_051410.1:9367414-9367508 GCF_015228065.2 Penaeus monodon
CGAATACAAATAGCCATTAAGCATACTTAAAAAAAAGAGAGAGAGAAGCCATACACATACTAGTCATTACCTTTCACCCCAAACCCCCCCCCCC
>NC_051410.1:9367532-9367746 GCF_015228065.2 Penaeus monodon
CGAACTTCATCAACAGCGGAGAGGTGTACGCGTAAGCAGCAGCCTTGACAGCTAGTAATGAGAGAGAGAGAAAAAAAGAGTCGACTGAACATCTGGACCAATAATTGAACACGAGCCTGACACGCTGAACTTCGTGGAGGAGCGTCACTTCAGCCCGCAACTTCCCTCACCGCGGGCGGGGTGAGGCGCCGTAACTCAGGCCCGCGCAGCCTTT
>NC_051410.1:9368339-9368491 GCF_015228065.2 Penaeus monodon
ATGTCGACACACTGGGCGCCATTCCAACCATTGCGTCGACCCTGAAACACCATGACGCAACTCTGCCCCAGTTTCCGGCGTCGATCACGAAAACGCAATGAAACAACTGCGTGACATTTTTCGATTTCGGAATTATGTGATTACGGTGTGTA
>NC_051410.1:9368887-9369009 GCF_015228065.2 Penaeus monodon
CCTAAGCACAGTTATCAATGAAAAATAATAACATTGAATAAAAATCACTTAAAAAGTTAATATATAAAACAATATATATCTTGAAGGACAATCAGTAAGCACAATCAAATTGCTAACCGAAT
>NC_051410.1:9369878-9369947 GCF_015228065.2 Penaeus monodon
CAAATAAAACCAAATGAAGAATCTCAGATACGTCGAATGTCAAATATCATCGACCCCCACCCCCAAGAA
>NC_051410.1:9370119-9370323 GCF_015228065.2 Penaeus monodon
TCGTGACAGCGAATGCAAACGGACATGTAAACAAACCGACCCGTTCGACTATGGCTTACAGGAACGCCCTTGTCGAATCCGCGGCTAGCTCTCGATTCGACAAGGGCTGCGGGTTCGACTCCGCCCACTTTAGGGGGAAGGCCTTACCTATTGGCCTTTGCTATTTCACACTAATCGGGTCTAATTGTCTTTATTCGTAAAAAT
>NC_051410.1:9370826-9370951 GCF_015228065.2 Penaeus monodon
TAGTAGCACTGGTGAGTAGAATGACTTATGACACTATAATTACAAGCACACCAAGAGGGCAATAGTTGAGAGTGCTTATACTCTACGTTAAAATATCTCAAACACTTTTCCGTCATGTGCAATAA
>NC_051410.1:9371037-9371541 GCF_015228065.2 Penaeus monodon
CGCCATCTTCCCATCTTCTCGTAATGAAAAAGAAAACACCCAAACCTTAATTCTTAGAAAATGGATCACGGTACCCCCGGCGCCTAATTATAAATCCACTCCATTGCAAGGATCATTTGCAATTACTGTCCCATTCGCTCAACAATGCGCCGTCCCTCATTTTCAATTTGAGCGTCGGGTAAATAAATGCAATTACAACTATCATTAGACGGGAGCGTTCTAATACACGATCTAATATATTCTAATGGGAGTCTTAATCACCGTTCCGTGTCCAGGTATATTAATGATTGAGACATTCATATATTTCCTGCAATTCATTACAGGTAATACATCCGGACCCAACACGACCACAGATGTTCAACGGGACGTCCTCTCGCTCCTTTGCACACGACAGCTTGCAATATTTATAGTGAAGAAGCTAAGTCTTCAAATGATTCCCTAATTAACACTATAACAACCGTGGTAATGACCACGCTTGGATGTGCGTGTGTTCCCCTTCCACCA
>NC_051410.1:9372720-9372966 GCF_015228065.2 Penaeus monodon
GGAAAAGGAAGGGGGGGGGGTGTGTCACGTGACTTGCATCCATCGCAAAATGATAATCCACTCCAGATGCCGCAGAAATATCCCATTAGTGCCCTAATCACGCATCACTTGCCAATCACCCTCATCTCCTGGGTATGGGCGAATCATACCAATCATACCAGCCGCGGTGACCCCGGTGTGATCATGCGTTACCCCCTCCCCCTTCCCCCTGCTCATCCCCTGAAATAAAGGAAGCGAAAACCACTT
>NC_051410.1:9373325-9373501 GCF_015228065.2 Penaeus monodon
CCCGTTTTATTTTCCCGTCGAAATGCTGAGCGAATTAAACCCACGCCGACCCTTCAAATACGCAAATGCTCGTGTGTTTCTACGCACACGACCGGCGGATGTCTCCCCCCCCCTCCTCCTCCCGCTTCCTCCTTCTTCTGACCCATTTCATCCTTCGTTTACATCCTTTTTTTTCC
>NC_051410.1:9373926-9374395 GCF_015228065.2 Penaeus monodon
GACCTCTGCAACAGCGCGCAATGCAAGAGCTCCTTCTCACCGCATAAAATGTAGCAACAGGAGCCCCATTAAAGCCGCTAGCCGAAAAATAGAAGAAAAAAAAAAGGTAATGCTAAGACTCAAGCCAGTAGCAATGAACCTGACTCAGGGACCGTAATTATAATTGTCACGCTGATGATGAACGGGGCTAATTAAGTCTTCTTTATCGCTATTATGGCTATTATTGCACGCTTTGTAATTGAGTCTAAAATCAATTACATGCAATTAATAGGAAGGCCACCGACACTGGGCTATGGTGCAGGAAATGGGGTTCGAGCTCGCCGTTACAATTATGACTGAATTGATAAAATCACTTTAATGACGCCACGGAATTGCTGATTAGAGCATTACGGAGAGTCTCTCTTCTCTTTCGAATTTAATTGTCTTAGTAATACGTTTATCATTTTCATTTTTCTTTCGTATGGATAAT
>NC_051410.1:9374838-9375062 GCF_015228065.2 Penaeus monodon
ATACTGCTACCAAAGCATATACATCCAGCATATCCGTAAGTAAACAATACACCATACAAACTACAATCCGACATATCACAGTCCTAAGAGCTGAAATCACGTGACATATCCATACGATGTCACAACAACCTGGCCACTGAACGGTCGCTTTTTTTCGCTTTTATTTTTAAATCTCTCACACCGAATTACCTAAATCAAAACTAACACGATGGTCAATGATACGG
>NC_051410.1:9375108-9375257 GCF_015228065.2 Penaeus monodon
GAAAGTATTAGTTTATGGAATATATCAGAACGGCGCGAAGGGCAGCTACGGTGAAAATAACCACGGCGTAATAACACCACGGACGGAAATTGAAGTACATGTTCGGTAACCGCAGTTGCTGCTGTCGGCCGTACCTTGGATTTATATTT
>NC_051410.1:9375740-9376152 GCF_015228065.2 Penaeus monodon
TCACCATCGAAGTACCCGGTAATGACAGCCAAACGACTGAAAATATCTAAACGTCCCAAATTAAACTTTAAATGGAGAAAACGGCGCCGACGTCGTAATAACAAAAACAAAGGAAATAAATGCATCTTGAACAATAACCATGAGAACTTTTACAACCGGTATAATTAACATAATTGTATAATTAACTCTAACCGCACATGCATATGTTCAGTAGGGCTAATCGCAGTTTCAGCTGTTAACCGAAAGACCGATAGACACAGTGATTGATGTCTTATTTCTGATTACAAAAGCATAAATAAAGGATGAATTTATAAGTAAACAATATGATAAATGAACTGGTGAATAAATAAGCAATAATCATATCAAGCATTCAATAAACGTTCAATCAAAGACGTAAGTGCCACCAAGAATC
>NC_051410.1:9376335-9376428 GCF_015228065.2 Penaeus monodon
TAGTAATTCCCACATCATTGACATCTTACAAATGATCAAGTGTTCTCAAGGAAACCACATTCAAATCGTCATTTAACCCCCCATCCCCACCCT
>NC_051410.1:9376476-9376778 GCF_015228065.2 Penaeus monodon
ATATCACCTCGTTACGTAAAATGCTGATAATAATTAAGACGTTGAGGATTTGGGGAGGAATTGTTATCCTCGAAGAAAAAAAAAAGGCAAATTATTAAGAGAGGATCGACTCCCTCCGCGCCTCCGAAAAATCAATATATCCGTCGTTTTATCCTAATTTACGACGAGGATTAACAGTCAATAAAAAGACGAAATCCGTGTAATTATTATTTTCATGGCGTTTTGACTCTTTGTGACTGCCATCGTGCATGATAAGGAAACCGCCATTAAATTGAGAACAGGAAGTGATGTCCACCTTGCCT
>NC_051410.1:9376829-9377006 GCF_015228065.2 Penaeus monodon
GGTGCGAGTGGGTGGATGGGAAATTATCTTATCGAATTTGTGATAACAAAAAAATCTTTAAATAGCAATAAATATAATAACATGCCACGCAAGTGTCTAATCAATTTAGATTTTTAAAATCCTTTTTAGCCAAACCAACCTCTAGATATATCGATCTAATTGTGTGGCGAATACCAT
>NC_051410.1:9377061-9377493 GCF_015228065.2 Penaeus monodon
TAAAGATAAGGAGAGCGTGATTACCCCTTTTATCAAAGTTGTGCGTAATTACACTTAACCCGGGAGCTTAACTAATCATAAAGCTTTCCCGAGCTCAAAGAGCAGCCGCGGCGAAGCTCCTGCCAGGCTGTCACAGTGCGGGATTATAGGCTTAACGGGCCTCGGTTATAAGGTTTGTTTTCGGCAGGCTTTATAATTGCTTTGTGTGCCATACTGGGTTAACGAAGGAGGCGAGAGGGTGTGATTGCAGTCCGTGACGTAGGTGGAGGAGCGTCCCAGTGAATTGTACTGAAGGATTGGTTATAGTGGCAGGACTGGTTATAGTGGCAGGATTGGCTCTAAAGGAAGGATTGATTATAAGGGAATGACTACAGTGAAAGGACTGACTCTGTAGTGGCTGCGTTATATTCCCGGTGCGAGATGGAGACACAG
>NC_051410.1:9377523-9377694 GCF_015228065.2 Penaeus monodon
GAGGAATATCGAAGATGTTTCCTTGCGTTCTGGGAATATCTATGCGACTAACAACATCAATATATCTGAAATACATGACGTAATACTATTCTCTACATATCAACACGACACTATGTTATTCCATATCATCCCCCTCCCTCTATACACTCAATCGGTGAGTGAATTCCTTTG
>NC_051410.1:9377810-9378036 GCF_015228065.2 Penaeus monodon
GATAAATCAGTACGTTAAACAAAATATACACAATATAATATATACAATTATACAAGCCAATTGAGGTCAAGCCTATTTCCGCGTAATGATAATAACCTTCCCTGTTTCCAGAATGGCTGGACTGACGTGCCGGTCATTAACAGTCAACAGTTAACAGTTAACTGGTATTCCCTAGAAATAAAAAAATCCTATTACGATATCAGAAAAATGAAAATATGTCTTTTGT
>NC_051410.1:9378593-9379135 GCF_015228065.2 Penaeus monodon
GCAATCCATTCCATCACCACCGTAATAGCATCAGTAATTAACAGCAATGAACAGTAACCGCTTTAATTACAAGCCACAAATAACGATAACAAAGATGACAAGCACATTTTCTAATAACATAAATAACGACGTGTCGAATGACCTCATCAGATATTCCAGACTACGCCATGATATCCACATAAATTATCCACTGGGATCCAAGACCGGTGGGCACAGACATCCACACAAACAGGTTATCTACACACTGTCTACATGTATCCACACAGACAGGCTATCCATGGCAGTCTTCATAAATAGACTATCCAAAGACACCCATCCAAGCAGACTATCCACAGAGGTCATCCTAAGAAATTCGCTAAGACATATTATCCACTTATATCCACACACAGTCTCGGTTCAGTTGAACGTACAAAAAATTACGCATTTTCGATAAAAAGACATTCAGTTGCAGTTTCGTGTTATATATTTCGTGTTTCTATATACGAAAACATCTGCATATATAATGAGATAAATATCTTTGGACAGGAAGTGATATAATGAAA
>NC_051410.1:9379272-9380363 GCF_015228065.2 Penaeus monodon
ATTTTTGTAGGTGCGTCCTTGATGATGTGACACTGATTAACAAATCGCCGATATAAATTATTGATCATAATGATATATATCCGATGACCGGTATCATCTGTCTGCAATTTATAATTCTTCTCATGAAGGACCCTCTCCCCTAACCTCCCCTTACCCCCCACCAAAGAAAAAAAAAACATAAATATATATATGACAGTCAATAAATCTCCTTACTAATTAAACTTATACATTAGCAACAAACCCCTTTTCGCAATAACTCTCTAACGAAGCGATAGCCTTACGAAGACAACCCGCTATTACGAAACGAACGCCATCTGTGAACGATAGATAGACGCGGCCATCACGACATCACACCTCTTATTAAGCCACGTCCAGGTATATCCATTTTCACGGAATAGAGGCAACATGAGTGACACAAAGAGATCTTCAATCAATATTACACCTCTCCTTTTCCCCTCCCCCTCCTCCCCTCCTCTCTATCCCCCCTATCTCCTCCACTCCCCCTCTCCCCCTGCACCACCCCACCTCTTCTTACTGCTTACCTCCCCCTGACCCCCCCTCACAACCCATAAATCCCCTCCCCCCCCTTAAACCAACCCCTCCTCTTACGGCTCCCCCTGTACCACCCTACCTCCTCCCGTCCCTCCCCTTCCCCTACCTTCTCTATCCCCCTCCCCCAGTACCCCCACTCTCCCCTCCCCCTACCTCGATATCTCATACAGTTCACACATTTAGAATTTTGAGGACTCATTGGCCTCGAGGTATGCCTATAGGCCTACCCGGTTGACATCCCGGCGTGATACAAGCCAGGCCTATAATTCACCTACGCTCCATTGGCCAACGGGAAACTACTTAGCGTGACGGCCCCAGATCTGTTTTCTTTTATCTTTCATTGATTTACATTAATGAATACCTAATGCGGGGGATTTTTGAAAGTGTCGTTATTCGGGCTAATTATTTTGTTATTGGGAGTTTCGAAATCCGTTTCCGCAGGAATTGGGCGGCCGATCTCATCTGCGTAATGAAGTCATCGGCCGAACAATAATAAGGAGACCGGTAATAAATATGAAAATGTATATAAAGCCGATCCA
>NC_051410.1:9382201-9382712 GCF_015228065.2 Penaeus monodon
ACATAATGAAGCCCCAAGTACTGTCACGACGCTTCAAACACAAGCAGAGACATCAACACTTCTCCTGTCAGCGTTTGATTGATGTCATTGGCGGCTCCATGTCATCGGTTTCCGAGACCGGCAGTTGAGACACCAAAGGGTTAATACTCGCTGTTACCCTTGGGTGTAGGGAGGGGCAGATAGGGGGTAGAGTGGGGGGGGAGAGAGGCGGAAGGGAAGGAGAGAGGAGGAAAAAGGGGGTTTGAGAGGAGGGAAAGGGTAGGGAAGGGAGGGAGGGAGAAGAGGAAAGGGTGAGAAAGGAGGAAAAGGGTGGGAAACAGAGGAGAGGCGTTAAAAGAAGGGAGAAGGAGGGTAAGGGGAAAGGGTGGGGTGATAGAGGGAGGAAGAAAGAAGTAGTTTAGTCATAATCACAATTGATGGAATATACAAAGCATATGCGCATATACATATGTAAACATTGAAACACACACACGCTTACACATCAACATACATAGGCTAACGCACGTATCTC
>NC_051410.1:9382802-9383176 GCF_015228065.2 Penaeus monodon
TTCACGCAAGCAACATCAACGCACCTCCTAGACATGCCTGGCCCATTTATCTTTATTAACTCAAGTTGTGAAACTTTGGTTTAATTTCAATTAAAAAGTTGTAAGTCTAATGGTTAACGAGAAAACCTAAATCTCGGCTGACATGAAGAAATTTCACGTCTAATAATAATACATTAAGTGCACCGAAATTAGAAACTGAACTAAGTATTAAATTTCCCATGGCATATAATCCTAGAATAAACATATTGCAACATTAAAACTTATAATAAGATTGATATAACACAGATATCATTCTAATGATGGGTAAATCAAGGAGGTTGGAAAAGACGGAAAGGGAATGAAAGAGAGGAAAGTGAGTGAATGTGTGAGCGAGT
>NC_051410.1:9383401-9383912 GCF_015228065.2 Penaeus monodon
CAAACTGACAGACAAGGAGAGACGAAGATAGCGACCAGAGAAGAAAACAAAGAGCGAGGAACGAAGAATAGCTAGAGATAAGGGAGAGCCGAGACCGACCCCGCCACACAGACGCAACGTCGGAGCCCCGCTAATAAAGGCACATTCCATCTCGCCATCAATTTAATGCATTCTACTGGATCCACGAGACAAGACCTCGTGTGACGCAATTAAGTAATTAAATCGAGACTTTGATTTACACCGCGCTGTTATGCCATGCAGCTGATTTATCATGCAATTAATTAAGAGAAAGGACGGGCACGGGGTCCTTTGTCGCTCGCGCCGCTCTCGGTCCCGGTGAAAAATACCAATTCGATGAGTTATGGCTGTCGTTACAAGGGCAGCTGATGAGGCCGTTAAAAAGACAGCGACAGTATTTTGATGGCGGATTCTCCTTCTCTGTCTCCGGGCCTAGATCACTTTTATCTGACGTTGGGTGTCTCGGTGGCCCTGCCTCGTGTCTCTGTCTGTC
>NC_051410.1:9384468-9384944 GCF_015228065.2 Penaeus monodon
CACAATAAAGAGTAAATAAAGCAATCAAAATCGGACACATAAATAAAACGACAAAGGAGCCGACAATAAAGAAAACGGTAATAATGAGAACAGAAAACGGAGGCAACGGGAAGGGGCGAGGATGTCGGCGCCGGAAACAGACTTCGAATCAGCCGCTGTTTTTGTTTTATTTCCTCCCCCCCACCCCCTCCCCCCTGCGCAATTAAAACAATTACCTTCTCCATTAAAGGTCAATTAGGTTGGTCTGAAAATAAACAGTTGAATCAAAAAATAAAATAAAAACACTGTTGGGTAAATGAGTACATATTCCCCCCTTTCATATATGGCGTCCAGTAATTACCCTTATAAAAACTTGTAGTTATTTCACGCGCGTAGAAAAAAGTGATTCATGATAATGAATGAAAGACTAGCGAATGATACCCGGCAATTAAAAACATACTTGACGGAGGACATCAGCAATTTTAAAATGCAGCACA
>NC_051410.1:9385343-9385481 GCF_015228065.2 Penaeus monodon
AAACTTTGCTGTAGCGGCGACGATAGCAGTTAACGTGACTAATGAGCGCAGATGGAGTAACAGTAATAACGGTATAAGAACAGCAAGAACAACAACATGAATAATAAAATAAACATCTATCACAACCAGACGGGGGAC
>NC_051410.1:9385531-9385717 GCF_015228065.2 Penaeus monodon
ACAACGCCACGACAAAACATTCCAATTCCACTAAAGAGGCGGAATCGCTTCTTTAACCTACCTATAAGTTACGACGGACGTAGCCTTGCATTACCTAGACTTACTCCGGCACAATTTCCTGCGCTTAACCGTAATAGCCAAACGCTGGGACATCTAATCACACACATAGGCTCTTTCGGAGGCGCT
>NC_051410.1:9385890-9386241 GCF_015228065.2 Penaeus monodon
ACTGCCTCTACCTCTTCTCCCTCTAACTCAAAACTCAGTCCCTCGAAGGTTAACTAACAGAACGCTTTTATATATTTCTCACTATATGTTACGTAAACCACAAATGCTAACCTCTTGACCTCATCTTTTCGCCACAGTATCAGTTCAGAATCTAACGCAATTCCCCAGACTCGGAATATTCACTAAGAAAATCATATCAAACTACCCATCAGTTTCATTATCTTTGTTGCTGATATAAGTATATATGGCGTGGAGTTGATCACCATATCTATGTCACTTATAGCAAAAAAAACTAATTGTTTATATGTTCTAAATCATCACAGACCATAATCGACACTCTTACTGCATCAT
>NC_051410.1:9386264-9386410 GCF_015228065.2 Penaeus monodon
TGTCATGATGTATACATATCCACCCTTCTGCAGTGTGCATTCGGCATCATAACGCACAAACACATGCCATAACGTATTACTTTGACCCGAAACTGCTAAGTTTAATATATGAGACGAGATGGGTGATTTGTCACTTTAATAGACTT
>NC_051410.1:9386506-9386571 GCF_015228065.2 Penaeus monodon
GCCATCACTATCGAACAATATTTTGACACAAAAATAACTCCTTCTCCACAGTGGGTCCTCGTCCC
>NC_051410.1:9386627-9386798 GCF_015228065.2 Penaeus monodon
CTATATATATATCTTCCAGGGTCTCACAATGGCTTCGATAATGAAGATATGTAGTCATAATTTACGTTCCCTGATTATTCGTAATGCACCGGCTGCAACATTATCTTCGTTGCAATCCAGCGAGATCATTTGTTGATATATATTTTTCTCTCACTCTTTTTCACATTGTCC
>NC_051410.1:9387139-9387365 GCF_015228065.2 Penaeus monodon
CCTCCCTCACTTTATCACTCTTTTTCTCCCTTTGAATCTTCTTCCACCGGCCTGCCATAACCACAAATAAATCAACGTTTGACATTTGACCAAAACGCACCGCCATCCATCGTTCTTCGGCAATTCCGGCAACATTTCGAAAAACCGGAGCGCAAGAGGAACCTATGATATCATTGGATTCATGCGACGCAGCTGGGATCATGGTGATGGTAATACTGGTTAAATG
>NC_051410.1:9387506-9387703 GCF_015228065.2 Penaeus monodon
GACAAAATACTAACCAAAATCTTCAATATTGCCACGCGTACACACATACCAAAACCAATACACCAATCCCGTACTTTTAAACTGTACTTTTCAAAGGCAGAGACGTAGCAGTGAGCTTCTTAGGGTCCTCCATAAGATGCTGAGTCCTGAAGTAACCCCAGGTATTATTCCTGTCTATGCATTTTACATACTTTCTG
>NC_051410.1:9388069-9389558 GCF_015228065.2 Penaeus monodon
GAATGAAGATGAGATTCGAAGGATCTAGATTAAAATATTAAGAAAATATGCAAAGCGAATTAAACTTTCAAAGAAGCAAAGAACCAAATAATTAACTAAATTAAGAAGAAAACATGCCAGCGAATATGTAATTAAAGGAAAAAAAACGGATAAAAATAAAAATCCTTCAATTCTTTCTCAGTTTAATGGAATCCGTAACGAAGAAAAGGAAATACCCAAGTATTACAATGAAATTGAATTATTTTAAGAAAAGAATTTTAAGAATACGCACACATGTGGGAACACGGACATGTATACACGCGCGTGCATATAAGCCCTTTATCTGCAAACTGGTGTTGGCGAATAGAATCACACTATAAATTTTCACAACATAAATCAAAGTCACAAGCCATAATTATACGCATACACACAAACACACTATTTCGAAGAAAAAGACCAACAGGAAAATTGTATCGCTCCGCACATGGTTAACCCAATCATTAATGGTATCTTAATTATAATAAAATCTCCCTCTCCCTAAAAGTTTGAGAAATATCAAGGATGGCGTGAATTTAGTCCTCGGCGTGGCATGCTATTCTCAAAATAATATATATCCGCGTCTCGAAATTAAGGACGAACTAGCACGCAATTCCCTTGTCTTTCTGTCCGTTGGACTCCCGGCGTCCGAGTCCATGGCGTTCGCTCAGGTCACCTCAAGGTTACTCCCGCCAAGTCCGAGAGTCTCCGGAGTCTACCGATTCTGCAGAGGAGGTGAGGAGCGAGGCCTTCCGCGACGGGGAGACGGGCCAGGACAGGTGGCATCTGGGGCACAGGGGCCGGAAGCAAAGGTGCCGGGACGGAGGCACATCTGCGGGGACATTCCGGCCAGGACGAAGCATTCCGACACCGGACGCTCCGCAGCGGAAGGACAGGCGCACCGAGCAATATTACGATGCAAAGCTATCAATCTTTTCTATATTTCATTCATACCTGCGGATTTTTGTCATTGTGATTCCTGCTAACACAATTGCAGCTTTCCTGCAGCGTGGACACAGCAGACCGGACTCGACGGCTGTGAAAGGCTTCTATACAAACGCCTCGAACTGTAATGGACACTAACCATGCATTACAAAGCTTTTATAACCTTTTACTGATATTGATGCTCTAATATACTGACCGTGGGCGAATATGTCTGTGAATGGAAATTGGAATTTTTACGAGATTTAAGAAAATAATTCTTAAGCACAGTACACAGAATGCGCGGTGGTGGCCACCATTCCGCCCTCCCTCCATTCTGACTTACCCGACCCCCCCCCCCCCTCTGAATCATTCAAACAAAGCCCATTAAGTTGATCCTAGCTGTGCGTCCTGGTATTTACACAAAACCCGTCCAGAATGCTCTTCTCTCAAAGTTATTACGCTCTTCCCTTCCACAAATATTTAACTCAAGTGCGCAGTTTAACGTGTCAGTGGAAATCTATTTCAGCATAAATGCAAAGTTTGGGGTAAC
>NC_051410.1:9390428-9390663 GCF_015228065.2 Penaeus monodon
ACCCCCTCGCTCCCCCATCCTACCTTGATGGATACTTTATTCTAAATGTCGAGAAAGCATTTTGACGCTCTCGGGCCCCTAAATCATTCCTAGAATCCCCGCCTCAGAATATACAAAAGCTAAAAGCCTCAGCAGCGGCGTCGACGACAGATCCACACATCATCGGGTCCCGCCAATGGCTCCGTGTGTTCTGCGCTTCAGGCCTACGTGGAGTCTGTCTGAAGTTGGAGGATTG
>NC_051410.1:9391572-9391833 GCF_015228065.2 Penaeus monodon
CCCTGTTTTCCCCCTGACGGACGAAAATCAAGCGCCAGCGAATCACACCGGCCCTTAATTACAAGTGGGCGTCAGCGACCACTTACGACACCCGTTCACACGTGACTCGGCCGCCAACGTCACAGCTTATCGACGTGGGGACGTGTTGTCTGTCACCCTGTTATGGCACCTGGTTGTCACCCGTCACACTCCCCCTCACGGGCTATTACGGATGATACGTTCAGACATGCGCATGTGCGTCTGTGTGTGTGAAGTATATAA
>NC_051410.1:9391973-9392055 GCF_015228065.2 Penaeus monodon
TGTGAAAGATAGAAAATAAGAAAAAAGAAAAGAGAGGATAAGAGAAGAGAAGAGAAGAAGAAGAAGAAGAAGAAGAAGAAGA
>NC_051410.1:9392271-9392534 GCF_015228065.2 Penaeus monodon
TCTGCGCACCTATCACAACACCCATATCACTGGCGCCACACGAAATAATTCAAACACGCGTAGCGTAATTTCTCCCCCGCGTAATTTCGCCGAATTGCGCGAGATTCGCTCCGCGCGGCCCGGTTTGCAGCGACTCATCAGCGACTTGGCGAGAGGGTGTTGCATTACGCGCGATCATGTGCAGAAGGGTTAGAGCTCTGCCAACGAACCGGTGAAACCTTGATGGGGATTGTAGGGGGTACCAGAAGGTGTTGGGCTAGGTG
>NC_051410.1:9393051-9393276 GCF_015228065.2 Penaeus monodon
AATAATTACAAGAGGGTTTTCCTTTTTTCAATATGCTCGATATGTGCATGCACTGAAGAGTAAACACAGAATGCTATCCATAAATCTTTCATTTTTATACACCCTTCATAATAACGAAAATGAATCAACCATTCTTTTATGCATCGAAGAGGAAGGGTGTGCGGATGAAGTCAGTATTGTATATTACATCTCCGTATTAACTCTGTGGAATACATTTTCTCCAGG
>NC_051410.1:9393298-9393722 GCF_015228065.2 Penaeus monodon
TATGAACGATGAAGTATAAGAAGAAATAAATAAATGCAAAGTAAAAACGATAAACATGTATGAAGCTAACAAAAAAAATGAATACATACGTCGAGTGATAATTTTTTTTTTATTTGTTTCCAACATAAAAAAAATCCTTCAATAACGGCATTACACACTTTGCAACAAAAGCTTTTAGTCTACGAATGTACTTACTATTGGCATAAGTTTGGGTCAGCATTTGTCACTCTGGGTCTTCCCATCACTCCGTCACCCCCCCTCCTCCTCCCCCCTTCTCCCAAACAAAGTCAGATTGCTAACTTGCTCAAATGAGTCACCCTTGCAATGTTTAGATAAAGCAAGTGCATTTCCAGATTTCTCTTTTCCCCTTTTTTCTCTCATAACTGAATTTTTTTTTTTAAATAAATTCACTAACTTACCTTAC
>NC_051410.1:9393832-9394612 GCF_015228065.2 Penaeus monodon
GATAAACCCAATAAAGTCAATGTAGATAATCAATAACAAAACATAAATAATCAAAAATGTTTATGCCTAATTGATATGATATCATCCACATTATTTACCTTCATATTTATCATCGTCTACCTTCCATTTTTTAAAATTCTTAGCCCACACCTTCTTCAAGCAGTATCTATAGTTAAATTTGCGAGTTTTTTTTATGCTGTTTCCTCTACACGAATCGGGGAAGCCTTCATATCAAGTATTCAAACACTAGTATACTTCACTTGCTATTAATATACCAAATCTTCCTTAACACTATTTCTTATCTTATTATCTTATAAACTTTGTTCTTCGTTTTATCTACATATTGTTGTTTTTTTTACATATTTTTTGAATCCGTCTTCTTTTGAATTCTTTCTTAAACAATAAAAATTAATCAATAAATAAAATCTAATCCTCTTTCTTATATTTTTGTGTTTTGACTTAATTTTCCCAAGAAATTGGAAATAAACATATAATCAACATTTTCCTCTCCTGCTTTTTTTTTCTCTCTGTGTCTCTAAATGCATTCTGTTAATTATTATTTTTTAACTGAAAATCGCCGCCTTTTTTTCTTAATTCTTCTCTCTAACACTTTTCACTACGAATTCCTGATATATAAGTCATTCTTTTCTTCGTCGCGTGTTCCCTTCATCGCCTCCGGATAGCATTTTCTTGCCCCCATAAAATCCTTCCTTTTCCCATACCTTAATCAATCTTGACTTCACTTTTACTGCGTTTTCCAAAATCGAGTAATTTCTTAAC
>NC_051410.1:9394949-9395832 GCF_015228065.2 Penaeus monodon
AGAACCCAATCCCCCTTAACATGGCCTGATCATTAGGCTGCCAGGTGCCTTAGTGTGTGTACCTTATCGCTCAAGACCACATAATTCTGGAATGTTTGCGGACAGTTTAATCCCGGGGGTCATTAGGCAGTAAATCAAGATTGCTGCATACTCCATGGGCAGCGGTGAGGGTGGGGTAGAGGGGTAGAGGGAGGGTGATAAGAGAGGGGTAGAAGGCAGGAGGTAGCAGGGAGGGTAGGAGGGAGGGTAGGAGGGAGGGTAGGAGGGAGGGTAGGAGGGAGGGAAGAAGTAGTAGGCGAGGGGTAGAGGGAAGTGGTAAAAGGAGAGGGAAGAGGGGAAGAGGATGGTGGTAGGAGAAGAGGGTAATGGAAGGAGGGAGGAGTAGAGGGTAGAAGGGAGAGGGGAGAAGAGGAGAGGAGGAGAGGAAGAAAAGGTAGGAAAGGACGGAAGAGCGAAATGGCAGAATGGGAAGGGTTGAGGAGACATGAGGTAATAAGTAGGAAGGCAAAGGGATTGAGGGAGGGAGGAAGAGGGAGGGTAAAGGGTGGAACAAGGAAGGAAAGGAGGAGTGGTATGAGGGAGGGGAATAAGGGAAAATGGGTATGAGTGGAGGAGGAGAGGGACAGAGGAGGGGAATGAGGGAGGAGGTGAGGGCAAATGGGTAAGAGTGGAAAGAGGGAGAAAGGTGAGGGTAAGAGGAAAAGAAAGGGATTAAGATACGAGGGAAAGGAGAAGGGGAAACGAGAGGTGGCGTGGTGGGGACAAGGGAAGAGAGGGAGGAAAATGTGGGAGATACTCAAAGGGGGAGGATGGAAGGGGTGCTGAAGATGATGGAGATTGTGGGAGATCGGAGGAAGTAAAGGAAAATGCTGGGGAAGACTGA
>NC_051410.1:9395912-9396017 GCF_015228065.2 Penaeus monodon
AGATGGCGGCGGGAAGGACAGCCGCGATGTCAACTTTACGACCCTGAGATATCAGTGAGAAAATCTGGAGCGAGATTAGAAACAGCTTGTGATTAAACTTTTTAT
>NC_051410.1:9396473-9396849 GCF_015228065.2 Penaeus monodon
TGAACTTCGCAGAGTAAAAGGAGAGAAGGGGAGAGAGGAGGCGAAAAAGAGACAAAAAAGAAAGGAAGGGGGAGCGAAAGTGAGGAAAAGAGAGATGGAAAAAAGGGAAAGAGAGAAGGGAGGGAATGAAAGGAAATGGAAAGAACTGGCAGAAGAGAAAGAGAAAAAAAAAGGAATAGAGAGAACGAAACAGGGGGAAAAAATAGAAGAGGAAGAGACGCAGGAGAGGATAGAAGTGGAGAATCACATCCAGCGAAGAAAAAGAGAAACATGAGAGGGATAGTAAAGCTGTCATTATGGCGTGGGCGTGATAATTAAACCCCCACCCCCCACCCCACTTCGCACATAACACAACGGGCGCCGTTCGCTGTGAAAA
>NC_051410.1:9396983-9397068 GCF_015228065.2 Penaeus monodon
GTGTTGGTTCGGGCGAGTCAAAGGCGGCGTCGGAATGCAGTTTTCGGGGCCGGGCTAATTGGATCTAACTTACAAAATACGTCAT
>NC_051410.1:9397470-9398087 GCF_015228065.2 Penaeus monodon
GCGCGGAGGAACCGAACTTGGAGGCGGCATCACCCTACCTATATATATGTAAGAAGAAAAAAAAAAGGCTGTTAAAAATGGACGGCGGATAGATTCTAATAATGATCTTCGAACCTGTTGAGTGATGAAAGTTATGCAAATGTTTCCCGGTTCGGTAACATTAGCATACGAATTAAGCAAAACGGGGGGAAAAGGGGGAACTCATATAATCTATTATAGAGTATTGGCGATTCTGAATTTATTATAGGCAGCGCAAGTTCCAAGTTTATGCTGGTTAATCATAAGATCCAATTATCGGCTGATTTCTTTTTTATTTCTTTTTCTTCACTCTCTCTTTTATTTTGCTTTTTTATAACGATTATTTTTTTGTATCACGTGCACCACATGACGAAATGTCTAAATCGGGAACTCTGATTCATTCGTTCCATAAATCCACGAAAAATTCCTTTGATGATTTCACCTAATCATTATTAATCTCTTTATCAACAGCAATAACGCGTCTTTCCAATCAGTGAAAGCCAAGTCACCCTTATCATGAAATATGCTAATCAATTGTTTTCCTCTTTAAAAAAAGCAACTGAAATTCCTTTTCTTTTGATCTGTTTCCTTATTCGTGA
>NC_051410.1:9398210-9398542 GCF_015228065.2 Penaeus monodon
CTATACACCCCGTGTCACCATCCGCCCCGTCCGTCGCCACCGCCGATCACTGCTATCATCTGCTTGGCCAATCCCCAATCACCAGCAATCGCAAACGACCCGCCTGCGAAAGAGAGCGGCTTCTGGGAACGAGAATAAAAAGGTTACAAGTGGGAACGGCATAGAGCTCATTTTCCTTCGGGAATTCAATACTACCTCGACCGTAAGGCTAATGAGGTCATTCGTGTTAAAACCCGCGCCGGGAAGCGAGTCCATGACCAGGTGCTGAAACAGCCTTTGTAAACACAATTTGCCTCGCGCAGACAAAAATTTGGATAATATTTATGCGTTTG
>NC_051410.1:9398629-9398736 GCF_015228065.2 Penaeus monodon
AGCTCTCTGAAATGAACACTACAGATTTATAATTCGAATAACAGAAAAATTACATAAGCGCGCCTGCGCACATTAACGCCTCAAATCTTTTTGTGTGAAGGCGTGCG
>NC_051410.1:9398782-9399102 GCF_015228065.2 Penaeus monodon
CCCAGCTTAACGCTCCCAAAATAAATAACTTGCAATAAGCACGTCAGCACGCGCGTAGTCATACAATACCCGCTGTGTTTTGCGCCATAAACTATACAAAAAAATACCCCAAGAGTCAACTCTCGGAGCTTAGAGGAGCTGGCGCTTCTTTCATTAAGACCAAAGAAAAATAATTTGGTCTTAATTTAGACCATAAATTAGATAAGGCGAACAGGGATGACTCAATTCTATAGCGGCTGCCGTCGGCGGCGTGGCGGCCGGGCAGCGAACATAACTTAGCTTGGAGAGACAGTGATCGGCGGACACTCGCTACCCGTCCC
>NC_051410.1:9399483-9399675 GCF_015228065.2 Penaeus monodon
CCCCCACACCCCAGCTTGCTCTGATATGGAGGATAAAAATGTAATTCACCTTCTTATCTGGCCTAGTTAATTTACAACTCTGTGTTAATACCACTTGTAAAATGTTAATCCTTTCCACACTCACACACATGTTACAGTATTCCGTGCCGCGTCTTAGGGCTTTCCACACAAAGAGGGGAAAAAGGGGGGTGA
>NC_051410.1:9399706-9399895 GCF_015228065.2 Penaeus monodon
AGGATGTGGAGGGGGGGTTGTACACTTGATCGAGTTAGTTATTTGTTTCTTTCTTTTTACGATTGCTTGTGATGGCTTTATTTTTCTGTTTTTGTTGCATTCTTGTGATTCTTGTTCTATTATCCTCATTATTCTAATTTCTACACTTTCTCCCCTGTTCTTTTTCTCTATGTATTACTTCTCGGAATT
>NC_051410.1:9400231-9400484 GCF_015228065.2 Penaeus monodon
GAATAAAAATGATCAGCTCTCGGAATACACCTAATCAATCATGCTTAATCCAACAGCTAATCTCCTGATTGTGAATTAATTAAACTCCCCGAATGCTGGTTTCTCATTATTGACACGGGGGAAGGGGGGGGGGAGGCTTAATGGATACAGTCTGGGCTTCAGGGCTTCAGGGCTTCGGGGTTTCGGGGTTTCGTGTCCCTCGTCCCCTTCATCGCGCTTAGTGCTGGGAGATGCCCTAATTAACCGTCGCTAG
>NC_051410.1:9400604-9401131 GCF_015228065.2 Penaeus monodon
GTGTTGACTGTTATATGTCCTAATTAACCATCAACAACTCTTGTTTTCTCCTTTTCTGTCTCTTCTTCGTTCATTTTTAACTCCCTTTCTTAAAGTTGTCTTCATTACCGGTAAATGATTTTCCTTTCTCTCTCACTTTCCTTCTTCTTGTGCTGATTAGTTGTCTTAATTAGTTAAAAGTCGATATTTTTTCCTTCCTTTTTTCATGCTTCTTCCTTATTTCCCTTATCGTTATCTTCGTTTATTGTTGATTACCAATTTTCTATCTCTCCCTTATTTCTTATGTCATCTCTTTCCTCTAATTAACCATCGATAGTCCTAGTTTTTATCTTTATTACTAATTTTATCCTCCTTTTAGCTCTCTCTCTTTCTAATCGTTGCTTTCATTCACTGCTAATTATTTCCATTCTTTCTTATGTCTTCGTATGTCCTAATGAATTATTGACAGTTCTTCATTTTCCAAAATATTCATCCCTATTTTCTATTCGTTGTCTTCACTAATTATCCGTTATTTATTTACTTACATT
>NC_051410.1:9401225-9401664 GCF_015228065.2 Penaeus monodon
GTTGTCTCCGTCCCTCTTCTTTTTTCTTTCTCATAACTTTCGTTAAAGAAAATAAGAATTAGGAAAGATAACCAATGATCAATTAAAAAAAAAGTCAAACAGCGTTTATCTATATATCTATTTAATCATCAGGATATTCTACGCCCTGCTCTTATTATTTTTTTCCTTCATTCTTCCTTCTTTATCTTATTTTCGAAAAAAAAAAGTTACTGGGCATAGATTCTTTACATCGGAACAGCACAGACTTCGTTAAATCATAGGAATTAATTAACAAACAGGTGATTAAACAAATATGTAAAAAAAGAGAAAGCGGATTATTTCCCGTCATAATGGCGAGGCCAAATCAAACCTCCGACTTATCAATTCAAAATTAAAAACAACTTTTACGATACTGTTAAACACCTGATACGCGTTGGGATAAATCAGAGGGATCACTCGG
>NC_051410.1:9401708-9402089 GCF_015228065.2 Penaeus monodon
TTCCTTTGTTCTATCTCATTTGTTCTTAAGTACGACAACTCATCATCTAATTTCAAAAGCTTAAAATCAGAAAAGAACATCAAGTTTAATATCAGAAGACAGGGATAAACTCCGTGGACTCGAGAGAAGCTTAAACTATTCCTTTGAGATGAATAACAAAGTAGACATAAGCATTCCTTCAACCCCTCTACTCTATTTTCTTTTCTTTTTCTCCCAAGACAATCCTCGCAGCTTAACGCTCTACTGATTACAAAAGCTCCTTGATGGCAGCCATTCGACGTGAAATATTAGCTTTTCCAAAGGAGGTTTTTAGTAAAGACGATTCCTCTTCATCATCGCCAACGGAAATCTTTTCTGATCTTTTATTCAATGATACAAATC
>NC_051410.1:9402166-9402277 GCF_015228065.2 Penaeus monodon
GTTTTTCTCCCTATATGTTACCCAACTTAGATGTGCAAGAAATCATACAGGATCACACACGCAGACACAAAAGGATCTTTATATGAATCTATGCCCTCACACACAAATATG
>NC_051410.1:9402564-9402647 GCF_015228065.2 Penaeus monodon
TTTTTCTCCCTATGAGTTACCCAACTTAAAGGTGAAAGAAATTATACAGAAACATACGCGCAGGCGCACAAACGGATCTTTAA
>NC_051410.1:9403340-9403551 GCF_015228065.2 Penaeus monodon
TTCACCATAGCTCACGCAAGTCACCGCGCACGAAGGCCCCAAGAAGTGCAATCCGTCACGGCAAGCAAGGAATGTCTGTCTTCTGATAACATCGCGACGCAACGGGTTGACTCGTGCGCCGAATTAATTAAGTTAATCTCGACGTAATTACTATTTTTTCGGGGGGGGGGGGGTAGTGATACGATCATGCTTAGCCAGAACCGCCAGACCA
>NC_051410.1:9403582-9403792 GCF_015228065.2 Penaeus monodon
AAGTGTTAATTTGATTTGAGATAATAGCTAGGTTGTCAACGTTTCTGGAAAGGTGTAAATTTTATGATATGTAGTGTTTTTTTTTTAGGTATTAATTTGAAGTTATATATAATTTCTCTAATTTTAGGGAATAGAGAAAAACGAAGTCATAGTTTTCCTCTTACAAAGACACGCCCTCCCCCAATACACAAAAAACATTATCTGCCTGGC
>NC_051410.1:9404038-9404112 GCF_015228065.2 Penaeus monodon
ATTATCATAAACATAATACCTAAAATAATACCTATACAAAATACAAATTCAATACATCTATTAAAACACATCTC
>NC_051410.1:9404184-9404788 GCF_015228065.2 Penaeus monodon
GCATACACAGTCACCCGATCATTATTTCGCTTCTTATTAAGTGCCCCCTCATAAACGAAACTCCCCCCGGCCCCCAGAACACTTATAGAAAACGGGCACGAGGCACTTGTAAACACGCATCCGGGGATCCGTTTAACAACAGCACAAAACTGGTTCAATCAAGGTGATCAGGAGTGAAATGGCGCTCAGCGAAATGATATTACTCTTATCTGGATACGTTATATCAGTATTTTACATGTAGCTACTAAACACTAGATAAAGGTTTTCGTCGGATTATTAAGAGAATTGGATTCCCCGCGTTCATGATCTTTCTCTCAAGATAGCGTCTAAACCCAAACCTATTTCGGATAACGATTATCCATTTTTTTTTATAAGCACGTTTATTCTTTATTAGTCTCCCCGAACGCGGACACTGACAGAGTAATGCTCGTAGTTATAATAGGAATTTAGATAATGATTAAACAAACTATGATATTATCTCGGGAACCATGAACATGCATAATAAAACTTAATCGGTTGTCTTATGAACCTGATTGGCCAATCAACAAAGGGATTCTTAAATAATAAGGGTTGATGTAAAATTCAAACAAGGAATCTGGCCTCT
>NC_051410.1:9404817-9405009 GCF_015228065.2 Penaeus monodon
GTGACAAAAACTAAATGCGTGGAGAGAATTAATCAAAACTTTCATCTTTATTTAATAAAAAAAAAATATATATAAAAAAATATATAATACACATGTAAAAACACAAACAAACAAATAACCACCGCACACTTAGCATTTCAATATCAAGTCTTGAAATGCAATAACCAGTGCAACTTGAACACCTAAATCAAT
>NC_051410.1:9405299-9405403 GCF_015228065.2 Penaeus monodon
ATGTTAAGATTCGTACCATAAAACATCGATCTACCTCTTCAAAGGCCAATTAGAATATTACCCTTTCCTTGCGCCTTCATTAAAGCGAAATCAAAACTTCTCAA
>NC_051410.1:9405432-9405634 GCF_015228065.2 Penaeus monodon
AAGCAGTGACATTTCACCACGCGGTCCTCCAAATATAATATTCCAACAACTTTCAAAGTCACTCCCATCTGTGCATGAAGGAGTACCATGCATGCACGCGATTAGACATCTACAGAAAGCAGTCATGCATGGCTGATCTAAACGACTGCCAGATCTGAACGACTACAGTATGTTGCCTCAAGAGTAATCTGTTCAATTGCAC
>NC_051410.1:9405710-9405858 GCF_015228065.2 Penaeus monodon
AAGTGGGCTAGGGGGTGAGTGTGGAGGGTGGCGACGGAGGACCAGGGGATAAATGTTTATGTCTGTCTCTTGTGATTTTAGTTGTAGATTCCTTGTTGAGATCAAGTAAATGAAGGAATATCAGTTGGTTGTGTGGACGGCTATCGCT
>NC_051410.1:9406857-9407096 GCF_015228065.2 Penaeus monodon
CCTTGAACGGACTCATTGCCAAAGGAATTGAACCAGAGCCACAATACCTAATTCTCATGCGAAGTCCTTCACCACACGAAAATAAGCCTTTACAACTTATCGTTAAAATTTTAAATCTTACGTATTCAATTTAATTTACAGCACAATGAATCCTCAGGCAACGAGTGCATCACATCGGCCCCCAACCCCCTTCAGAAACGTAATGCACAGCTACTAACGATTCAATGTCTTATTTAAGA
>NC_051410.1:9407362-9407629 GCF_015228065.2 Penaeus monodon
CACACCAATCCTACCTAATGGCAGAATCCTTAAGACATAATCCCCTTTGTAATTAAGTTTAAGCCAAGCTCGAAATTCAAGTCAAGATGACAAAGAAAAAAAGGACCCAAGTAGATATAAGACGCAACCTAGTCCTATCTATTGCGTATTAATGGCGACCCTGGACAACACTGGCTGCGGCTGGAGCATCTCGGCGCGTGAGATAAAACGCATCTTCTGAAATTCCATAAAAATATTCCATCCCATATTGATTTCTCATTTTGGATT
>NC_051410.1:9407856-9407968 GCF_015228065.2 Penaeus monodon
CGAGTCGAGCTGGTCAAGAGGGGTCCAAATAATTAGATTTTTTATATTCTCGTACGTATTATCCATTTTTTATCACATTTTTCGCTTTGCTGGGCTACGACGAACGGTGAAG
>NC_051410.1:9408016-9408420 GCF_015228065.2 Penaeus monodon
TGGCACTTCATAAAACAAGGTCACTGTTCCTTTTTCAATAGTTGAAAATAACACCAAATTCAGATTTTCGTACAGCAACGTTAAAATGCTCGGGGAAAAAAAGTACTGTAAATTATGAGTATTCAACGAATCATTTTGAAAAAGTAGGCTGTCCGAGGGCAAGGCGTCGAACGGAGATGATGGGCGAGGGGAAAGGGGGGGGGGTAAGGAAGGGGGATGGAGTGGAGAGAGGAAATGGGGTGGGGGCAAGGAAGTGGCATGGGGTGGAGAGGGGGGAGATGGGGTGGAGAGGGGGGAGATGGGGAGGAGGGGTAACGAAGGGAGATGGGGAGGAGGGGATTGCCCAGGGAGATCTGAGGCGTTAAAAAGAGAGAGAATGGCTGAGCAGGTTAGTGTGTGTGTGC
>NC_051410.1:9408694-9408798 GCF_015228065.2 Penaeus monodon
AGTGAAATGTGATAAAAGAAACACGGAGGGTATAGTGGTTGTCGGGATACCATGGTGAATTCAAAGTTGTTCCTGCGTTGGAATACCTCAAATAAAACAAAATA
>NC_051410.1:9408974-9409223 GCF_015228065.2 Penaeus monodon
GGAAATGCTTTTTGATTTCAGTGCAAATATTGACGAAACGCGGGAAGGAAAATAACGAAACGAAATCACTGAAGCACAAGGCCGGGCTGATAACCGTAAACAGGTTAAGTGACAACCATAACGACCCAAGTTCGATTTCGGAATAATTATTCATTAACTCAATATCGGATCTTAGCTTTGGTGTCAAGGGCAGAAACACACCAGACATATCTGTCCCGACACTACAATGAAGAAAGGAAAGAAACTATG
>NC_051410.1:9409757-9410109 GCF_015228065.2 Penaeus monodon
TTAAGCTGCTCAAACCCTACCTCCTCCATCTTTGCCGAAGAGTGGACACCCCTTAATCCCAGAAAGGCCTACGACGCACATAAAATCCCTAACACGTGAGACCTTCTTGCCCGAGAACGCTAAATTAACCAGATCCTTGTGTTGCCATAGAAACGCACGACTTTTTATTCGCTTTTTATGTAAATGTTCGTCCCAGTGTGAGCGTGGCCAGTTTCCCTTACCCAAGTGATTCCATTGTCAATTACTGGATTGGCCCCGATTATTAAGAGTTCGGCCACGTGGTCCTGCTGGCCTATTCTCTTGGGCTCTGCGACTCGCTTTTTTATCTGTGTAACATATGAGCTTTTTTTTT
>NC_051410.1:9410332-9410436 GCF_015228065.2 Penaeus monodon
TCAGTCATACAAGTATACACACATATGCGTGTGCTTACACATACGAATACATAAACAAGCATCTTACACATGGACATACAAATCCATGCACAAAGAATCCACGT
>NC_051410.1:9410473-9410889 GCF_015228065.2 Penaeus monodon
AGCAAACCCATACACACAAACAAACAATCCTGCACTAATACACACACAAACAGACACGTACGAAGAAAAAAAAAATCTCGCTTTTCTTCCCATAACTCTCCCTACCCTCGCTTCGTCTTTCGTCACTAATCATAATGTCTCTTAGACGAGGTTGAATATGGATAAGGAAGCGTCTTCCTTGAAGGAGAAAAATCCCGAGCTCTCACTGACACTTAATATTGACGTCGGAAAGGGTAGTCAAAGAAACTTTTGGCGGCGAAGAAAAGGGTAAAAATGGCGCGATTTTTTTCTGCAACGAACGGGGTAATGCGTTTTTTTTTTTTTTTTAATCTTATTCCTTTCTTAGCAGTATGGTGACCCCTGTATTTTTTCTCCTTCCTTACGTCTCTCTCAGTCTATGTATTTTGTGTGTGCTT
>NC_051410.1:9411064-9411317 GCF_015228065.2 Penaeus monodon
CGCAAAAAAAAATCTCGGCCACTTAATATTTCAAGCGACATCGGCGACACACGCGCCTTTGATTCACCGGTAATCAATCGACGAGCGGTAACTTCCGGAAGGCGATTAATCTCACTGAACACAATTAACACGACGGTATAGATTCCACACAAATTATCGTAATCAAAGGCGTACGAACTAACAGCGCAATCGATGGTAATGAAGTACTGCCTCCTGCAGCTGCGGGCACAGGCTTCGGAAATGTCGCTACCAA
>NC_051410.1:9412835-9413061 GCF_015228065.2 Penaeus monodon
CTAAAAAAACGCATGAAAATCTTTCATTTGGGAGGAGACAGGGGATGCTATCGATCGCCGTTCGACAGGGATTTGCATTTGAAATACAAAATGGGCTAAAAATGCTAATTCTCCCCCCCACGAAAACGAATCGTTCAATGATAACTGTGTCTTCAATTTTTGGGAAATGCCCCGGACGAAATAATAAATGGATATAGGGCATCTATCAGCGCCAGGCGAGCTGTGG
>NC_051410.1:9413270-9413678 GCF_015228065.2 Penaeus monodon
ATTGATCAAATAAGTAAACTGGTGAAATATGGGTCCGGCAGATCCCCTTTCCATTATGGGGAGACATTTTTCGCTTTATTTTTAAAATGGGAGGCGCAAACACACACAAATATTGCTGATAAGTCTGAGAGAAAGAAAACGAGAGATTAAGCCTGTCTGGTATTTTTGTTTTTATTTTGAAATAAAACTAAAACATACAAATTCTTGGGGTACATAACGTGTGATTTTAAAACGATCAAATAAAAAGAAGTTGAATTAAAAAGTCCAGCCAGATACGAATAATTCAATAAGTCAAAAGACGAAAATCATAACCCCCCCCCCTTAAAGTGAGGAAAAAATCTAAACACAGAAATCGGAAACAAAGGCTTTTTTGAAGCGGTGGTGGTGAGGGAGAAAATGGGGACGGTG
>NC_051410.1:9413871-9414636 GCF_015228065.2 Penaeus monodon
CAAATGTGTTAAAGGTGGAGGTGGAAAAAGGAGGAAGTGGATGGACAGGAGGATCTCGGGAGTGGTGGCAGCACTGGCGACGGTGGTGGAGGAAGCGGCAGTGGCAGGGATCAAAGGTGGAGGAAGATCTTGGCGATGGTGGAGGAGGAACTCGACAGAAAAAAAGTGGAATTGGAGGAGGTGGAGGAAGATGAATATCAGTAGAATACAGAGAAGAGGAGGAAGAAGAATAAGAGAAAGAAGAAAAGAGGAAGGGAGGAGGAGGAAGACAAAGAGGGAGAAGATAGATATGAAACGAAAGAGAAGAAGAGAACATAGAAGAAATATACGGAATAGGAGGAAGAGTAAAAGGAAAGAATGAAGAGGAAGAAGAAAAAAGAAAAGAAAAAAGAGGAAGACGATCAGAAAGAAAAAGAGAAATAAGTCAAAGAAGAAGAGAAAGAGAAGGAAAGGACACCGGAGAAAGAAGGGAATGAAAGGGAGAGGAGAAGGAGGAGAGGAGGAGGAAGAGTATCTCGGACCAGCGAGTGATACGCGGTGACCGTAATGAGAACATTAGGCTCCCGATGAGAAACGATAATGCGCCATCATCGACAGGCGAGATGAGGCCCCACCCTAACACCCATTTTCACTTGTTATAGAAAACGCGAATCCTCCTTGCTTTCCCTTCCCCCCAAAAGAACCATTATTACTCTTTTTTAATGGGGGGACTGACGGAAATCGCAATGAGGGAGAATGGGATGAGAGAGGGATGGATCGCGGAAA
>NC_051410.1:9414706-9414839 GCF_015228065.2 Penaeus monodon
ATAAATGGGGGGGTGAGGATAACAAAAAATGTTGCGTTCTTTCGGCTCGATTTCCTATTGATATACTTGTCAGCTGGGAACGACTGTAATATTTTTTTTTCGCCTGGATCCAGATCTGCGCACCCCTCGGCAT
>NC_051410.1:9415283-9415367 GCF_015228065.2 Penaeus monodon
TCCTCCTGCATCATCCCGCGGCTTAGCAAGCGCGTTCCTCTACGAACATGCCCCGTATGTCAACTTGGTTATGGGATGTTTTTG
>NC_051410.1:9415418-9415906 GCF_015228065.2 Penaeus monodon
GTTCTAAAAAATAGAACATTAACTTAGAGCTTGAACAGTCTGCGTGAACAACAAATCCCGAATAACGGATAAACAACCTTTATACTTGAATAACTGATATTTAGCGAAAACCTGGAGAATACCTGGAAATTGGCTAAATTTTCTTCTCACCAAAGTCGCAAAGCCCTTAAAAATGAACATTTATTATTATATCTTTTAATACCGAAGATAATGCCCGGAAATGTTTTCTAGACGGCTCATTTGACGCCAAAATATATATGACAGGAGAGATTACTCCATTGAATCGTGGGATGACTATGAAAAAACATATATCTTAAGAATGATGTATATTTCCATAAAGAACATGAGAAAATATTCATATGGAGAGATATTCCTTGTTAATTTGTCAGGAGTCTAGGTTACACATTCTGTACATTCAGTGCTTCTTATGACTTGTTACAAATAATCCTTGATCATAATTACTACAGCTATCAGCTTTGTGTCATAGC
>NC_051410.1:9415990-9416973 GCF_015228065.2 Penaeus monodon
AGATATTCAATTTGAGTCTTGAAAATGAATACGTTTAAGCGACCGCCGGTGACTAGTAAGACTCGTCACCATTGCCTACCAAGTGACAAACAACCATCGTGTCACCATCTGCAATCTGTTACCACGCATCATCTGTGAACCACCAATCACTACTTGTCAGTCACCACTCGATACGTTCTCACCTTTGAGTCTTATTAGCATACAGCGTCATCACTGCGTCACCATTCGGCTAATCCCCACTGCCTATGCCATCTACGTATGGAATTAACGGCTTACACATTAGCAACTGGCGTCTACCATTACTATGACTCTATTAACAACCATTCATCATTGTGGAGATTATACGATCTACTACGTAATGGCACTAAAAACATGAAAACAAGTAACAAACTACCGGTTACAACCATTTAAACCAATACTATCTCCCAACGACCACAACCAGACTTTGCAAGCTGGTACTTATCACCACGCAGCTGGTACCACCTGCCACTTATCACCACCCAGCTGTCACCGCCTGCCACTTATCAACACCCAGCTACCACTTATCAACACCAAGCTGGCACGACCTGCCACTTATCACCACCCGGCTGTCACCGCCTGCCACTTATCAACACCAAGCTGGCACCACCTGCCACTTTTCAACACCCGGCTGTCACCGCCTGCCACTTATCAACACCAAGCTGGCACCACCTGCCACTTTTCAACACCCGGCTGCCACTTATCAACCCGGCTGTAACCACCTGCTACTTATCAACACCCAGTTGTCACTGCCTGCCTCTTATCAACACCCAGGTGTCACCAAATGCCACTTACCACTAAAAAACAACACCACAGACCGAGATCATGGCTTTTCACCACCACAACCACCGACACCAAAACACAACCCGTTTTCTCTACCTTCCTTTCTTGCAGAAGACGACAAACAAACAAACACAAAAGACAAAAAAAAAAGTAAGACAAAAAGAAAACCCAGAAAACAGAAG
>NC_051410.1:9417006-9417287 GCF_015228065.2 Penaeus monodon
TATTACCCGACAATTTCGAGATGCTGATGCCAATGAATATGAGACGTAGGTCCTAAGAATGACAAATGACACAACATTACAACATAACCCTGATAAAGTGGGACCATTTCACGCCAGTCTCCATTGGCCGGCCGGGGAGCTGATATGGCACGATCACCTTATGGCAACACTCTATTTCATTTGCTTACATTTCAAATATGTCATGGGATTATTAACTTGGTCAGGCCCTTGGAGATATTGGATCATACTGGTTCTGCGACGCCTGGAGGAGGGCGTGGAAG
>NC_051410.1:9417378-9417760 GCF_015228065.2 Penaeus monodon
TCCGGAGGTGCCTGAAGGAGGCCATGGAAATAGGAATGAGAAAAAAAGAGAGAAAACGAGAAAATGAGAGAATGAGAGAAAATTATAATATGACAGAAAATGAGGAGTCCTGAGGCGTCTGCAGCAAGGACGTAGAAGAAGTAAAGAGAAAGAGAGGAAATGAAATGAGAGAGAATGAGAGAAAATGATAATATGAGAAGAAATGAGGAGGAGTCTTGAGGCGCCTGAGGGAGGGTATGGAAGAAAGAATGAGGGAGAAAGAGTAAATAAGGAATAAATAAGAGTAAATAAGTCTTGAGCCGCCTGAAGGAGAGTGCGGAAGAAGGAACGAGGGAAAATGTGAGGAAATGTGAGAAAATAAGAGGAAATTATACTAAAATTG
>NC_051410.1:9418063-9418438 GCF_015228065.2 Penaeus monodon
ATCTGTAGAGAATCTGTAGAATCATATTAATCCCGAGGCGCCTGGAAGAGAATGCAACGAAAGGACAATAATTATAGAAATAAGGAGATGAGAGAATGAGAAAGAACGAAACAGTGAGTAAATGACAGAGTGCCTTATTATAAAAGCCCTGAAGCACTGAAGTCGGATATGAAGAATGAAGGAAAATGAGGAAAGGAGACTATCAGGAAAATGAAAGATGAGGAAAAATGAGTGCGAGAATATCTGTTGTCTAGCGATGCCGAAGGATGGTATAGAAGAATAAGTGAGATAATGAGAAGAAATGGAAAGGGGTGAGAGACGAACGCATGCATGATCATACTTAATCCTGGGAAGACAAAGGAGGGATTGGAAGAT
>NC_051410.1:9418457-9419164 GCF_015228065.2 Penaeus monodon
GCTGGACACCGGAGAGAAAACATATACGAAAGAGCAAAAAGATAAACGAAAACGTAAGACAAAGAAGAAGGGGGAAAACGTATTTTGAGCCAAATTATCCCGACGATACGAAAACGAGAGAATCCGGAAGAGAAAAAAAACGAGAGAAAACGAGAAAGCAAGATAAATGAGAAAAGGACCAAAGAGTACTGAAAAAGGGAATGAAGAAATTGGTGAGAAAGTGTGCGTTGACTCAGATTAGACCTACGACACCAAAGGAAGGTTTGGAAGAATGAATGAAAGAGTGAGTATAGGAGAAGAAATGATGAGTCACACTTGTCCTACGATGAGGTCTAGTATGGAACGAATGAAAGAAAATCAGTAGGAAAGAGTGTGTGAGTATCCTCATTCACAGTATGCATGTACATTCGTCCAACATACCCCTCCCTCCACTTCCCCCCCCCTCATCCCCACCCAGCCTCACCCATCATCACTTTCTCTTCCATTATAAGAGATGCTTCAAAACTCCAAAGACTCAACTCAATTCAGAGAGAAATAAAGCCAAACTCAACGACAAGACTCAGCCTCTGACCACAGCAGCCGAGGCGGCGTCATCTGCCTCATATAACACAAGAGTCGAGAAGACATTGCTTAGGTCACGTAAGGTCAAGAAGAACAGCGTCCAAGGGGGATGCCAAAAAAAAAAAAAGTGCATCACGAAAGACGTA
>NC_051410.1:9419197-9419507 GCF_015228065.2 Penaeus monodon
CAGAAACAGAGAGAAAGCGAAGGAGAATAAAAGGTTGATGATAGTCCCTGTAGATACTAGTTATCATACTCTCAAATTGTATATCATATGAATATTGATGAGTCATTTTCATCTGCTGGAATATTTGGATTTAACTTGTGGTTTCCAGCATCGAAAACTTATGAAATAAGAATCATCAACTTTCTCACAGGACCAAATCGATATGAAATTCTGATTTTTTTTTCTTTTCTCTCTTTTTGGGGGAGAAGGGGGGAGCAAAATGTAATCAGTAAAAGACCTTTATGTTGATAGGGAGAAAAGGGGAGAGGGG
>NC_051410.1:9419535-9419672 GCF_015228065.2 Penaeus monodon
CCATCAGTTTTCCGACATTAGCTGTCTCAGCCCATTAACTGGCTAGGGACATTTTTTCGCCATTTTCCATATCTTTGCCATTAAAACGGCCAAAAGCCTGATGTATCCCGATAACAAAGGCTTTGGTAAACCCCCCT
>NC_051410.1:9419766-9420085 GCF_015228065.2 Penaeus monodon
CCCCCATTCCCAAAACCCCACCCCTCCAACCCTCTAGAAACCGGGACTCAAAACTCTAAATTGGTCTGACTATAATGACACATCTTGAATAATATATTGCTGGCGTTTGACTGTGTGTTCTCGTTTCTCACTCTCCCTTAGCGTCACAAACCCCGGGCTTCGGAGACAAGGCAATCCGGTCCTTATCCCCGCGCGGCGTAAGGGCGGATATCGCAGCAGCACGCGCGATCGAGGATAGGCACATACACCAGGCTGATCGGCCCATTGGATATTGTATCTCTGGGCAGTGCGCGACACCCTCAAAAACGTAATGTGCTGT
>NC_051410.1:9420620-9420844 GCF_015228065.2 Penaeus monodon
GGAACGTGCGCCTGGATGAGGGGACCGACCGGCTGGAGTGAGAGAATCCATCGCTTTTTGCCGTTTTTACATGATTTTTACTCCTAAGGGGGAGATGAGTCGGGCAGACGAGGGGTGAAGAGGGGCTGCGAAGGGGAGAGGGGACGGAGGGAGGCGGAGGGGAGTGAGGGGAAGGCGTTAGGGGATGTTGGGGTGGAGGAGAGGTAAAGTGGGGATAAGGGGGG
>NC_051410.1:9420881-9421425 GCF_015228065.2 Penaeus monodon
CCGAGGGGGATAATACTACACAGGATCATTTACAAGCGGAGAGGAGGAAGGGGGCGGGGCAAAGAGGGGAAGACAATGCACGGGCGGCACCGACGTGGCTCCCTCCGCTTGCCGTCTTCCTCAGCCGCGAGAGGGAGAAGACCTGGTCAGACATTTATTATTAATAGTTAAACTCATCTGTGATTTATGGCATTATCATCGAAGGGACCGCAGAAGGCACGATCCATATTCATACAAATCACTTTTTTCCCCTTTTTTTTAAGTCATATGTAAGGCTATTTATTTATATCTATACACAGAAATGCCAGTCGTATTCTATATAACTCCATCTGTGGTTTAAATATCGTCCCCATAATCTAAAAAGACTTAACTTAATTCAGATGATTTAAATATATCTCATATATTATTGTTTTTTTTCAAGAATAATGTCGAAAAGTAGATCAAGTGTATAATACTCATCAAATTCATTATAATCAGGAAACTGATAGTACAAATCACATGAAAATCTGATCCCTGATGAAACTGACCTCCCCCCCTCCAAAAA
>NC_051410.1:9422739-9422903 GCF_015228065.2 Penaeus monodon
AAAAACCGGCCTGTGTCTCCCAAGAGAGAGTCTCAAAGGACGAAATCTCTCTCCCAAGTCAACAGCGACCGTGACTCCTGCTTTGCCACTGATGCCGTGACCAAGAACCGGGTTTTATTGCATCGTTTAACAACTTACAAGTCATTAATGATCTATCAAAGTCG
>NC_051410.1:9422971-9423143 GCF_015228065.2 Penaeus monodon
ACCTGGGAGGATTTTTGGGGAGCGTGCCGTGGAAGAGGGCGCGGGGGGGGGGGGGAGTCAAAGGGAGGTGGCTTTCCTTTCCGCTACTGGAGAGGACAGGAGGGTGGGAGAAGGGAAGGGGGAGGGAGAGGAAGGGGAAAGTAGCGAGATAGAGGGAGAAGGAGGGGAAAGT
>NC_051410.1:9423615-9423811 GCF_015228065.2 Penaeus monodon
CATGTAAAACACACCTACCCCGGCACATACGTCTAACCGAAATCTCTTGTATAAAACAGCTAACGTGGTTCGTGTTTAGTGGTATTAATGGGCCGCGCGGGAGGAGGTTGTACCCTGCAAAACAACGTATGACCAAGTGGTGTGACACGAGTCCCGTCTAATGAGAATGGATGTCACGCCGTCTTCCACACACTAC
>NC_051410.1:9424124-9424401 GCF_015228065.2 Penaeus monodon
CAAAGTGGATAAACGCACGCAATATGGACCAGAATCCAATAACAATCAAAGCGAAAGGAAAAGAGTGATAAATATAACATTTCAAACTTCGTATTTTCTCTCTATTCCCCCTTTCCGTATATGGAAAGAGCGGTAAGGGGAGATAATGATAAATAAAAGACTAATTCACCTAAATGGATAAGGAGTCTTGTCCACTCGCGCAAGATGAGAGCCTCGCCGTGGAAGATGCCCCCCCCCCTTCCACCCCTTCTTCATCATCTTCTCTCTGTTGCTGCTG
>NC_051410.1:9424644-9424785 GCF_015228065.2 Penaeus monodon
TCGTCTTTTTTCGTGTTTTTTTTTCTTCTAGCTATACCTTACCTATCCATCCATTTCTTAAAAAAATTTTACTGTCCCTTGTTATTATACCTCTTTCCCTCATTCTATCTTCCTGTCCTCTCTATCTCACATATACACGTG
>NC_051410.1:9424883-9425031 GCF_015228065.2 Penaeus monodon
GCTCACAGGCACACATTCTGAGAACGACGCATTGACCCCTAATCAAAGATATCTCAGGGGGTCTTAATACCAAATAACCCTTCTAGAGACACTCACCCCTAATGACAGTAATTTCTTCAAGTAAAAATTTGATATCAATGGAGAAATT
>NC_051410.1:9425082-9425191 GCF_015228065.2 Penaeus monodon
ATGACTCTCACTCATCTCGGGTTCGTCCGTCATTACTTGTCAATAGGAACTGACCACTACTTGTTGTGTAAGAGTTTCAGACGGCTCGCTCCTTCGTCAGGGAATTTTG
>NC_051410.1:9425502-9425623 GCF_015228065.2 Penaeus monodon
CACTGCCTCCTCAGAGCATCTGAACAACTTGCTCACAAGATCACCTTCTTGTGAACAAGGATACAATTCAGTGTTTACCATGGGCGGTGTATAGCCAGTGTTTTTTATAGAATAAATGCTT
>NC_051410.1:9426074-9426312 GCF_015228065.2 Penaeus monodon
ATAAATTGCCTTTTCCTAATGAAATAAAAAGCCCAGAAGGACGAGTATTTGGATGCCCTGAAAGGCTGGAAAGAATATATGCTTGGGATGCTTAGATGATCGCAGATGAAAAGCGGAAGAAGCTCACATCATCTTAAGCCGTCCAAAGGCTGTTCAATGGAACAAGCTAAGTCAGCGTCCACTGATGATTTGTGTTCAGATCGTTGCTGATTACTTCCATTTTGTTCACCATTCTTTT
>NC_051410.1:9426408-9426590 GCF_015228065.2 Penaeus monodon
CAGACAGACAGACAGAGAAAAAAATAAAAGGAAAGAGAGCGAGATCGAAAGCAAAAGGAGACACCCCCTCCCCCCCAGTAATCCCCCAACCCCCACCCCAGGAGCCGAAGCGTCATCATCGACCTCCAAGGATGTCGCTTCCTCTCCTTATTCTCGAAGAAGCCGAAGTCCACTCTTTGTCC
>NC_051410.1:9427055-9427203 GCF_015228065.2 Penaeus monodon
GACAAGGAATGAAAAAATTAATAAGGGGACAGAAAGAAAAGAAAAGAAAAAAAATACGTGGATAAATATAGTAGGACAATGATTGAAAAAAAAGAGGTTTAGTGCGTGTTAGTGTTCACGGATGGGTACGTGTATCCCGCGGACATTT
>NC_051410.1:9427225-9427317 GCF_015228065.2 Penaeus monodon
TACGTGAAATGCACATACGAAAACATACACATCCGCACAATGCATGCATATACCCGCCCTCATTCTCCCTCCAACTCCCAATAACACACACC
>NC_051410.1:9427353-9427762 GCF_015228065.2 Penaeus monodon
GGTACCGAACCCCCAACACAGAATAATAATCAGTTTTCCGAAAAGCTACAGTAACTTACCAAACTTATCTCCCAAGAAATCTAACTTATCCAGGTAAAATATTCCGCCAAATGAGAAAATACTGGACACGGGTGACTGTTCACAAGAATAATTTGTGAATACTGTGGTGTTCATTCCTGCGCGGGGTGTTGCTTGACGTTGCAAAAGGGTGGAGTGGAGGTGCATTCTCGGTGTCCTGCCTTGGTTGTCTTTCTTGAATCTCGTCTTTTACTTTCTGTGTTTTTATTACTTTTTAAAAAAATTCCATTTGATCCTTTTGCTTGTTTTTTTCCGATTTTTTTTTCTTGCTTCGATTTCCTTGTCTCCTTTATTATTTATGATTTTTTACTTGTTTTTCATCTTTGTCGCT
>NC_051410.1:9428012-9428183 GCF_015228065.2 Penaeus monodon
ATCACTGTCGTTGCTTTTCGTATAATCCACATAACACTCGCCTTTTTCTTCTTAAATTTTGGTTTCTATTTTCTATTATCTTTCTTCTACTCATTCTCTTCGTTTCCCTTTTACTTCTGACCTTGTTCATTTTTCCGTCATTCTCATTCTCTTCGTATAATCATCTCATAC
>NC_051410.1:9428248-9428423 GCF_015228065.2 Penaeus monodon
TCTAACACTGCTGTGATCACTGTGCGTACACTCCCCCCTCCTACTTACGTTGAACCCTCCTTAAATACACATGAAATTGCCCCCCTCCCCTTTCTCCCAACTCTATTACATTTCCAAAACTTAATTTCTCACCTCACCATATCCCAATCCCTACCGACTGTCTTGCCCCCCTTGT
>NC_051410.1:9428470-9428583 GCF_015228065.2 Penaeus monodon
TTCTATCAATCTCCCCATTCCACCTCTTTCGTCCTACTACCGTCTCCGTCTCCCCATCTCCCTTCCTCTCCCGTCTTTCCCCCCTTTTCTCCATCCTCTCAAAACAACCCCAA
>NC_051410.1:9428749-9428923 GCF_015228065.2 Penaeus monodon
CACCATCTCCCCAACCACCCCCACCTCTGTCTTCCTCTCCCCGCCCCCCTTTCCCCCGCTAACGAGCATGAGGTTGTTACAGAGGTCGAGCCACGCGCCTGCGACATATTACGACAGCGGGATAACATAATGCAAAGGCTAACATTGTTACGGGTAGTCTTAGACATTACGTCT
>NC_051410.1:9429176-9429388 GCF_015228065.2 Penaeus monodon
TCACCAAATTGCTCTGCATGCATATGGTCATCATCTTTTATTTCCTTCATCACCTATACTTTTCTATTCTTTCTAACCTATCAACATCATCCCAATTCGCTCCCAGGGAATTACCACAAGTTTGTCTCAGTGTCGCATACATGTCCCATCACACATCTATTTTCATCACTTTTGTTTTCAACTTGTCATTCCCTCCTCCCCTCTTCCTTTTC
>NC_051410.1:9430564-9430988 GCF_015228065.2 Penaeus monodon
GATTTTTAGTTCTTTTTTTTATCCTCCCTTTTCTTCCCCCCAATTTATTCCCTCCTCCCTCTATTCCCCATACCCTCCCTCGTCACCCTTTTCTCTCCTCCCCCGACCTTTTTCCCCCTTTGTTTCCCCTCATTCCCCACCCTTCCCCTCCTTCATCCTCCATCATCCCCCTCTACCCTTCCCCCCTTCATCCCCCATCCTCCCCCTCTACCCTTCCCCCCTTCATCCCCCATCATCCCCCTCTACCCTTCCTACCCTCCACCACCCTTCCTCCCTCCCCCCCGCCCCTCCCCACCCCCCAACACACCTCCCAAGGTGGATAACACATCCCGGCCATACGTACCAATTAGGCATTAAGCTCCTACGTTGGACTGGACGGCGGGACAATCCCACAGGAACGCCGGGTTAATTCTGATTTTAAGTA
>NC_051410.1:9431628-9431740 GCF_015228065.2 Penaeus monodon
CCAATCTATTTAAAAAAAACCTGGATAATTTTAAAAAACAAATAAAAATTTTTTTTTAATATAAAACCCCCCCAACAAAAAAAACCCCAAATTTTCAAACAATCTTTTCCTA
>NC_051410.1:9431773-9431931 GCF_015228065.2 Penaeus monodon
TAATTCTTTTTTCTTAAATTTTTTTAAAAATAAAATTAAAAATTTTTTTTTCGTTTCCGGATTTAAATTTTCAAAACATCCCCAAAAATTTCCCCCCCTTTTCCCCATCCCCCCCCCATTTTAAAATGCTTTTGGGTTTAAAAATTTTTTATTTAAAA
>NC_051410.1:9431967-9432123 GCF_015228065.2 Penaeus monodon
CTTTCCCGGGGCCTTTTAAAAAAATTTTAACCACAAATTACACGAAAAAAAACTTCCCCCTTTTTAAAAGCCCCCGGGGTTAGGCCGAATAACGAATCAACTCGACCTTTTATCTAATTAATACGCTCCCTTACCGAATGCACCGGTGTATAAATG
>NC_051410.1:9432767-9433282 GCF_015228065.2 Penaeus monodon
ATACAAGCCTGCGTCTCCCTCCCCTTTCAAAGGAAAACCAAACATTTACTCTAGCTTTCTAATGACTCACTTTCGACCTTTTTTTCCCCCCCTCGCCTAATTAATTTATTCACCTGTACTTTCATTAAAGTAAAACCACAATAATGAGTGATAAATTCTCACCGAGAGCGGCCGCGGGAGACAGTAAGAGCTACAAGAAAATGTTCATCAACTTACTTCCTCGGAAACTATTGTCGTCCGGGCGAGCCTTCACTCTTTCCCCAAAAGGATCATCGTCCCGCCCCGGACATCCAACATCCGCGAACGAAATGTACTGCAACGTGGCGAAGATTTACTGGGTTTAGGAGCACCTCTGGGACCCGGTCCGTGAAAACGTAACATAGCTCAGAATTAAGAAATAATTAGGACTTGGGTGAGTTACTAGGAATTAGGAATCGTGCCGGCCTGGGGGATTCCTTCTGGGAATAGTTCAAGACATACGGGGACAGAATGCGACACAACACGGAGGTATAGAA
>NC_051410.1:9433349-9433436 GCF_015228065.2 Penaeus monodon
AAACGTAAGTAAGGGGTCGAGATGGAAGAGTAAGAGGGGAAAAGATAGGTCATAAGCAAAGTTTTCTACAATGTTGCTTCAAATTAA
>NC_051410.1:9433494-9434500 GCF_015228065.2 Penaeus monodon
CCTATCACCAATGTGTTTCTTTTCTTTTTTTTGCATTATATCAGTCTCACGATGAATATTTCCCCACCTGAAAAAGCACAAAACATTTTAAAAGTTTAAATCAGCTTGAACTTTCAAACTATTTTCAAATCACCCCTTCATAAACAACAATTGTAATTACAAAGACAGTTCCAGTCGTTAGACATTTGGAAATATTTAAGGATATACAATACCGAACACCATAAGCAAAAAGAAGAGAAAACATAATTGGAGATAATGCACCATTTCCCCGACGCAACAAAATTACCAGCCAACCAGAACTCTCTATTTTAAATTCCTTCGTTCTCATTGGTCGAGCGGCGAGACGCAGGGGCATTTACTGGTCGTCTGTGCGTGATCATCAGTTTCGAGCCCGCTTTATAAAAGAAAACCGAATGACACTGAAATCTCGCATCTTCTACTTAGCGAAGAATTAAGACAAAATGAGAAAGTCAAAAAATCATATTCTTCAATCCGTCTCGACCGGAGAGCCGAATGTTCTAGAAAGGAGAGTGCCATTCACCAATCCGGAATCGAGCGTACATGTAAATTAGAATGGTCGGTTAACAGTGATGATAAACAGACGTTCCATTGCGGTTTTCATGACTCGAGATTCACACCAATTGAACCGTTTAATACAGTCTAAATATGTGATTAACTAGGTAGTTTCCCATCGCTTCCTGAGACAATTAGCAAAAATGAAGGGTTCGAAACGATAGTGCGATAATTTCTCCCACCCGCAAGGGCGTTGGTCTCCCTAGCACGATACGCGATTGCCGACCGTAAAGCCTGAGCCCCGACGGTTACCACTGTGCTGTCCCGACGCCATTCAAATCACTGCCAGTCCTGTTGTTATAACTAGCCTAACGACGGCCAAATGCGCTAATTTCAGGCATTGCGGTGGGAATAAATATCACCTCCAATGCGACGGTTCCTGCTCCCTTTCCGCCAGTGATATTGGATTTCGGACTAAAGCTTTACGAATTAT
>NC_051410.1:9434546-9434690 GCF_015228065.2 Penaeus monodon
CGTCGTGATCCGCGTCGTCTCGAGAAACTGTCGTCCTCGGCGGGAGAGAGAACGGCGGCCGCCAACCGCAAAGACCGGCCGGTAAATCACGCGGAGGAATATTTTCCTTCGGTGTAAATGGGCGATCAGACAAACAACACTGGG
>NC_051410.1:9436784-9436997 GCF_015228065.2 Penaeus monodon
TATACAGTTGTTGATAGTCTATAACATTTTTTTATTTCGAGCCTTTAAATTAATCTGCATTTAACATGGATGATTTAATAGACAACTGCATCAATTGATAACTCACGTGTTTGTCTGAATACCCGCGCGCTCTTATATGTATGTTCATTCGTACATGTGTCTGTGTGTATGGCATGTATGGCATGTGCGTGCACAGACCAGTTAATTCATTCA
>NC_051410.1:9437046-9437179 GCF_015228065.2 Penaeus monodon
TCGTGACCGCTCACCCAGCCTCGCCGAAGACGAAACGGGGAAAAAAAGACGAGGATTGCAAGGACCGTCGAGCCGCTCGGTTATATTGCTGAACTCCAACATATTAATTCCGCAGGTTGACATTCCCCCTTTC
>NC_051410.1:9437220-9437352 GCF_015228065.2 Penaeus monodon
TCCCCAAAATGCGATGCTGCGTCTCATCTATTATTGGATACGTTCTAGGCTATTCCATCAGGGCCCGACGACACGTAAATAAAGCGACGCGAGACCACAAAAGCGGGCTAGACTCAAGACTTGCGCGGAGTT
>NC_051410.1:9437642-9437822 GCF_015228065.2 Penaeus monodon
ATACGCCGCTAAGCAAAGAAGTTCATCCCGACGAGGGTGACCTTCCGAGGCAAGCGAAGACTCCACAGACAGACAGACACACCCGATCTCTCCCATCTCGATTCCACCGCCCTGCGACTCCACTTCTTTCATATCTTATCCGCTCGCTGAATATTGATGGTTAATACAAAGAGAAGAGTT
>NC_051410.1:9437855-9438232 GCF_015228065.2 Penaeus monodon
GTCGAAATTTAAAATTGATGAGTTCCTCCCTCCGTAAAGGCTTGGAGAGGCGTACTTCGGCAGAGGGGCGGGTTGAAGCGGCTGAGGGAGAGGGAGCCGGCAGGTGGAAGGCCGATTTATCAATATTGCAAAGTACGCCGTTGTGTCTGCTTATTTACGTAGAGTCATTCTGCTATCTAATTTTGTTTATTTACGCATACTGTTTATTTGCGTATTTTATTAACCTGCGTGTTCTGTTTATTTACATATTCATTTACGTATTTTGCTTCTCACCGTATTCTGTCTATTTATGCAATTTGTTTATTTACGTATTTTACTATTCAAGATTTTACTTATTTATCACTCAACGATTACATTGAGATGCTTCTTTCACAGAT
>NC_051410.1:9439745-9440630 GCF_015228065.2 Penaeus monodon
ACCCCCGAAAAAAATATCATAGACAATTATGCAAATCCAAGTGAAGGCTCCCAATTAAGTAATTCATATTCGTTATGAGTGTTATTACAACAGAAAGATTATCTTGTCGACATCCCTAATGCACCATGCTTTACAGGGCAAATGCAAGTAAAAATTGCTAAATATCTGCATCTTACAAACCCACGTTCGTAACCAAAGTAATGGAGACAAGCACGTCTTTCTAATACCAAGGCCTATAGCGAATAGGTTCTTTTATAACGTTTTATTTAGTAAATTCGTCCTCCTCCTTGGCCACCAGGCTGTTTCTAGTTTCTCTTCCTTACCCAGCACCCAGACTCGCCAGTACTCATCTAATTCACCCACACACATGTCGAGCTCGTTCAGTTGTTCTAAATACGGGGTTTATTCCGGTGAGGCATCTATTAGTACTAACTAGAGAAGTAACCATTCATATACCGCGGTTTAGCAGTCAGCCTCACCCTCCGGGTTACATTCACCTCCTCACCTGCGCCCAAGCAACTCACAAAAGACACCTGTATCTGAAATCTAGTTCACCTACTCACCTGGTCTCAAGTAACACGCAAAAGACACCTGTAACTAAAATCTAGATCACTTACTCGCCTGCGTCGACTACCGCTGTCGCCATGAGACAACCCAACAGAGTCACGGACTAACCTGCAATAGAAGAGAAAACAAGGGTAATTACGTAAGGATAATCACTTGGGTCACGGCTAGACAAATTGCAGGTGTGAGCGAGGACACATCTAGCGTCGCCAGACATTAACACACAAACACAACCATGAAGGGAAATTATGGCGTGTTTGAGAGGACCTTTGGTTGACATCGCGGCCTGGTTTTATGGTAGGAGGTTTTTGGCAACGCAAC
>NC_051410.1:9440839-9440950 GCF_015228065.2 Penaeus monodon
GGGGGGGATAGTGTGACTGGCCGTGACAGCCCTACAGATAGTGAAGAAAATGGTTATAGCATCTGGGGAGAATATCGACAGAATGTTGGTGATCGTTCTTACTATAGATGT
>NC_051410.1:9441701-9442028 GCF_015228065.2 Penaeus monodon
CACTTACACCGGCAGGGAATCACTATCACCGCTCTCGACTACAACAAATAAATTAAACCAGAATCGGATACATACACCACGTATCACACCGCTGCAAAAAGGGAGAACAGCGTAAACAGCAACAGCGAGCGTGAGCAGAGAGGATGCATCCGAACAGCCTGGAGATGATGGCCGGCTGGGCCCATGAATCTTCATTGTCAGAGATTCGGACAAATGAAGCAGCTTCGACCACACGAAGATTTATCAAGGCTGAATTCTTCGTGCGTTTTTGAGTAACAATTCTTCCGCGAATCCCCGAAAAATGCAAATTTTTCGTTGGGTGTGTTC
>NC_051410.1:9442086-9442277 GCF_015228065.2 Penaeus monodon
CTTTAATGCAAATAATTCTCTCTTTTCCATTCCCCCTTCCCCCGAGAAGTAATTTGAATATCTTGGTAATCTTTTATTCTTTCAGTCAATATCTTTCTATAGATGGGTAATATGTGTCTCGTTTGGGTGACATGAATGTGAAAGAACTTTAAAATCATTATATCATTAAATACCTATACATACATCCCACC
>NC_051410.1:9443225-9443716 GCF_015228065.2 Penaeus monodon
CACCACCAGAATCCGAAGATTACAAATAATAACACCCCCGCCCGTGACTCCACCGAACGCCACGAGTTACGTTGCCTTTTTCCCTCTCCTCTCTCTCCCACCTCTAAATGCCAACGCGGAGATTACCCAAGCTTTTCCGGCTTTTGCTTTTTCAGGCGCAACATGAAATCTGAAAAAAAAGTTCTGCAGCATCACAACAGTTATGACACTTCAAGCCGATCATTAACCCGCGCGCAACCGGGGATTCTCGCGCGCCACTTCGAAAGCGTCCAGTCACCTAAGATCCACTTGCGATACGTATTTCGCCGGTTTTAGATGGATGCTTAACTGAAATGCAAGATCTAAGCACAGTTACGGCAACAGAACACTTTTTTTGGGGGAGGTGGGATTTTGTCTCTTACTTCCTAGAAAATAATGATGAAAAAAAAAAATCACAAAACATGAATTCCTCACAATACTTTCAGAAAACGGCAACTGACCATTCACCTGGA
>NC_051410.1:9443741-9445422 GCF_015228065.2 Penaeus monodon
ATCTTAAGACATGGGACGTCCGGAAGAAAAGATGATTTAGCTTCTGATTCTATTTTCTTGGTCGATAACCTTTCCTTACGATACGCATGTCCAGTATCTAAAATTTCGAATCATTTAACCCGAATCAAATCGAATCCAATTAATCATTTCTCGAACAAATATCCGGCTTATATAATAAACCTGCAACTTGCAGCCTGCTTTCCAGAACTCGAACCTCTGCCGCTGCACAACCCGAGGCTTCGAATCCCGCCTGGACCCCCGAGCAGCTTCGAATCCCGCCTGGACCCCCGAGCAGCTTCGAATCCCGCCTGAACCCCCAAGCAGCTTCGAATCCGCCTGAACCCGCGACCACGCATTCCGAACCTGTGATTGGCCCTAGTACTTTCTCACAAATTATGAATTGCCGGCCGGGACTCGTGACCGATCATAAATCTCAGGTGTTAAGAGTCACACACCAACATTCCGGGGATATAAATGAAGAAATTTACGACTCGACTTCGGTTCCCAAAATCACAAATAAAAATGGCATACGCATGATTATTTTATGCATGGGAGTAGTTTCAACCGTCTTTCAAAATATGAGTTTTCATCTTTCGTTTCGCTAATTCTCTAACATTAATGCAGCATCTCACTCTCGAGAAACCACGTAGGCTGAGCTGAAGAAGGTGCATTATCCTCCCAACGACTTCTTCAAGGTCCCGTGCCTCAAGAAAGCAGACTCAAGCAAGTCAAGACGAAACAATGTGGCACCGCAAGCACGCGTATGAAAAAAAAGAAAACATCCATGAGCAAGTTGCAGCAGTGTTACCATTCACGAAGACCCTCTAAGATCAGTTCGAATTTACCCGTGCCCTTCTTCTCATCGGCTTTTCTTATTCAATTAATTAACATCCTCCCGTCGCCTGGGTAATCAATATTCAGAATAAAAAGCGGATGTCAATAAAGGAGGAGAGAGCAGCCTTCGCCGTGGCAACACTGGTCGCGTCGCACAGCCTCCATGAATGGTACAGGGTCGGCCAAAAACACTCCTATCCGACGATTTCTCCTCCAAGATCGATATTGCAGTTGCGATTGCAATAAAGATCCGGAGCAACAATACGCTAACATGTACCGTGTACCGGTCACTGCACCAGCGACAGAATTTAGCTAGACAAAATCATGCGTGGGACGGCTTCAATCACCGGTCAATGGGGTCGATAAAAAAACAACAACAAAAACACGACCTTTAATCTTTAAAGTTAAAACTTCATATGTGCAAAGTATTTCTCTTATTCCTTATTGGAAAACTTTATAACTATTCATACTTTCTGCAACGGGTTTGCGGTCTTTACTATAGCGCAACGTTGCTCGATAACTTGAAATCCTGTACTACGCTTAGTACATGTACTCCATATTTACAAATGGTCCTCATCTTCCCCCTTTAAAGTAAAAGACCTCTTTAAAGCCTACAATATTCCACTCACATATACATACAGACCATCATCATCTCCCCCGTGTGCATCTTCACCAATTCATTTTATATCACAACCGCCCCTTTCTTATATAGGCGATTTATAGTATCGTATTGACTTCCACTCGACCGTAAGATTCAACTTCACTGATGGTTTGTGTGTATGTATACCTCTCCATGTGTATCTACCTCCTCCTCTTTCTATGTGTTTCAATTAATTTTATTCCCTAT
>NC_051410.1:9445454-9445926 GCF_015228065.2 Penaeus monodon
ACACACACGAACATTTTTTTTTCTTCATACCTCTGTCTATGTATCTTTTTTTTTTTTTTTCCCTTCACCCCTTCCCCTCTCTGACCCTATCTACCCCTCTGACCTTTATCTTATAAGATCTCCCATACTCCTTCAACTCCCCCCCCCCCTTTCTCCCCTACTTCATCATGACATCACCAGCCCTCCCTCCCCTCCTTACCAGACCTCTACACCCCTGCATCTCCGGACTCCTAACCCCAAACCCCACCTACCTCTCCACCCGCAACCCCCCCCTGCTAGGACTCTGCACCCCCCCCCCCCCCGTTATTCCAGACCCCCTTCCCCCCACCCCCAATCACCCCCTTTCCTTCACACGGCGATTGGGTTTGTGCTTGTTTGTCTAACGCCCGGAATGAGCCATGAAGTTTTCCGAACAGAGTCCTAATGAAATATACATAGCCCTTCTTGCCTTCTTCTGTATATGCCTCCCGGG
>NC_051410.1:9446277-9446493 GCF_015228065.2 Penaeus monodon
CCATAATGAAACCCACAGTTCTAATTAACAAAAACAAAAACAAATGCGATTTTTCTCGCACCCATGATAGCGCTTTGACCCCACACAGTTTCTTTAAGATTTATCAGTGCACGTGTGAAGGAGACAGTGTTTATACTCCTGGAGTTCTAAGTATCTGCAGCACTGTTTGTGTCATGGGTGCCTCTGCTTATCCTAGTGACACTTAACATTAGCTTA
>NC_051410.1:9447389-9447569 GCF_015228065.2 Penaeus monodon
AGAGTTAGCAAGACCTCCGAAGACCCTCTGGCTAACCATGTCATCACCTGGCCGACGCTCCCCTCAGGTATGGCGACGGAGGATGAGGCCTTCTTCAGCTGCCGAACAGGTCTTCATCGAAAGCTTTTCTCTCAGCTTGTAATTATTGTCTTGAAATTATTCTTCGGCGTAGCAAAGACG
>NC_051410.1:9447669-9447758 GCF_015228065.2 Penaeus monodon
TGTGTGGGTATATCAAAGTATTCTGTTTTGGTTGTAAAAGTGACACCAAGTTTCGAGGGAAGGCTTGTATTTGTGCGCCACTCTGTACG
>NC_051410.1:9448127-9448297 GCF_015228065.2 Penaeus monodon
CCTTGGCTTCTTGGCGGCCCCCGCTCTCCGGCCCCCACCCTGCCCCCTTCTCCTCCACCCTTGGCTTCTTGTGGACGCAGCCTGACCGTGACCAACTTCTGTCGACCGTTTGTTTGGGAGGAGGTGCTGCTCGAGAGGATTTTCTTCGTCGTGTTTTATTTTCGCGTCGA
>NC_051410.1:9450088-9450182 GCF_015228065.2 Penaeus monodon
TACAAAAATGGTAAGCAAATGAGCCAAGTCCACAAACCGAGTAAATGCACAAACAAAAAGACACCAGTAAATTCCGAATTAAAAAAAATACACA
>NC_051410.1:9450359-9450437 GCF_015228065.2 Penaeus monodon
GCGAGTAAAAGCCCCTCACCTCATGCAGCCTCAACCTCACAACCAATAAATCTTGCTAAAACATCAATCACTGAGACG
>NC_051410.1:9450653-9450794 GCF_015228065.2 Penaeus monodon
ATCGAAATATTCAAGGAACGGTTTTGACCTTTGACCTTTAACCGGAAATAATCTAAGTCTTGGAAGCGGTCAAACGCCTGACGTCATCAAGGTCAAGGCCACTGGAAGTTCGGGGAGGGGGGGAGGGGAGAGAGTACATGG
>NC_051410.1:9451993-9452135 GCF_015228065.2 Penaeus monodon
TGCAAGTTGCGCAATATTATTGCCATGAGGTCTTTGTCCGAGGCTAAGTGCCGCTGTGGGACATATGCGCCATGGTCTTGTATCGCCCTCTTAATTACGTGTATAAAGAGTACGTAAAAATAATCAGAGGAGTTTACTTCGC
>NC_051410.1:9452565-9454418 GCF_015228065.2 Penaeus monodon
GGGGTGAAATACCAGTAACACCCGCCCCCCCTCCTCGCTCAAAATTCCAAAGAAAGTAGACAAGGCAAGGGGAATCAGACTTCTCTCCCCTCGTTCCGGGACCTTGCCTGGGGGTCCGACCCTCAGTCTCGAAATGAGTCGGGCTCCAGAAAAGAGGGGAAAGGCATAATAAATAAAACAAAAGATTTCACCATATCTCGACATTGTCCCCTTAGTTGAGAGAGGAAGGGGGGGGTGAAGGATGGGGCGGGGGGAAGGATGGGGCGGGGGGAAGGATGGGGCGGGGGGAAGGGGTAAGTAGGGGAGGGGGTTGGATTTGGGGGAATGGGTAGGAGAGGGGGAAGGGGGAGGTGGTAGGTGGAGGATGGAGGAAGAGGGTAGGGGATGGGGGAAGAAGATGGGGATGGGGAAGCGATGGAGAATGGAGGAAGAGGGGTTTGGAAGGCGGTGGATGGAGAACAAGGTAAGTGATAAAGGAGTAAGGTGTGGGTAGGTAAGGGAAGAAGGTGGAGATGGGAGAAGAAGATGGGGAAAAGTGTGAGGGAAGGGGAAGACGGAGGTAGATGAAGTAGGGGGAAAGTGGGGATGGAGAAGCAAAATGTGGGATGGGGAAGAAGGCGAGGATGTCGGCAGAAGGTGTAGGATGAGGATGGGGAAGATGGTAGGGGCGGGGACAGGGGTGGGAGGTGGTGAAGCTGAGAGGGCCGATCTTAAACTCTTCAGTGTATCCTTTTCACCTCATTAGCCACAGCTAGAGAAACAAAATGATGATATTATCCTTATTCCTATTCTAGGACTGGCCGTATCCTTACCCGAACAGTACAAGCGTGCGTTACGATCTTAGCATCTTATCTGAGTATTATCCTTTGTTTAGAGAGATTAAGAAAAGGAAGTTAAATGAATGTGTCAAACTTTATTACCGTGACAGGAATTGAGAACACGAACAGACACGTCGTTATAAATACTTTTCAACGACACACCTCATCATTCGCAGACAAAGACTTAAGATTGTACCAACAGACTTTCGTAGCCTTTCCAAAACCCCCATACCCCCCCCCCCACACTCTAACCCCACCAAATGCACAACCCCCCCCCCCCCCTCTTGTCGACCAGTAAGAAATTCTCGCAACAATTTTTTTACACGATATGCTGTACGCTTGTTCCGAGATTAATTCCTGGAATAATAGCAGTTAAAACTTTCCGAGGAGAATGAGAGTGCCAACTAATCTCCTTGCCCTCCTCCCCTCCCCCCCTTCTCCCTGGCGGCCATGGCACCTCGCGAATGGATGAGTTTACAGTTCATTCACTGCCAAACAGGTCCTGGAGGCACTGGTCTTAGATCACAAACAATGGCCATCGCGTCCGCCTGCAGGTCCTGGGGCTTCGTCCAAAGGCTTTCCTTTTCCTTGCTCGCTGCTCAATCATTCCTCCCGAAAAAATCCTATTTAGGAGGGCCAAGACCTCCCTCCCTCTCGCCCATAAAAATATTAATAAATAGAAGGAGAGATGTCAACTCTTGCAATAATGACAGCGATGATTAATCTTGCTCCCCGTCAAGAATGCAACACTTGAAGCGTCCAATTACGCCGCGAGAAAAAGGGCCCAAGCACGGAGCGGGGACGACAGGCGAACAAAGACAAGCGCAGGAAAATCTACGAGTGCTTTGTCCCTTCCGATGATCGCAAACACTAACAAACATTAACAACTAACAAACGCTGCCCTCCCCTCTAACCCTCCCCTCTCTGACCCAACTTAACTCCTCAGGTTAGTTATTAGACAACGGCCTACCCCCCCCCCCCCACACACACACACTTCGAGCCTCTTTCCCCCCTCCCCCCTCGGCACAAAGCCCT
>NC_051410.1:9454577-9454811 GCF_015228065.2 Penaeus monodon
CCCCCACTCAGCGTCCCTTCGCCCTAACGCAGTCCTCAAGGAATTTTTAAGACAGATGGAGAGGCCCGTGAAGAGTGGACAGCCGAGAGTCAAGTATAGTGTTAATGAAAGGAGTCGGACTGGAAAAAATCCTCTGGAGGGCGAGGCAGGTCATCCCAGCGCGTGAAAAATGGAAACTAGGAAAGCTATTGAGAAGCGAGATAAAATTTGGATGAGAGGTTGAGGCCAGTGTTA
>NC_051410.1:9454939-9455021 GCF_015228065.2 Penaeus monodon
TACTGTTGTGAGGCTCGTGAAGGCAAGGATGGGGTCTGACCACCAATTTAGGAAGAGCACTTGGACATTTCTACTCTCTGCA
>NC_051410.1:9455842-9455910 GCF_015228065.2 Penaeus monodon
CTTCAGACACATTGAAAACCCGGAGAATATCATAGAAAAGTAAGATGCGATGCGAAAGAGGACATCAT
>NC_051410.1:9456262-9457318 GCF_015228065.2 Penaeus monodon
AAGCCTCTTTGTGGATGAATTATGAATGACAATTAAATTTGAACTTCTCGGGAACGTCCTGCGCCTTCTTCCCTTCCATCTCGGGCCCTAAAGAGGAATTTTTTCTCTCTCCTCCATTTTCCTTGTTTTTCTTCTTTTCTCTTGCGAAAAGGGCCTCTTTCTCAATATATTTTTGTAAATGTTATCAAGTCGATTTGCAGCTCAAGTGGGATGCTCAGTCGCAAATTGCATATCAATGGGCTTGCATCGTTTTCGCAACATTCAAAATAAACGGTCTTCTCCTTAACAAATTCTTTACCAACTTGATCTGTCTCAAACATTAATATTCGTCATCTTATCAACATCATTTCATAAAATCAGTCACTATCACTATTTTAATACCACTATCACCCTCATGCATACATCATAATCGTTCCACATCATTATCTTATTGGCATTATCCTCGTCGTAGAGACAACATATTCTTTCATCATCACTTTTATCGTTATTATCAACCTAATAGAAACATCACAAATTTTCACTATCCCTATTTTCTTGGCATTATCATCCTCAAACATCTTACACCATCATTATTTTATTACCATTATCATCCTCATAGAAACATCACAATCTTTCACCATCACCCATCATCACCCGCGATCCACACCCGTCATCACAGGCATCCTCTCCTCCTCCCTCTCACGCCATCACCCTTTTTCTCCCTTCGTTATCACTATTTTAACCCCTTCCCTCCCTTCCTCAGACTCAGCGCCCCCCCCCCCTTCACACTACTTCTCACTTTCTCACCTTCTCTCTCACCCACTTCCCTTCTCTAACTTTTAACTCCTTCTCACCCTCTTCTTTCCACTCCCCTCTCCCTTTCTCTTTCACCTCCCTGCACTTACTCTCTTTTCTTCACCCTTCTCCGCTTTATTCCATCCTCTTTTCTCACCCTTGACGTCCTTCGCTCGCTCATCTCCCTCCTCCCTTTTTCTTTCATCCTTTTTCTCGCCCTTCCTTTCTTCTTTTCGCCCATCACGTTTCCCCTACTATCTTCCTCCTCTCATGCTACCCAGC
>NC_051410.1:9457500-9458069 GCF_015228065.2 Penaeus monodon
CCGGCGTCACCCATCAACACCCTGAGCGTCAGTTCCCGGCTTGGATAAGGCGCGGAGGTTTTTGCCGTCTGTTCGTGACCAAAGACTCGGTTATGGTGTCGGGCCTCGCGTCCGGATGCATGCTTAGGTGACTTCGACTTTACTTCGTGGCGGCTCTTTCCGGAGGCTCTCGGACGTCGCCGGCGATAGCGACAGCCGGCCGTGTCCTTTCGCATCTTCCGATTCACGAGAACAGAGGGCCAAGTCCTTTCTTCAATTACCCTTCCTTCAGGGTCGTGGCTGGGAGGTCCTTCCCGCTCCCCAAACCCCGTCCGGACCGCTGTTCGAACGGCCGTGTTTGATTCGGTGAACCCTAAAGCGCATGTTGCAACGGGCATGTAATCCTAGCAGAAAATACTGCAGCATTATGTCACACTCGTTAAAACAAGCCGTACTCAAACATCAACAAACGCATAAGAACTTTGATAAAGTTCGTTACATGATTTTCCATCATGGTTCTTGTGAATTCTCGTGTTTATCAATTTCACGTTGGTTATTTCATGAACACATTATTCATGAAGACTATCCGA
>NC_051410.1:9458340-9458515 GCF_015228065.2 Penaeus monodon
ACCGCTTCCTCTCAGCATTTTTGAAGGCAGTGTTGGTTACAGTTTTTGATAAGGTGACTCAAGCTATCAAGGCTGCGCCCGGGCCTGTTGCAGATTGCACAGCGCCCATGATTCCCTTCGGTTGCGGAGGAAAGAAACCCGCACCTTGGCCGTCGGGCATCTAGTCTTGTTCTCG
>NC_051410.1:9458574-9458671 GCF_015228065.2 Penaeus monodon
CTGGTCATATCAGGAAATGATATCAATTTATATTATTTCCATTACGCTTATTAAAATTCTCATTTTATACGTATAACAAATGTAATATTAAATCGAA
>NC_051410.1:9458870-9459209 GCF_015228065.2 Penaeus monodon
TAAGCAAATCAAACAGCAATCTATAAAAAAAATCTTCACATAATTTCTAAACAATTCTTAATCACCAACAGCGAAAATATGCAAATCATTATTTGTCAGTTTTACTATCTTTTTTATACACACACACCATCATGTGAATATATCCGAATTTGGCATGTCTAATCTCCCCTTCGAATCCCGAATCAGCCGGAGTTATCATACACCTGCATCAGCTTCACCTGCATTATAATTACATCTGCATCATAATTATCAAAACCTTTTGTTGCCGAATTACCTGCGGCGTGTCCGAAGGGGTTGGTACTTGCGCAGTGACCATGACTTTGGCGAGAGTATATTGCC
>NC_051410.1:9459568-9460027 GCF_015228065.2 Penaeus monodon
CAAACACACAATAAGAAATAACTGTAACTTACTTAGAAATTAATCAAGTCCACATTATTATATTTTCTTTATCATTAACCTGAGTGAAACGAACTTAGCTCATTGATTTCCATTTTTTTAAAGTTAAGACAAGAGTTAAAATAATCTGGCAGAAAATCTGGTGTGAAATTCACTGAGCTGGTCATGAATCTGGAAATCTATACACAAATATACACGCACATGTACACGCACACACACGAAGTCATGCTCCCAAGTCAAAACAAATAACGTAATGAATATTTATGTAAATTCTAAAATTATGAAAAACACGCTGGCATAAAATTTGCATATCTAAGAAAATTAATATAGGGATGAAGTTTCGCATGTTTGTTTGTGCGTTTGTGCATTTGTGTATATGTGTGCTGCTTACTTCTTTTTGCTTTTGTGTGCATATTTATTTTTCTGTTCACTTACATACTG
>NC_051410.1:9460094-9460204 GCF_015228065.2 Penaeus monodon
AGTAATGATACATTTATTTCTTTATCTGTCTGACTATTTGCTGATATAAATCTAGTTATCTAAACGCATCCACATAAACATACCTGAGTCATATATGTACATACACACAC
>NC_051410.1:9460494-9460777 GCF_015228065.2 Penaeus monodon
CCCAAAGCTCTTTTTGCCACGTAATGGTGATAAGAATCGCATTTTTCCCGTAAACCGTACCGGATCCGGGCATTCAGCGCCGTCACCGCTGGCTGTCGCGAGCGTCGGTGCCAAAGATTCTGGAAGATTCTGTAATTCAGCGAGCAAAGTCGGCATGCGTTGTCTTGCGCGTTTTAGTTTTCCCGATGAATATCTAAATGGCGAAATTCCAATAGATTTCGAGAGGAAAAGCGAATTAAAAACGTGACAGTGCGTTGTCGTTAAAGAGAGAGCGAAAGAAAAC
>NC_051410.1:9460861-9461066 GCF_015228065.2 Penaeus monodon
AGTAAATAAAAGAAAAATACCCCCGCCCCCCCGGTTTTGAAATACCCCACTCCCAACTCCCACCCCTTTTCCCACCCCAACCTCCCTAACACCCTCTTCCCTTAACCCCCCCTTCCCAACATCCCACCCCTCCCCCTCCCCCTCTTCCTCACCCACCCCTGGCAGACTCTCCCAGGACAGGTCAGGGAGCCCAGATACATGACGT
>NC_051410.1:9461099-9461165 GCF_015228065.2 Penaeus monodon
CTGGGGTTGTGTTTAGTATGCCCGACATGCGAAAACAAACGTTACCATGTTCGCGAGCAAGCCTTT
>NC_051410.1:9461190-9461690 GCF_015228065.2 Penaeus monodon
TGAAGCTCAGCAGCAGCGTTACCAACCAGCCACTGATACCATGTAATTGATACTACTGGATCTTAGATTTATATTGCGAGTCTATCATGGTTAATTATAGCCCGATGTGATGATAAAACGGCGAATTATGTACTGCTCCACAATTTACAAAATTAGGATGAGATAACACATCGCCGGTTGTTTATTGAACAGGCAATCTCGATTTTTTTCTGTTTTTTTCCCCTCCCGCCACAAACATAACTGAACAGAAAGCAATAACTGCTCTATTGAATTTTGCCCGCGCGGAACGCATTAAAAACCTAAATACATATATAAATTAAGAACACTCGGCTGTTTGAGTAAAATCATGTGAGACAGATTTGTGAGAAGAATGATAATAACTGCTCATAAAAAGCGTCAGGCCCGAACTCCACTCATCAAAGGCCGCTCTCACGCTCACCCCATGCGCCAGGATGCAACGGGGGGAACAGGAGTCAAAAAGTGGTAAAAGTATGGGGAAA
>NC_051410.1:9462023-9462337 GCF_015228065.2 Penaeus monodon
TCATGCAATTATCACCAACATCCTCACTATTGCAATAACAGCCCTCATTATTAAGAAAAAAAAATCACCAATAACAATACCACGCATTACACCCCTACTAGCAGAAAGGAAATAAATTGAAAACTCTTCAAAATCCTATAACGAGAGCAAACTCCTCGCCGGCAGTAATCACTTTTCATTCATTAATTAAGTTTGCTTATCTCAATAATTACGTAATTACACAGATGAACCAGTTTTATTCATCGAGATTGAATACATTCAGCGTCGTATTTTACATGGATCATGCGGCTAATTTCATAACTGAAGCCGTATCA
>NC_051410.1:9462361-9462809 GCF_015228065.2 Penaeus monodon
ACTCGGGAAAGAACATGTGCTACATTTTGAATAATTGTTAATGTGTCAAAGATAAGAAAATATTTAATCAAATAGCGCGGAATCACTTTTTTTTTTAGTGGCCATGTTCTGAAGGTTCTAAAAAAAGAATCATAACCAAAGGAATCAAATGTCAAAATAATCACGTGAATAATCATTTAAGATATCAAGATGGTTAGTTAGTATCATTAAGATAGTTATGTAACATGATTAAGATAATTATGTAATATCATACGGTAATTTTGCAAAATGATTATGTAATATAGTTAGAGTTACTACGTAATTACAATACAAGTCAGTTATAAGCAGTTCAACATCATCAAAATAGATACAAGAACCAGGGCTATTGGAACCGAGGAAGAGGGGGGGGGGGAGGGGGGAGTGCAGCGATAAAAAAAAATCTGATCCAATTTTATATTCATAACGAAGC
>NC_051410.1:9462841-9463749 GCF_015228065.2 Penaeus monodon
CTCTAAGGGTTAATATTACGTGCTCCACATGGCTTACAATTCAAAATATTAAGAGATGGGGGTGACGTCCTCCCTCCCCCCCCCCTCCATACTGACGCCACTGTCTACGAATACATTTAATTACATTTGTTAATGCTATGTGACGTATCATGTCATTATGAGTATTAAACTTACAGGTCAAGTGTTTAATTTTAATGCAAACTTTACGATGGACATTAAAAGTCTTTACACACATTAATAGCTTTTGCCTTTTTACATTTTTTGTGCAAAAAAATAATAATCTCTGCCTTGTTAATGAGCGAAAGAGCTTCCCTTATCTATATTACAATTAACTATCTATTTACTTAACTATGGTTTCTTAGTTTAGGTATATTTCATTATCCGAATCCCTAAAGTATATCCCAGCTTGGGATATACTTTAATAAGGATAATGTGGGTGGATACCTATCTATTTTCATACTAAATTTTTCATTACCCGATAGGATGCTGCTTAAAGTGTATAAATATAATGTAATGTAAATAAGGGGTAGATCATCCCTAATTACTGTTCATGTTGTTCTATATAATCATCAACATTGTATAAATAACTGCGTAGGGACTGCATACAGATTTTCTAACTGTTTACAAAATGAAAAATCCTTTTATTCACATCTCGCATATCATTTCGACAAAAGTTTTAAAAGCCTCCCCTCCCCCCAAACAGAAGTTAATAATCAGATTTACCTAATAATCAGATTTGCTTAATAATCAGATTTACTTAGATGTATATAAATCTGATCTATTCTTCTCACTCTAGAAAGCAAACGCAGCTCCCTGGAACACATAGCGAGGTGGGTCATTTATAGCATGTTCTATGATTTCGTTATTTCTCTCTATCGGCTTGTTTTGTTATTTCCATCGTCTGCGGC
>NC_051410.1:9464212-9464435 GCF_015228065.2 Penaeus monodon
ATATCCACGCTCGGTGTGTCTTCATATTACCCTCCGCCTTTTAATAAGTCTTCCCAGAACTCGCTTTATTCTCGGCCGTGAGTCACAGCGGCCGCGTCACGATCGCCCTGCCTCTCCCGCGTCCAGAAGGAGCGTCCTTCGTCTCGTCACTACGGTTCCTGACTTCGCTGGGGACTTACCGTTTTATTTGTCTCGTGTATGGAGATGCCTATTTATCATTCAA
>NC_051410.1:9464498-9464739 GCF_015228065.2 Penaeus monodon
TTTTTTTTCGATCTATTTATGTATTATATTAGGGGGCACATTTTTCACTTTGATTTTGATTTTTTTATGGGGAAGGGACGTCCCTTTGCATAGGGCATTTTCTTCAACTGGTCCTGTTTTGGGAGGTATGTGGGTGGGTGGGTGTTGAGTGAGTGCTGTCTCGTCCTGTTGATATTTTTTTGGTGGATATCCTGCTAAAATTCATCTAGCTCTGTAAAAATATCGCTGTGTATGTATGTGT
>NC_051410.1:9465122-9465295 GCF_015228065.2 Penaeus monodon
CAACGATCTCCCGTAATATTCTAATTACACCAAAAGGCCTTTGTGATCAGCACAACTAGCCTCCCAAATCCAATACAGCTAATATTGATAGATATTCCTTTAAGTACACATTTCGTCACACAACTCACGCTGAAGGAGAAAAAAACTGGAACCACCTTTATAGACAAACAGCG
>NC_051410.1:9465498-9465585 GCF_015228065.2 Penaeus monodon
ATCGAAGGTAGGTAATGAGGGAAACGAGGAAGGGTTGGGAGGTTCACTATGATCAGGTGGGGGGAGGGGGGGTTCACTTCGAAATGC
>NC_051410.1:9465769-9466023 GCF_015228065.2 Penaeus monodon
TCGACTTTGATGAGCAAGGGGACGGCAGAGTGATCAGTCAGCGCCAACGAGGCCTTCCAACTATGTATCAAACATGATCACGCGAAGGATTACAGGCTGGGAAGTTGTAAATCCTGCAGAGGGCGGCGCCGGCCTCCTTGCAGCCCGGGCGCACGGACTCTTCCTTTCACACGCGCGAGACTTACGGCGCGGGCGACGATGCCATCGGGTGCTAACGTCGCTGAGTTATGGTGGAGGACCGGTTATGCGGCGCG
>NC_051410.1:9466785-9466850 GCF_015228065.2 Penaeus monodon
ACGTATGCATTAACAATACTGACTTACAGCGCTTTGAAGAAATCACCTTTCTGTGTCAACTCCAT
>NC_051410.1:9466961-9467529 GCF_015228065.2 Penaeus monodon
ATCCTTCTGGACTGATATAAGAAAGGTATAAACTTTACTTAAGAAGCGAACTTCCGGCAGAGAGAATAAACTTGTTCGAGAATTAATATCAATAATGAGTGACGCATCCCTGAGAGCGACGCGATGTTAGGCCTATATGGGCTGGAGAGGAAAGACCTAAGGATATAATACAAGATTTACGAGAGAAATTAATGAGGAAAGGATGAAAAAGTTCAAGGGTTAAAAATCAGAGAAGGTCAAGAGAGAAAATTGTTAAAAGGGATGAGAGAAAGAGAAATTACTATACACATGTTATGTAATGAATGTTGTTATGAATGTCTAAATGTTGACAAAATTATTAGAAAAAAAAAAAAAGTTTTAGAATCTTTTTCATAGTCTAAACAGCTATGCTTGTTTACCAATTAAAAGTCATTCACCTTTTAAAAAATATACATTTCAAGGGCATAAATCTTTTCAAGCAAGGGAGTATAATAAACTATATACCAATTTAAATCTATATAAAAAAATACGTTAACACAAGCTTGAAGTTGGAACTTCAAGTTAACTCGCATTTCCTCGCGGGGGGGTC
>NC_051410.1:9467878-9467970 GCF_015228065.2 Penaeus monodon
CAACTCAGCCAAGAATCATCTTTTGAAAAAAGAATCACATACGTTTGTCGAGAATGAAATGAATACAAACTGGCCGGTTATAGGTTAGATCC
>NC_051410.1:9468696-9470110 GCF_015228065.2 Penaeus monodon
AATCTCAAATCACTTGCATACCCCACCACGAAACGGCCTCCAAGCCACAGCACAGGAATCAGCCATGTGCAGGGATCCTATACAAGAGGTGTGCTAAATTAACACACAAAACACCCGGCCTCAACTACAGCACACGACCAACAAGACTTGCAACACCTTATAGCGAGGGGGTAGAGCTGAGGTATGGTGAGGTAGGTGTGGAATAGCTTATCAAGAACAAGCGATTATTAATGTTATGTTCTATGTAAATAAGGGTGGAGACAGGTGATATAATGGCATGTAATGGTGTCCACGGCTAGATTCCACTACTTTAAACATAATTTCATATTTCTAAGTTTACAACCTTGGGTTCTAAACTCGCATTTCCTCCGCGGTGTGGGGTTACCTATTGACTTTCGGTAGATGGACAAAAACCTTTACAAGTCATTCTGTAAGTGCAACTGTTAACCGAATTACCATCTCTTGACGTTCGATAAAGCAGGTGTTAGTCTAGCGTCAAGGTGTACGTGAGTCAAACTTGGAAAAAATCGAATTAAAAAACGGAAAATAAAAAAGGCTTCCAACTTCTCCCAGCCGACACCACTCCTCCCCAGCCCCTCTGAACGACCGTTCTGCAAAAACACACACATCAGCCCGTGCACCTTACCACCGGCTAACACCCGTATACATATCCCGCTATCAGAAACGATCGCTCACGTCCATGCATCATACAGGTGGCTGGACGATATACCCACGCGGTGTCCGAGACAATATGGGCACCCTCCACCTGCTGTCCGCCTGCGGGTATGGGCACGAGTCTCCGCGCTGGGGCCAGGCAGGGGTGCCCACCTTCGCCGCCGCCGTGGTCATCTTTTGGACCCACGCTGGGCGGCGAGTACATGTCCTGGTTCCCCACAATAACTCCGGGAATTCATGAGGACGTTTCCGAGAAGGAAGAGGAGCCCGGGTCGATATGTGTGCACCTCCTCCGGGTTTTGACGATGTTTCTCATCTGCCGGGGACGCAGGGGGATGCACATAACTCGGACGGCAAACGCACACGGCAAATTCCTTGTAAAAAGATGGTTGTCGCCCGATTGAAAGGAGAGAAAGAAGGGAGAAAAAAAAAAAAAAAATGGGCAGATCCTCTTCGATTTGCTGGCGAGATGGTATCAAAGGCGCAAGAACTGTCAGTGTTCCTTCAAGGAGTGTCGAGGAGAGAGTGTTGACCCTTGACGCCCCGCCGCAGTGACGGTGTGACGACAACACCTCTCTGCCCTCGCCCGGCGTGAGGCCCCGCTCGACACGATGCGGCAGATATAGTGGGGGGGGGGGGGCGCACGCAAGACAGCTACATATATATGTATGAATGAAAGGGTAATTAAAGAGAATTTATGAAAAAAATAAGACATTAACCGAATCTTTTCTCTCTCGCT
>NC_051410.1:9471444-9471791 GCF_015228065.2 Penaeus monodon
CAAGGCGGTGAAACAAAAGCGCAAGATAAATAACCTAGAGGCCAGAGAGCTTAAAAGAGGTATTTCCGGAACTACCTCGTGACCCCTTCTCCCCCATCCCACTCCCCCCCCCCTGTTTTCAAAGGCGCTAATTGCAATTTACATCCTGGTGTGACCCGGGATAAACAGTGCTCAATGCGGATGTGAGCTTATTAGGATTATTATGAGTAACTTCCTTTCAGTTTCATAACAAATTCGATGAAACTCTAACAGCCAATTAGAGTCTATTAGGCCATGGAGGTTGGGATGTGTTACAGCCTGTGTGAGTCTGAAGTAAACCTGGCCTTATCTTCGTACTGAAAGTCTGG
>NC_051410.1:9472095-9472599 GCF_015228065.2 Penaeus monodon
TTTGTTTTTAGAAGTCGATTTTCATATTCGACATTATACGCCCACCCCATTAGTTTCAACATTCATTCAACAACATGCCCGTGCCTTTGCAACATATATTTTTCTTGGCATATTTGCGCACTGAGTAGATGCACTTCCTATCATTCTTTTTGCCGATTGCACAAAAGACGGAGATATGATGTAGCACATTTCATTTTTTTCTCGTTCGCCATATAAAGAAGGTTATAGTGAAGTCATGACTTATAATGATGGGTATTATGACAACATGGAGACTGAATCCATGTATGTTATATATATTATCTTTTTTGTTGTTGTTTTTTTGGCTGACAATAGCGACAGGCGGCGAGAGGAAAACCCAACAATGAGAAATAAAATGGGATTGAACACTAATTTTCTTAATTTTCATTTTCTCTTTCTTTCAATCCTTCATCCTCCTTTTTCTCTCCCTGACGTTCAGCCGTCCTTTTCTCCCCTCGCTTCTCCTCGCTCTTATCCCGCCTCTTT
>NC_051410.1:9472736-9473445 GCF_015228065.2 Penaeus monodon
GTTTTGCTGTTTCGTTTCTCAGATAAAATGAGAAATTAGAGATTTAAGAATAAATGAAGTGGGAAAGAGAGAGAGAGAAAAAAAAACAGAGAGTAAAAGAGAGAAAGAGGAAAAAGTGAGAAAGTGAAAGTGAGAAAGTGAACGAGAAAAGGGGACGAAATGGAAAAAAAAGAGAGAAAGAGCGAGAACGAGCGAGAAAAGGGATGAGCGAGAGAGATAGAGTGAAAAAAACAATTTGAATAAATGGAAGAGAAAAAAAGAAAGAGACAGGCAGTGCGAGAGAAAATAAGAGAAAAACGGACAGAAGAAAACAAATATAAAGAGAACGAGTGAGAGGAAAAAAAACAAATAGGTGAGAAAGAAGGTGAGAAAGAAGGAGAAAGCCAGTGGGTGAAAAGAAAAGAAAAGAAAGAGAAAGAAAGAGAACGTTCCAATAGAAAAGAAAGAGAGAAGGACACCGATAGAACGTCTAAGACAAAATAAGAGACAAAGCGAAAACGAGAGAACCAGAGAACGAACGAGAACGAACGAAAGAGAGCATCAAGAGAGAACGATAAACATACGAAAACAAAATACGAGATACGAAAACGAAAGCGAAGGAAGGAAAGAAAGAGAGCGACAGATAGAACGAGCGAAGACAGACACGAAAACAATAGCGAAAGAAGGAAATAAAAGAAAGTACATAAAGGGAGCGAAAGAACGAGCGATC
>NC_051410.1:9473556-9473694 GCF_015228065.2 Penaeus monodon
AGGAAGCGAAGGATCGGGCATCATCAGGACTGCTAACCCAGGCGACGGCGGGAGGTACGCGGGCACTCCTGAACGTACTGCCCGGGCCTTGGTTCATGTGGGGGCACCGAACGTTTAACCCGTACCACCACAAGCCCC
>NC_051410.1:9477062-9477412 GCF_015228065.2 Penaeus monodon
GGAGGAACGGAGAAACAAAGACAAAGCGAAGGGCGAGCGAGCGAGAGGCAGTCGGTCGGCAGCCCTAAAACCCACAGTCAAATTAAAGCCTGAAGCGTTAAGAGTATTTATAACTTTCCAAGATGATATTACAATAATTGAACATATTAAACCGATCATCTCTTTCAATATTGAATTACGTAAATTAAACCGTCGCCTGGATACCCGGCCTGGCGACGATGTTGCAAGTCACCGTATGCAATGGGATCGTGCCCTGGCATTGCGAAATTAGACGTGGCTTGTAATACGGGCGTTTGGGGAGAATTCAAACGACAGCTTTAATGTGATCGCTTCTGTTTGCTGGAAGGGTT
>NC_051410.1:9477533-9477990 GCF_015228065.2 Penaeus monodon
ATCTTATTCGTTGTGTTATTAATTTTTTATAATAAAGCATATCGCAAATTAAGGTGATTACAAGTTAATAATTCCAAACAAAGTTAGATATTCATTTAAACAAACACAAAGTTCAAAAGATAAACACATTTTCCTTCTCTTTAGAATAATATCCCCTGTCTACAAGACATTCGTCTCCTTCCATCTCCATCCATCTTTATCACGTTTCTTCCTGTTCCTGTCTTTATCGTTGTCTCCTTGTACCTCCTCCTATGCACATGTCTTCGGGTAAAAACTGCAGTAGTGAGTCGCTCAGCGCCGTATGTATCTGTCCTTAGCTTTGTCCTTTTATCCTGTGTTGTGTATTCAAGGCATCTGAACGAGCCCGGGGGATGCTTATGTGTAGATGAAAGTATGGAAGTTTGTAAAGGATCTGTATGTGTTTGGTCTTTTGTGTGTATATGTGAGCGAGTGCACG
>NC_051410.1:9478077-9478240 GCF_015228065.2 Penaeus monodon
TATTCGTAAATATACATGCATCACTATATATGTTTGGGGATAACCTGAATCCCACAGATTAGAGATCAGGTATTCTCTCAATGGTATTCTGAAGAACCGAAAGCCAAAGATGTAAATAAATAAACAAAAAGATAGAAACAGGTACAAGGATATAGATATAAAT
>NC_051410.1:9478265-9478616 GCF_015228065.2 Penaeus monodon
TAAGCGTTTGATCAAATTATAAACATCTCAACAGCATCTATCGTTTATGAAACGGACCACTTGGAATTAAAGATTTAATTGCTTTCTGCACAATGCATTTAGAGAAATATCGCTCAATATCCGTCCTGCCACACATTTCACTCAAGAAGCTGCACCCATACATTAAATAGAATTAACACCGGACAAAAACCCCAGGCAAACAAACACACGCCAAACAAAAGCATACCGTAATCGCATCAAAACAAACACATTATAAGGAAGACGTACCCTCACTCCAGCATGCCCTGAGATGCCCTTAGACGACCCCCTCCCCCCACAGCCCCCCCTCCCTTTCTCATCGCCGACTCCTCC
>NC_051410.1:9478886-9480079 GCF_015228065.2 Penaeus monodon
ACGGAGATCTCGAAAAGCAATTGCATGCGCAAGCTTGCATGCAGGTGGCCATGCAAAACCACAATGGCAGAACCCCGACTAAAAACCACCGCGACTGGCCCGGGCCATGTCACTGTCTGGGTGGTCGCTGCAATATTGATAATTCCCTGACGTATCGGTATTTGATTGAATTTAATTATTATGATTACGTCGAGATTTGAGCGGGCCGAGGTGTGCATTTGACAGCCCTGACGACGATAATTGCAGAGGACGCCGACCGTCCTGAATTAATGCACTCTTTTATGTATCAAAGGTTTAATACAGATGACTATTATTTGGTCCTAGCCTCATCTAAGGTCCGAAAAATGATCATTTTTTTCATGGCGGAATCAATAAAAAGTAAAATAAAAAGTAAAAAAGGTAATGCAGTCTAATGCTAGACTACGGTCAATCTAGGCAGGGGAAATATGACCGTCAAGGTATATTAGTTTAATCAGCTTTATCTGGAATACTAGTCCTCAATATCAACTTTACGGGTCTTCCGACTTCATTTCTTCCAAGCATCAAAAAAGTAAAGTGAAATAGAAAAAGGAAATAACACCTTTGGCTGATTCGGAGCATGACATAAAATCAATATTACAAACCCAATTACATAGTAAACCAGCAGTAAACAAAGCTTAACTACCAATGTTAAACCGCACATATCCATTTACCATACACTTCGAGCTATTCAGTTGTATAAAAAGGGAGAGACGCGTATACAAAATATATATAATTCTCTCACCCTCCCCTCTCTCCCTGCACGCAAGCACACGAAAGCACGAATGTGTATAGGGAGATAAAAGCAAAAATAAGGGAATAAAAGAAGGAGAGGGGGAAAAAAGCACATATTCGTTCACAAAGGTGCATTACAAGGCATGCTCGTGAAAGCGCCTTTGTACTCACAGACGGCACTCAGGACTCGTACGAAAAACTCACTTTCGCCATTTCAACATTGACGATTTCCTGTGGTATATCTGTGAGAAACTATGGGTGTGTTGTAACAGGAATGTAAGAATGTCTGAACTACTATAACTTTTGTCTCTCTTCCGGTGAACTGTTTCTCTGTCTGTGTCTGCCTCTCAAGGTTTCTCTCTCCGTCTGTCACTGAAATTAACTGGTTTTACCCGCGTTATCTATGACTGTATACTTTTCTTGGCTATCCTATCTCCACC
>NC_051410.1:9480323-9480487 GCF_015228065.2 Penaeus monodon
GCAATTGCTTAAATGTGCTACACTGTTGATTCTACGTAATTTAGCATTGATTTTCTGTGATGCTGTATCGTATCATTACCATCTGGTTGCGTGTGTGATTGTGTGATTATGATTACATTAACGATTGTGTAGAAGTGCGGGCGTGAGCTTGGCGATGAGTGTGC
>NC_051410.1:9480994-9482484 GCF_015228065.2 Penaeus monodon
ATCACCCGGCTACAACATCACCCCTTTTATATACTCAGTCGCTAAGCAATAAGGTCACTCAGCAGGGGGGGGGGGGTCAGTCGACCTTCCTCTACCTCAGCATTCCTCGGAGATCGAAGGTCAAGCATTTCCGTCTGCGTGCTCAGTTTCACCGCACAAGTGTGTTTACAAGAGCTCCGTTAGTCGGCTTCGGTGTCGGTTTGCGTTGCTGGGACAATGCGTGAGCGCGCGGGAGGGAGACCGAGAGAAAAATGCTCGGGTCAGAGATTTCGGGCAGGCGGAATGACGTAACTGTGTAACGGTTAGGTGACATAAGGGATAAGTGTCATGATGGTGTTAACAGGGCATAGGTGAGGTAACGGGTAGGCGTCACAACGCATAAGTGACACAGAGCGTAGGTGTGGATAGGGTTCACAACGCGTAAGTGACACAACGTAGGTGGAGTTGTGGATAGGTGTCACGAAACATGGGCGTAGGAACGACGTAACGAATAGTTGACATAATTAATAAGTGTCACAGGTAATGTAAGTCAAGTACCATAACGCATAGGTGACATAACGTGCAGGCACCAGAGAGTCAAAGTGACGAAACGGCAAAGGGTCACAGATGACTTAACTGATGCGTCACAGTGCATAGGTGACGTGATGGTTAGGTGACGCACCGCACAGCGTCGGGTGCCTCTGAAGGACTAGTAATACACCTAAGAATCCTTCTCCTTCTCCAATCGGCCGCTGGAAGGACCTATTTTGCAGGACATCTATTTCCTCCGTAACCGCCTTCTTCCCCATTACTATCCGGAATTCTCCCTCTACCTTCTCCCTAACCGCCTCCTTCCGATCCTAAATCTTCCTTTTTCCTTCCTAACCAGAACATCCCTCTTTCTTCTCCCTATCCCCCTCCTTCCTTCAACCCCTCGTCCTCTATTACCTTCCTTCCTGCCCTTCGACTCTCAATATTATGTCTAACGATAGTTAAATATGTCAACTCATAAAGAAAGTGTCAGCATAGAGGGTGGAAATAAAAATGTGTGATTGTAACACCACTGTGATGTCCCCATAACACCACTTGAAGCCTCCATAACATCACTTAAAACCCTCATAACAACGCTATGAAACCTTGCTAACACCAACATGAAATCCTCATAACATCAATATGAAACTCTCAGGTTAACTTAAAATAAAACTAATATCTTATGAAACCCCAATAACACACACACACAAAACAATAAAAGCAACACAAAAAAACAATAACACCAACATGTAACCTCAATAACACCAACAAATAACCCCAATAACACCAAAATGAAACCCTGATATAAAACCGTCCTGAGCAGGTGGTAAACCTTGTCTCCCGTTAGTTCCGTGTTGAATTCCCGCGTCCAAATTCCGCAAACTGTTTTCTTTCTACCTGTGTTTATTTGATCGTCGTTAAGAGAGTTTAATTTATTCCAAGGCACTAGTTAATCTCCAGAGGGGTGCGTGGACGTGTGG
>NC_051410.1:9482514-9482866 GCF_015228065.2 Penaeus monodon
TAGAATTTTAATCAACCATAAATCATACTCGGAGTCACAAAACCCTTTTTCACACAACTCGCCGCTTCGTTGCATTAGAGACGATATAACGCCCAGCTTCCGCTCAGTCAATAAGTGTCTGCATTGCGGAAATACTTGGGCTCATATTATCTATTGTTTATCTGTTTTCCTCGTTGTCTCTTGTCTCATCACCTGCGTTGATTTCATCGCGTATATTCTCAAATGAAAGAAAAAAAATCTTTACGACATCAATAAATAATATCAGATTTATGATGACACTTATCCTTGCAAGAAACAACACGTGTTGGTCAAAGACAAAGAAATCAACGGACATAAAAGGCACCAAAATTAG
>NC_051410.1:9484255-9484329 GCF_015228065.2 Penaeus monodon
CAGCGCACGCGAGAAAAAACAAAAACAAAGCGGCCACACCTACGCGGCGGCCATGGGTGTAGAATGGCTTCTTT
>NC_051410.1:9484810-9485397 GCF_015228065.2 Penaeus monodon
TACAGTCCACACCTTCGCCACGAGGCCCGGACCGCTACGGCGCCGCGCATGCATATTCATGACGCCGATCCACCACCGCAATTTTCTCACTTGCAAAAAAAATTTCGGACTTGATGTGGCGGCCCCGATCTCGTGTTTTTGCGCCGTATCGATTTTATTTTCTCTTTTCGAATACGACTGCGAATTTGTTTTTCATCATATCGGTTGGGCAAATAATGAGCGATTATTTTATTTTCTCTTTTCGAATACGACTGCGAATTTCCCTGGATATTTTTTTTTTTTTAATCTTATCGGTTGGGAAAACAATGAGCGATTATTGGGTGTGTTTATGTATACTTTGGGAATAATTGGGGAATGAAAGACAGAAAAGTAATTAGATTTTCTTAGTCTGTTAGCCCCCGTGTGTTGCCAATGCGGTGTCACTGAGTTACGAATTTACCTGCTTGGTAAACGAATAGCGATATTTCGTTACTGTCACTTACGAACGATTCCTACTTTAACTTGGCGTGTTCTAAAAAAATAATGAAGTCATAAAATGTTTTGTTTTTCTCGTCCTTTTGAGAAAAGCTTGCCTTCAGGTTCTTCTG
>NC_051410.1:9485433-9485637 GCF_015228065.2 Penaeus monodon
GCCTTCTGGTGAAATAATTGCTTTGGTTTTGGCTTGCAAGAATGGCTCGCTAGGTTTGCTCTGATAAGAATACATCAGTGAGAATAAATGGAATGAATAGATGACTTGTGGTAAAAATGGTTGGATAGTCTCGTGCTAACGGCTCGCCTAGGGTTGCTCTGATAAGTTTTTAAAAATCTGTTGAATGAAGATATGGCTCGTTAT
>NC_051410.1:9485775-9486272 GCF_015228065.2 Penaeus monodon
GGAACAAAACTCCCTTATTTTCAAAATCTGCTTTACAGCTGCTGATCCCTCTCTGTAATCATATACTATATCCGCCCGCAATTTATATTATTTGTATATTCTTATTCACTATGAGTCATCGCTACCCAGAAAGACACCTGGTCATAGAGTCAACTACAAATGAGTATTTTTTGTCGTTATCATATATATATTTTTTATTAGCATCTACCTCATTAACAGAACAGAGTAATTATCATTAATTATTCTGTCAAAATCATGATGGAAGTCATTACCATTATCGCTACTATGCTTCTCATATTAACTGTTTTGGTTTCAGGTATATACTTGTCATATTTATAACGGCAGTGATGATACCGTCATTTATAACAAAATTCATTAATTATGATTACAACTGTGAGATCAATGTCACTGATATTATTAACCATTTCAACTTTGTTATTTTCATGTTTCCCACAAAAGCACTTATTTTCATTTTTATTTCCCATTACTTCAATGCA
>NC_051410.1:9486422-9486768 GCF_015228065.2 Penaeus monodon
TTCAATCACAGTTATGGTGACTATAACAATCGCTTTGTATTGTTTACAATCATCATTATCTTTCGATCTTTTCTACCCATAATAGCGTAAAATTGGTATTTCCGAATGGTACCGTATACTTAACATTGTAACAATGACATTTTCGGATTCTACTGTAGACTTAACAATAACCAAACTGGACACAAAGATTTTAAAATGAAAGAAAGAAGAAGAAGAAAAAAACGTTAGTACATAACCAGAGGATTTAGCAGATCACACATTTGGCGGCTGGAATTTGATAATGAAACAAAACCTTGTTATATTCCTTCGCCACTTGATATAAATTCTTCGATAGATCTGTATTATC
>NC_051410.1:9486806-9487016 GCF_015228065.2 Penaeus monodon
GAAAAAAAATATATTTTTTTTCTTTTCCTGCTTGTCCCTTCAATCTACATGCCTTCCATATCCCAGCCCACCCCATCCCCACCACTACCAACGAGGTATTTTTGGTATTTACCTGCATTTTTTGAGGCAGATGGATCATCTGGAATGGTGGCCAGTCTGGCTCCCCGTCACAAGGTCTTTCTCTGCCTTTTGTCTCTGTATGTCTGTTTG
>NC_051410.1:9487063-9487129 GCF_015228065.2 Penaeus monodon
TCCTATTCTTGTCTTTGTCCTTCTTCTCCCTTCCCTTTTCCCTCTCCCCCACTCTTACTTATTTTA
>NC_051410.1:9487290-9488804 GCF_015228065.2 Penaeus monodon
TATTCCTCTTTTTCTCCCTCGCGGCATGTCTGCGAGAAACAATCCTGTGCGGTCTTTACGCTGCATGCGACCACCGAAATGAGATTACCACCTTCCCTCGTTCTCATTTCTGTATTTAAGTAATCAAGAATTCGTCACGCGCTAGATTGTGTTTTTTGTTATTCTCCATCCCTCTTTTTTATTTGGTATTATTCCTTCTTTTTTCTGTGCGTGCGTTCATTGTTGGATATGTAAGATAATGCCTCGAACTCCCTTTTCACTTTTTTACACGGAGGTCATCAACGAGCTCGGGTGACTGCGGTAACTGTGGTAACTGGTAACTGTTACTGCCTTTTACACGGTTTTCCTTGGTCGACGTTGACGTCAGTAACAGTTGTGGTTCTTGCTCATATTTTTTTTTTCTGGTAATTATGCTTTGAGGTTTCTGTCTATCCTAGGTCGATGTTTAAATGATGGTTAAAAAGGATCCCCGGTCACTGCATAAAATGCTTGCTTGCGGTACAGTGTAGTCCCTGGTTTCAATCATGACTATAATAATAATAACAATGTTATGTAGGCTTCATTTCAAAAGTATGATACATAAATACTATTAGTCTCTTCACAGTCTTGATTACGTGTTATATATCAGCTTAAGCTTTTCAGGAAGAGATGTAACTCCTTGTTTATACCATTGCTTTTAATCCCCAATCTAGTCAGGAGAAATGTTTCTGATCTTTAAAAGGAATCCCTGAACCGCGTTGTCTCTCTGTCCCTGTAAGAATCTTTACTTTGTTTCTTAGTTGTCCACGGCTGATGTTGCATCTTTTCCTGTATTCTGTCTAATTGCTGCGCTCTCTCTCGCCACCCGCTCCTCGCTGTGTGGTCCTACATGCATATAAGGACCTCAGTCACTCAGCTCTTCCTTGTAAGAGACACCTGGCTATATTTCGGTTGCTGGTCACACTGGTGTTTTTGGTTACTACGTGGACTTAAGCTATGGAGATTCGTGAAACAAAATCATTATCACGAGACAACGGAAAAAAATTACCCTTGTAAACATGTCTTTACTATCAAAGAACCATAATTTACTTATTTTTGCCATTAAGACCATCAAAGCTGTCAATCAACAGCGAAAAGATTAGCCACTATCATGGGACGAAAATAATTAACAATACTAAAATGAACAGCAAATTGAATGTACCTACACCATCGTAACTCATAGCCATCACATCAACACCGCCGATACAACAACAGCAATTAATCTAACCGCCTTCACCAGTGTCAAGTAAAACAGAGCCCTCTATTATCAGCGCCGAAGTAGCTGTCATTTGCACATGGTCTGTGTCCCTAAAACAGAGAGGAATGCTTTTTAGCTGAGGATCGAGGTGTTGCCAGGTGGCGCAGCTGGTGAGGAGATGCTTTGGGATTCAGGTCGTGCTCTCGCAGGTTAAGTGGTCTAGCGTTTCCAATCTGAGTTGTAAGGTGTTTCGCTCGGTTGATAAGTTAGGTGTTTAGCTTGGGTGTTTATATTACTA
>NC_051410.1:9488909-9489101 GCF_015228065.2 Penaeus monodon
TCTTTCTCTGCTATTCTATCATCTCCAGGTTTTCATCTCTTCTATCTTCTGTGATTCTCGAAGCTCTCTTCGTCTTCTTTCCTCTATTCCTCTTCCTCCTCCTTTCTGTCCTGCAAGTCCTCAAACTTGTCTTCCTCTCTCTTCTACTCTTCCCCTTTTCCCTATATATTCTTCGTCACATTTCCTCTTTCT
>NC_051410.1:9489191-9489618 GCF_015228065.2 Penaeus monodon
ACCTCCCCTTCTACCCGATCCCTCCCTCTCGGAAATGTACTCGTCGGGCGATCCAACGAGGCAGCGACTGGGCGATTAACACGGTGTCGAGCGCAAATAAAGCACCGGCACCAGATCGCCACGACACGGAATCTCCACCACAATTAAGGTTGACAGACTGGCCGCAGCCACCGCGCTCTGTCACTCGCCGGCGGGGAAGGGCCTGTACAACTCGCTCTTTTGCACCATTAACTAGGCGTCCCTCGCTGCCACAATCCGCCAGCTAATTGAGATTTTAACATACAAACGACCCCATGATTGTAGTGCATCGTGGAATTATACCGTGAAAATACAGGTTACACAACGGTGGCCCTAAACAGATGCGTGTGTCATATTTCCTCGTCCGGAGCGGTTTTTTCGTACTTGAGTTACATGTAAGACGAAGAAT
>NC_051410.1:9489706-9490046 GCF_015228065.2 Penaeus monodon
ACATCATCATCAGCACAGATTATCGCTTCATTCCATCGGGGAATTCGGCCGCAGTGACTGTTTTTAAATTGTTCTCGACTAACCGCTCCTTTCTCGCGTTGCCTCATTATGCAGCATCTGCCCAAAAATCAGCTGATTCTCGAGGCTTAGCACCTTTTTGAGTCGATTTCCCGATCAGCCCAATGTTGGATGCCAAACTAATCCCAGCTGTTTTGAGACGATATTATCTCAACTGAAACTACAGAGATGGAGTTAATGCTTCAGCTTGAATACTTAATACTTAAAACGCCTCACTCGAGAAGTCATAAATATTGCACCGATTATGATATTCTCAACAATA
>NC_051410.1:9490300-9490727 GCF_015228065.2 Penaeus monodon
GCGCACATAAACCTAGGCCAACCTTTCTGCTTACTCTCCCCGGCCTTACAGCATCCAACACGACCCGAGCAGGTGTCCGTGGGTGGCCACTGGTCAAGCTCTTTATGGCCTTACTTCAGAGCAACTAAGAATATGTCATTCTTTGAACGGCTCAAGCATGGCGAATCCCTGTGGATGACTACTTTGTATTACAATTGACTTTATACATATACGTGTATTTACAAAATGAGTAATGTATGTTTCTTAATACTTTTATGCAGACGTTGTACGGTTTTCAGTAATTACGAAATCAACAAATTTGGAAACACCGTGTCATGAGCGCATCCTGCTCTTAAAAGGCATTAATAACAGGAAAATAATATATCCAGCGAAGAAACTGAAAAAAATGAAATGAAGATATAAAAATACAATTCACGCACATAAAGCT
>NC_051410.1:9490788-9490977 GCF_015228065.2 Penaeus monodon
CTGTAGGACACTGAAGTCTTCTGGGAACTGCACCTACCCCTTCTATCCTCTCTCGAACTTTTCCTCTCCTCGCGAAAAATTGACAAAAGCAATTATGAATTATGAAAGCAAAGAGACTGGTCGAGTAGGCGGACGGCACGAATGCCTGCTTGAAATTTATATCAAGCACAGTAACAAGTCGATTCGTCT
>NC_051410.1:9491786-9492148 GCF_015228065.2 Penaeus monodon
CGCAATATCATGTATCCCTCGCGCTGGTTACGCCAACTAGCAGCTCAGCTATTGACTGTGGCGATGATAAAACTGTTGTTTCAGGTGGAAGGCTCCCTGAGAAGAATGCCGACGCGCCTTTTCGTCCAGGCCCCGACCTCAAGTGCCGCAGACGAAGAAGACACCTGACTCAAGTGCCTCGCTAAGTGGGGGAATACCTTCTCGAGCCAACCGGATATCACTTAACAGTACCTTACAAATAGCCCCTACTAGAAGGGGGATGATTTCGGGTCCCTTTCCCCTGCTTTCGGAGTCGGTTTGTTGCACGTGTCGGCATGTTCGGCCGGTCGGGGTTGTGTCGGCCACGCGGTGAGGAATTCGGC
>NC_051410.1:9492440-9492865 GCF_015228065.2 Penaeus monodon
GCAAAAGTGGGGGATAATGTATTCAAGCTAAGAATGCTGGCTGTTAAAGGGCTTCTTAGACTTTGTAATTAATTCGGACATTCGCCTTCAGCCATGGGGCGGTTGGTGTAAAATAGAGAGCCGGGCGCTACCCCCTCTCCTCTCTTATGGAAATGACCCCAACGAAACGACTTCTGCGAGTGTTAATGTGGCCTCGAGCTAGACTGTCAGCATGCAAAGTGGCTCTCTCCCAGACACCATGCACAACCACCTCCGCTTCCACCTCCGCCGCGGAGACAGCCTGCCTCCCTCTCGTTCTTATCGCGAATATCCCGCAGATTGCAGTGTGCGGGATTTTTTTTTTCCCAACTCCGAGACGACTGCTTTTTCTTTTTTTGGGGGAAGAGTTTTTGGTGCTTCCTGCTTTCCTTCCCTCGTCCTCGTCC
>NC_051410.1:9492930-9493682 GCF_015228065.2 Penaeus monodon
TTTTTCTCACCTTTAATTTGCTCTCATTTGTTCAGGTGCCTCTGTGTGCTGCTCCTGTTGATTTTATTCATGACCTCTTATTTCTGTCTGCTGTTTTTTGATGCGGGGTTTGCTCTGCCTCGTACTTGCTCAACGTGTCAACTTTGGGAGTTTCTTTTTTTATTAGTTTATTAATCTCGTAGTGTCATTTCGTATTTCATCTTTGCCAATTCGTTTAGGTCTGAATTTCTTCCACCTTCTTCCATATTTCTCTTCGTCAATTCATGTAGTCTCTATTGTTTAATATTTTATTCAATATTCAATACACATTTTCGTATGTAAATATATTGACATCAAGACATATTTAAACTATTTTCTTAAGTTTTTGCTCCAGCCATCAGCTTAACCGATCCCAGTTACGCCTCGCTACAGCCGATACAATAATTTTGTTTAACCCACCTCCCTATTTATCACTCTCTCTCCCTTTCTTCCTCTTCTCCCTTTTCCCTATTTTTTATTCTGTCACCTGTTACAATTCTTATCTTGTTTTTAGAGCTTAAATTCCAGGATTTGTGCCTCTCTGTCTCCTCAGCTGAATAAATTTTCGAGAACAACATAAACGTATTTTTGTTGTGGATTGAGGTGTTAGTTTTTTTTTTCTCTCTCTCTCTTCCTTTCCCTAAAAATCCAGGACCGAATTCTTGTTGTTTAAAAGTTTATAATTCATTTAGATATTTTGATCGCTGAATAATAGAATCAGTTGCGTGCGTTGC
>NC_051410.1:9493928-9494221 GCF_015228065.2 Penaeus monodon
GAGCCCCCCCAAAAAATAAGAAGAAGAAACAAGAAGAAGAATAGAAGCAAAGATTAAAACCCAGAGAAGATTTCCCGGCGCAAACAAAAGCCAGGCCACAGCAAGGAGTTCCCGCCGAGTATTTAAACCGATGACAATGTGACCTTAAAGATTCAAATGAACCTGAACCATTACTGCCAGATGGCATTCGAAGCTCGATACTTTTGGACATTATGGCCTTCACGTGCAGTAATCTCGGACTGCCTGATGCCCGCCTCTCTCCCCGTGCCGCCGCGTCACCGTTAATCTGTCCA
>NC_051410.1:9494436-9494579 GCF_015228065.2 Penaeus monodon
TCCGCCGCCCGCCGCCCTCCTTCACAAACACCACCTCATTAAACTCCAAAGGGAAGAATTCTAACTTTGTTTTGGCATTAATTAAAGTTTGACCGGCGCCTGGAATAGGATTACGGATGAGGGAGCAAAGGAATTAAAATCTG
>NC_051410.1:9494910-9495122 GCF_015228065.2 Penaeus monodon
CTGGAGGAGGATCTTCCTTCCTCAGGAGTCGAGGCTGATTTGATGGCAGAGACAGTGGGGGTTAATGAGGGATGAGAAGAGAATATGGGAAGGGAGGAAGAGAGGATGAGGGTGTAAGAGAAAGAGTAAAAGAGGGAGTGGAAGGAAGGGCAAAGGAAAGGGTGGAAGAAAGGGGGAGAAAGAGTATAAGAAGGAGGGAGAATTCAACAAAT
>NC_051410.1:9495318-9496791 GCF_015228065.2 Penaeus monodon
TGACAAAGTTTTTTCTTCCGCTGTGATTGGAAATTATTATCAAAACGAATCTCCTAATATTGAAATTGGAAAATAATAATTTTTCCTTTCGTTAAAAAAGAAGCCTTATCAAACAAGTGGAATCATATTCCTCCATCTCCCCCCCCCCCTCTTCCAGAGAAAAATCACAACACCTAGAAGTTAAAATAATGGTCAGGTAAATTCTCGCTGACATCCGCAGCATTATTATAATACATTATACATTATTATAAGCGTCAGCGAGTGCGTGGATGCGTAATGTCAGCCATGTCTCGTGTACAGGCTGATTGTCAGCTAAACCTGCAAAAGATTGTCCGTCAGGAAGGAGATAAGGGAAGGAGGGGGGGGGATTGAGAAGGTAACTGACTGATGCAAGTGCCTATTATTAGCAACGTCAGCAACGAGCGTGGGGAGGGAGGGATAGCTATGTCGTCATCACTGTCAGTTGGATGGCCTGCGGCTTGCTGTTCGAAGGAGCGTCAATGGCACTATCGCGATGGCTTACGAAAGTGCCAAAGTTTTCAGTCTGGTGGACCTGAGATTGTAATTGCCTGTTGTTAGCTCCGTCAGCAAAGATATGGAAGCAAAGGAGGGAGGCGGAGGGAGTACGAAATGTATTAATCATGATAGAAAAGTGTGGATTCGTAATCGACATGAATTATCAAGGTTTCGTCCCTCTCCCTCCCCTCATCTCAAATTCCTTTTTCAATCCCTCTCTCTTCTCTCGTACATTCCACCTTCTGTTTCATCACTCCGTTCTTCTCTCTCTCTATCCCTCCTCGTCATTCCATCTTCCCCTCTTTCCTTCTTCCTCACACTCCCTTTTCCTTCTTCTTTTCCTCTTTCTTTCCTCCTCACTCCCCCTTTTTCTTCTTCTTCCCCTCGTCCTCCTTCCTCTCCCCCTTTTCTTTCCTTCCATCTTAAAAATTCAATCTCCCCTCTTTTTGTCACCATCAGGAGGTTGAGATGTTGATGACGTACAGCACAGTTCAGCGCGAGGGGAGCAATATGACGGAGGGAGAAGAGGGGACGTAGAGAGTGTTGATGTGAGGGTGACGCTGAGGTGAAGGGTGATGACAGCGGCGGAAAAGGGTGATGTCAAGGCATCAGTGACGGACGGGTGAAGAGCATGGCGACAAAAAGGAGTGACGCAATCTTGCCGTAACGACGTAAAGGAAGGTACAGGTTGAGGGAGCCCTTGTGTAACGCGATATCTGAGAGGGGGAGTATAATGTTTATAATAATGCTAGATGTTGAGTGATCATGATTAGGGCCCGCGTTCAATGTTTATCGTGTGACTAGATAATGAAGGATGCTGGTGGAGACAGATGGTTCATCTCGTGTGACGAAGACAGATGTAAATTTTCTTTGAAGAAGAGAAGGACGTGGATGACGGGAGTTAAGTTCTGTGTGTTTATGTTTTCTCTTACGTTGAGGTCAGGACTCGTTTGCGCT
>NC_051410.1:9496958-9497729 GCF_015228065.2 Penaeus monodon
ATATCATCGTATATAACCATGTCTTCGTCTGCATGCACGTGTGTTTTGTATTGTATAAAAGGCATTTGGCTCAACCCTGTGACGAATGCAGATGTAAGTAAGCCATTCTTTTCTCTCTTCCCCTTCTCCTTCCCTTCCCCTACCTCTCCGTTTGCCTCTTCTTCATCCTCCCTCCACTTTCCGTCTCTTCTTCCCCCTCTACTCTCACTAACCTACCCTTCCCCTCTCCCTTTCCACACACCTTATCCTCTCGCCTCTTCCCCCATTCACTCTTTCACCCCCTCCTCAACCCTCTCCTCCCTTCCCCTTCTTTATCCAACTACCCTTCCTCTCCCCTCTTTCCCATTCCCCTCTATCATCCCACTCTTTCATTCTCCTCTCCTCCCTCCTCTTCTTCCACCCCTTCCCCCTCTTCCTTCCCCTCTACTCCCCTTCCTCATCCCAATCCCCCCTCCCCTCACCCCCTTCCCCTCCCTCCCTCCTCTCCTTCCCCCCCTTCCTTCCTCCTTCTCCCCTTCCTCATCCCAATCCCCCCTCCCCTCACCCCTCTTCCCCTCCCTCCCTCCTCTCCTCCCACCTCTCCTTCCTCCTTCTCCCTCCTCTCGAGATCAGGGCAGATGGCAAGGCTGTGTCATAAAGGCAGATGGCCAGAGCTCGTGTTAGGCTCGGCAAGGCGGTGATAAAGCCTGCCGGAGCGTGTAAGCGCTTTGCTCCGTCATCGGGCAGGGCGAAAGGGAGGGCGGGACGAAGAGGAAGGGGGTGGGGAGGGGG
>NC_051410.1:9499148-9499469 GCF_015228065.2 Penaeus monodon
TGCAAGCCACTCAAGATGCTGTTTATTTGGCCAGCGCCATTGTCTGCCCACGTAATGAAATCTCTTCAAGTTGACCAAACTACCTATCATGTTAGCACAAACTTTTTTTTACCGCGAAACTATCCAAGAAAGAGATAAGACACAAGTGAAAGAGGGGAACGAAAAAGAACAGAGAGCAAAAAAGGAATGCGTGTGAAAATACAGGTGTTGGGAAGCGAGCGTAGATGAGAAAATGCAAAGACAGTTGCTGGTAGATGCGACGTAGAAAGTAGATGAGCAAAGACGCTGTCCCCGGCAAGAAAGATTATCAATCTTGCAAGA
>NC_051410.1:9499749-9499937 GCF_015228065.2 Penaeus monodon
TCCACTCTTAAAAAAAAACACAAGACTGTTCTCATGATACAAGTCCAGATCAAAAAGAAAGAAAAACAAGAGAAAAACGCGCTCAAAAAAGGTGCGAGACATGCACTATCATGCATAAAATTCTAACGCCAATATCAGTACACGCACAGCACGCTGATAGTAACCCCGAAAGCTTAGTAAGAAAAATT
>NC_051410.1:9500030-9501653 GCF_015228065.2 Penaeus monodon
GAAAAAGCAAGTACATCACCACCTTGTTATCATTGATCTAACAGGATATACTTCGACAATGACAAGTTATTGCGTGGAGGCGGCCAGCGCTGAATATAAAATTATTGCACCGCTGTTCATTTGTATTCATCTTTATTGAAACTGGAAAGTCCGGTTGCGTCCACAAACAGTCCAGCCCTCTTAGCCCCATAAGAGAAGAAGGTCATTAACGCTTTAGAGTCCAGAGTCTCATTGGTAAGACGGTGGAAAACGACCCTTTTGGAGATCTTATCTTAGTCCCAGAATCGCTGATCCTCTGAGAAATGGGTTGCTGTTGCTGCGAGTGGCGATAATGGCATCCAGTAAATACTTCAATTAAGATCATGTTCATATTCATAAAGCACATAAAAGGAGCCTTACAGGCCGATGATCTAAAACTCACAGTCGAATGTCTCGTCAAATATGCGGCGAGCTGTTAGTGATAATGAACGAGTTAATTGTAGGGTATTAAGGCAAAACCGTAAAAAGACCACATGGTAAAAATCACAGGTTTTGGCGAGGGTTCACGTTGTCCAGGAATACTAATGCGAATCGACCCCCCTTGTGTCGACCGTCGAAGCCCCGCGCGCCTCGACTTTCATTAACAGCTTCTTGCGATTGATGGTCGATATCTTGACCCGCGTCTCCCAGGGGCTTCGATTCGCGTCTCGAAGGAGTTGCTACGGTGCTGGGCCCTGAGGATTCCTCATATTAAGGTCAGCGCTCGAGATGGCGTCAGAGATTGCCTTAAGATATCCTGGATGTGTCTGCATATTTAAACAAACTTAAATACGTACCAAATATCGCTGATAATCAAATAATAAGCTCGTTTTCATTTTATAGCAGAGGAGACCACACAGTGTGCATTTTATTGATTCAATTCGAGATAAGGAGGCCCGTCCTCGGCGCGAATTTCCCGTTTTTCAAATACCTCTGTCTAACTCCAGCTCATAAAGGTATCTATATTACGGCATCACATACCCATGGCTAGATGTAAAGCAACGGCGCCCGGGAGGTTAGGACGACCGACCGCGCGTAAGGTCCGTTTTCGTCCGCCACAGAAGCGGGCGGACGACCCTCTAGACGCCGCTGGTCTCGCACTCTCTTGCCGCGAATAGTTGAGATGAAACCTAGCCTGCATGCCTGTCCGATTATCGCAGCGAAGCCGGTGTTAATTTCGGCGAGTTCCGTAAGCGTTTAATTGTCTCCGCTTCGTGAGGGCGAAAGAGCTGAGCACGATCTCGACGCTCGACACGGGGCCGCGCGGCCGATGCGATCGACCTTTCCGTCGCGTCGATCGGACGCTTATGGGGCCCTATCTTTGTTTTTGTTTTTTTTTATTGCTCTGTGATAGCCATATTGGATTCGAACGCGAGGTCACCGACTCCGGAAACCAAAACTGTTCCTTCGGAGTCAGTAAATATGGAGCTCTCATTTTCTCTCTCTTTTGTGCTTTCTTACGCCGGGTTATTATGGTCGAGCAATAAAATTGAAGCTTTACAAATTGCTCGGCCTAATTACTAGGCGACATGTCGAGTCTGGTCGTCTGCTTCGTGTCTCGCCTCCCGAGGAAGAGACCAACTTTGTGAGTGTGTGTATATGTGC
>NC_051410.1:9501960-9502845 GCF_015228065.2 Penaeus monodon
TAGAACACAAACTCATACTCACCTACATTACCCCCAAAACATCATTACCTTCAAAATGAGTTCGCACCACCTCTTAAGCGAATTCAAAGTACACACATTTAACGAATTCTAGTGGCAGCAACCAAGATTAATTTAAACCAACAACAACCATAGGAAGTGTGCTCCACCACCTAAGGAACCCGTTCTCAAAGGGAATTAAGTAGCAAAAAAGCCTTGGTGTTCTATCCCGCGTACACTAGATATTAAGGAATAATTTAGGCGTTCTAGCTATTTCTAGATACTGATACAAGCTAGATATTCTAGACTGTACTTAACTCTGTGTTCTAAGTTGTACAGAGGCCAGGGTGCTCTAAGCGTTTTAGAATACATAAAAGCATAAGTGTTCTAAGTGTTTTAGAATACAAAAAAACACAAGTGTTCTAGAATATATAAAAAATTAAAGTTTTCGAATGTATAAAAGCCTAGGCGTTCTAGAAAGTATAACAATCTAATGATCTAGTCTGTACACACCTCTACATGTACTGGAATGTGTAAACTACGTAATGCTGGGAACTGTATATTGTTTAAAACCCTGAGTGTTCTAGACTTTCTAAAAACGGAGATTCAGTTCACCTCATTCAACAGACATACTTGATGACAAAGCTTCTCTCTCCATTATTTATCACTTATCTAAGGCTTGAACAATAGGGAACAGATGACACAAATAAAAAAAATAGCAATGATAAATGACAGTAAATAAAAAATATGCAAAAAACATAAAACGTACTAAAGAAAGCACAACACAAAACAGTGAAAAAAGTAACATCACTAACTGAAGAACATGTAATTAAGAGCCGCATATTTGCACGCCATGAAGAGAAAGGAAAGACAGGTAACGCTTAGTAG
>NC_051410.1:9502873-9502993 GCF_015228065.2 Penaeus monodon
GTAAATTATGGCAGATGCTTTAGTCATCAAACCGCCCTTGTTCCGAATGTAGATGAAAGTGAAGAAAATATCAAAGGAGTTTTCAGACAGCGATCAACATTCACAAATTTGCAGATTAAC
>NC_051410.1:9503018-9503145 GCF_015228065.2 Penaeus monodon
CTGTAAAAGTGCATATGTGCATGTAATCAGACCGGCCTTAATAATCCTATTATCCCTATCCGCCCAGTACAGGAGTGGGCTGCAGGGTGGGTTCGGGGGATATACTCTCTACATCAACCCACTTGTG
>NC_051410.1:9503335-9503467 GCF_015228065.2 Penaeus monodon
AGGGGCTCTCTCGCACCTACAATAATGAGTTAAGGCCATTTTCTGCTTGGCTTCAACCGGCCTTCGTGGTAAAGAACGAATCATATGTGTTTCTTTCTCAGCATAATCGGGGTGTAATGAACGCCTTCCCTT
>NC_051410.1:9504190-9504447 GCF_015228065.2 Penaeus monodon
TGCAATAACACCAACTGATAAGACCCCGCCCCCCCCGTTCGGCAGGGTACCTTAACCCATGCTATCCGGCTAACAACTGCAACCATTACCTGTAATTAACGAGCAGCGCCGAGCATTTCAACGGAGAACATACGACCGTCTCCTGCCTTGTCATAGTTACAGATCTTACGCATAGATACAGACATGGCAACTCACCGAATCTGTTCTGTCGAGAAGAGGAAAATATATATAGTGTAATGTTACACGCTCGTGATGCG
>NC_051410.1:9504467-9504637 GCF_015228065.2 Penaeus monodon
GAATAGCTTTATCGAGGGTCTGGTTCAGTTTTCTCGTATGGCTCGGGTGGTTGGGTGAGGGTCACGATACGGCTGGTCTTCGATAAAAAAGAAGAAAAAAAAGAAGGGTAAACAAGTAAAGGATATATATTGTAATAATAAATATGGAACAGAGAGAAAATATCCCATCA
>NC_051410.1:9506938-9507158 GCF_015228065.2 Penaeus monodon
TTTTTACATACAACTATATATGTAATACCGAAGGCTTATTCCCATTCAAAACAATGATAATTCAACGACGAGACAACAAACAGACATCAGAGGCAACGAAATCTCATCACACGTCCAAATCAAAACTTTGATAATGCTTCCATCTATCCAAAACCAGCGCCATGAATAATCCAGCGCCATCTCCCCTATTATGAGGAATACATTGTAAATAATAATTCAA
>NC_051410.1:9507632-9507725 GCF_015228065.2 Penaeus monodon
ATGGATTGCTGTTCTAAAAAATATTTCAAATAATTCCTTTCTTTGTGAACGGTTTACCTCCAGGATTACGAGCGCATCACCACCAACCAAGTA
>NC_051410.1:9508018-9508183 GCF_015228065.2 Penaeus monodon
AGCTGACTCATGTATAATATAATCACTATCTACATTCATCCTCGAGCATAAATTAAATAGTTCGCCCTCATTATGTAAACAAATATGGTATTACATAAACTTACATCGTAGCATGAATAATTAAAAGTCAGCGTTTTTTGTCATTACAGACAGACAGACAGATAG
>NC_051410.1:9508317-9509657 GCF_015228065.2 Penaeus monodon
TCGAGAATTACTAAGCGCGGTCATGAGTATTTGTGTGTATCGGTATATACACTTATATTTACACATGTGTAACATAAATACTTACATGGAAAGCAGATCCGGTAGCTTCCCATCCACACAGATCCGCACAGGAAGGAAATTATCCGCATCCGCGATATCCGATCATCCATCACTTCAACACCAAACCCTACACTTCAACACGACACTTCCGAAGGTCTTGCACGCAGGAATTTCCATTGCAGATTCTATACATCATGTGATTCATGGTTCGGGCCACACTCTCATTATCTGCTGTAAAGAGCGTATTCTCCTGAGATTATTTGCTGCACGACGCATAACTCCCCCTAATTGCGTGCTGCATGGCGCATACTTCGTCTTAATTGCCTCCGGACAGCCCGTATCTCGTCTTAATGATTTCTCGCAGGCTGCATTATTCGTCAAAATTATTTGTCGCAAGGTGCTTTAGCCGGCCCTAATTATCATCAGCGAGGGACGTACCTCGTTCTAATTGACCCATAATCCTGCCCTCACCCCCTACCCCCCGCGCCGAGTGCCCCGTCCATCTCTCCTCATTATCTGATATATCTTATCAGCGGGGGGATCCTAACGCCAAGGTCAGAGTCGCTGAGTGGACAGCGCTTCGCCAACAAATCGACGCAAATCCGCATCCCTTCGAAAAAGGACTAACACCCTGATGTTATTTCAATGGCGTCGTGGGCCGGTAGGAGGGGGAGATGGGGGAGATGGGGTGGGGTTGGGGGAAGTGGAGGGGTGTATGGAAGGACGAAAGGGTGTTGGGTAAAGAAGGGGATTTGGGGAAGAGGGTACAGTAAGTAAATGAGTATGAGGGGATGAAGGATCGGGGTCAGTGGGTGGGTACTAAGGGACGAAGGACAGAGGTAAGTACAGGGTGAATGGCAAGGGGGGGGGGAGGGAACGAAGGAGGAAGACGTAGGTGCCTAGGGGAGACGGGGACGAAGGAGCTCGACCCAGCGTGTATATCTGGAGGAGCCTTCGTCGGTAAATAATCTCAAGTGAGTTTATCTACAGCGCCCTGAGCCAAACTGCTCATTTATTCTCGATATATAAGCGTGAAAATCCCCGCGGACAGTCGGAGTCACATTAATTAGTTTATGGGGCCGCTTCGTTAAGCACGAGTGGCTACGAGGCTGCGCTCGCCGCGGAACTCATAGGCTAAGACAGCCTGAAAATTAAGCAGACTCATCACATAGTCTCAGCCGCAGAAGCAACACAGTCAATGACCGGTTTCCCGACCGGCGCCAACGGTTACTCTTAACTCATGTCAACTGAATCGGTCTTAAGCTTCAGCTACTTTAGCC
>NC_051410.1:9510232-9510625 GCF_015228065.2 Penaeus monodon
CATTGCGCAAGACATCGAGACTCAATTAATCACATTTTTCACCTCATCAGGTCCATCGACCATCGACCCTCTTAACAGATATTCATCCCGCACTTCCCAAGGGCAGTACGAGCTTCTTCCGTTCATGTCTCTCAATAATTTCCATTACCACCTTACAGATACATTCTTCTATTACCATTTCTCACATTCAGCTATAACAATAGTCGCCCGTTCAGAGTCATCACCATCACCAACGGCACTATTCTTTCACCATACATTTTTCATTGAGAAACACCATCAACACGAGCTAAGCAAGTGACACCTGGCAAATGAGTGATTGCTGCAATTGCTCTTGCTTATTGGCGTTAAAGTATTTGTCATCAGCTGGCCAATCTCGTCTCTTAAAAAAAGGCT
>NC_051410.1:9510775-9511946 GCF_015228065.2 Penaeus monodon
AAAAGAGATAACGATAACACTATTATTGCCAATAATAACGTTAATACTAATAGCGACAAGCAGTACTACCATCAACAACGGCAAAAATGATAACTTCAATAATAAGAATACAGTTAATAACGATAGCTTTCCTCTAGTCGTACCTTCACTTGCAATCCTTGTACTTAAAAAAATCAAACTTCTTTTTTTTTAACAGCCTGAAAAAGTAGCACAATAAATCTATCTCATTTATAAAGCACATAATCTGCATCATCCTCTGTCACTATCACCAGACGCCTATCCCTTTCCTAGGTACCAGCGCCTGCTGTCGCTATAAATTGTTGATAATATCATTACTTCCGAGAGTTGCCTAGTTATTAGCGATATAACATCTCAGCGGTACATGCTGATAGTGTAGCCACAACTCAGCACCAACTATTTAATTACAATGCCATCTGCCAGTACCGTATATCAATTACATCCCCCAAGTGCCAGCACCAACTGTTGATAATATTACCACCTGCTAGCACCAACTGTTAATCATATCACCACCTACCTAGCACCTGCATCAGATAACATCACCAGCTGTCAGTATCACCTGATTGCAATTTCGTTATCTGCTGCTAAAATCTTCTTATCGCATCACCATCTGCCAGTGCCATCCAGTTCTGCCCTCATCTGCCAGCACCATCTGCGTGCACTTTTCCACCTCCTGATATCGCTTTATCTTATCAGCAAATGCCGCTATCATTTGCTGGCAATATCGCTACCTGTTAATTCCATACCATTTAACCTGTGATTATCCGCCATCGTGATAAGTTTGCAATATATACAAGGGACTACTGTACACCGTTCCAAAAATCGAGGTTTGTAATATGTACGGGACTACTGTAAATAGTGTAAGGGAGACTGCTGTACACTGCGTCCCGAAAATCGATCTGTTTACCAAATACAACCGCTAATTGTAATCATCTGTTGCCCATATCTTTTGCCCAGCGTGGTCCGTTTAAGATGCTGAACAACCATTTAAAATGCAATGCAAACCGCCCGTTACACAAACATACCCTTTGGCACACCCGTAAACAACCATACCCGCTCATAAGCATCTGCAGAACAACGGAGTTCATCCGAGAAAGCGTAGCAGGTTTTTACATCCCTTATTCTCTGCATGTTCTCACTTTCTGTCTGTCTG
>NC_051410.1:9512081-9512666 GCF_015228065.2 Penaeus monodon
GGCACCTACCAACCCACCAGCTGCCGCTTCGTTTGTTAATTTGCCAAGCTTATGATTAGCTTAGTTTCTTCGGGAGAATTCTTTTCGCTTCGGACACCCAATCGAAACCCGGCTGTTACGACCCCTCGAGGGCCTCGGAATCGGGTCGGCCCCGAACCGCGTCGGGTGTTCCCTTCGGATACAAGGGAGCGATAAATCCTCGAGTTCGGGCTACCTGCCGACCGCGGAACCGACGGCAGGACCGGAGGAGCTGGGTCTCTTTAAGGGGGTTCGAGGAAGGTTCATTTGCATACAGGCTAACTAACAGCCGCTTCAAGGGGAGGGTTCGCTTACCGAGAACAGTCAGGGTGTAAGACGGGATGCTGCTTGCGGGGGCTTGGTGATGACAAGGAGGGTGATGACGGAACAGATTAGAACGCGGCTGAGGGTAATGATGATGGCCAGGGTGCGGGAGATGGCGGGGATGTGATGAGGATAACTGCTCGATGTGCGAAGACGATGACCACAAGTGTGATGGTTTTGCTTGTGGAGAAGGAAGGAAGTTTGTGGCATTGGTGTGGTTGGCGGGGGTCATGAAAGAAGTTT
>NC_051410.1:9512872-9513082 GCF_015228065.2 Penaeus monodon
TCAGTGATGATGAAAGAAGTTTGTGATGATGGTGTGGTTGTTGCCAAGAATCGATTATTAACAATAAGGAGTATAATGAGAAAATAAACAAAAGAAATACGGTAGGAAATACACGTTATTACCTTGCTACAAGCATAAGCGAAGAATAGCTTACATAATATTAAAATTATAAAACGTGCAGTAATGCAACATACGTGAAGTTACATCTAC
>NC_051410.1:9513316-9513542 GCF_015228065.2 Penaeus monodon
TTCAGGGCAATAAACACCGTAGAAAGGGATCCCCTTGCTCTCCGCTCCACTAACTACCTCAGATAACACCAATTATACATCCCTATCGCAGAAGTGACAATGGGGGCCCCCACTTGCAACGGGTTCTTTTTTTTTGCAACTTTCGGAAAAAAAAATCACCTTGATTGAATTGCAGATTGACTCCGTTTATACTCTCGGAACAGTCTGCGTGATGTTGCATTTACAC
>NC_051410.1:9513578-9513774 GCF_015228065.2 Penaeus monodon
CGAGATTGGACTGTATATCCTGTTTATTCCCCCCCCCCTCCATTTCCTTCTTACGTCTTTCTTTTTTCTCTCTCTCTTTTTTTATTCCTTTTCACTCGAGTTTGCAAGGAGGGAAGTGACAGACCCTGGTAGCGGCGTGGCAATTATCGCTCCTGCTGACCCGGGGACTCGTCGCCAGCGCTCGCTTACGGGTCAC
>NC_051410.1:9514151-9514427 GCF_015228065.2 Penaeus monodon
AATGCTTTTATGCCTATCAATGTTTCTTATTTTTCTTCTCTTTTTCTTCTCTTTTTCTCTCTTTTTTACTCGGTAGTGATTAATATGCTACGTCCATTTTCTCTCAAGATTCCAAATTCCAGTGGCATGACAAGTGGGCATGACAAGCAGGCGTGACAGTGTGGCAAGAGGCTATTCAATATAGTCTCCTTGCACGCTAAGAAAGAAAGAGAAAAAAAATGGAGAAAAAAAAATTGCAAAAGAGATAGATAGGAGAAATAGAAATGTGTGAATGAT
>NC_051410.1:9514541-9514641 GCF_015228065.2 Penaeus monodon
AGAAAAAAGATGAGTATCAGAAGAAAATGAGAATGATAAAAAAAACGAACGAAAGGATAATCAAAGACAAGGAAAAAAAATACCAAATGTTTCAACAATA
>NC_051410.1:9514785-9515099 GCF_015228065.2 Penaeus monodon
TAAGATTAAATGCCTCTTTCTTTCCCACCTCCTTCGCACGCAGCCTCCGACGCGTGGTCATCCTCGTTTAATTGTCACGACGGAAATTTCCATTCGATTCTTGCAAATGTATTCTTATTATTTTCTTTTTTTTCCGACGAGAGTGGCCACGTCTCGGGCCTTCGGCGAATAGCCATTTAAACACATCGAACTACGCACGCGAGATTTTTGTCTTTCATTTGGACATCCACCGATCATTCGTTTTGAACACGCGTGCACATAAAAGGCTCACATACGCTATGTACATATGCACATATGCACAAAAACACACCTAG
>NC_051410.1:9515263-9515528 GCF_015228065.2 Penaeus monodon
TCCCCCACCCACCACCCCCACAAAAAAAAAAAATCAAAATTGAAATAATTCCAGATGCGTGTGCGTTTTGAGATTCATGTAGATACGTGTGCAACATTCCACGAGGAGGAGGCCAGAGGGGACCAGATGACGCCAGGACACGTTGCAACGCCTCTCGGGCTTGCAACGCGTTCCCGGGATCTCAGGAAGGATGCGGATGAAGCTTCAGAAATCTTCAAGGGCGTTAGGGATACTGGGTCGTTATGTCGGTTTTTCTGTAAGTTCT
>NC_051410.1:9515563-9515677 GCF_015228065.2 Penaeus monodon
TAATTTTCTTAAGAGACGGGTTTGGATGGAATTAAAAAGGTCTAATTATTTATCAGCAACTTCAACTCTTGCTGTGTTCTTTTTAAAGTGAATTGTTTACAGAATATCTTCCTG
>NC_051410.1:9516993-9517061 GCF_015228065.2 Penaeus monodon
CGCACATAAACACATAGCACCCCCAACCCACACTCCTCGCCCCCCAACATACACACTCACAAACAAAT
>NC_051410.1:9517091-9517305 GCF_015228065.2 Penaeus monodon
ATCACTGCAGGCGCCTCTCGATGTTTCCTCCTTTTTCGCAAACACGTAGCTATTACTTCCCAGTCTCTCTTCGCTCGCACATTTCAAAACTTCGAATCCTGCCCATCCATGCCTCTCTTTCTCTCACATTCATAAGCGCTTGGCGTAAATCACTCCGCCAGACACCCACTCCTCTCCCCTGTGGGATCCAGGAAGTCATCTCTTTCATCTCCTT
>NC_051410.1:9517702-9517848 GCF_015228065.2 Penaeus monodon
CTACAGAACCGCATCCACCACGAACAAAAGTGACTCCATTACCCTCAAACTTCCTTCATCCATCCATCAGTCACGTCACACAAAAGACTAAGGAAAACCCTCACCATCACCATCATCAACCCAGCCAACCTCCTCTCTATCTCCAA
>NC_051410.1:9517869-9518288 GCF_015228065.2 Penaeus monodon
ATCAATTCTTTCCTAAACCTCCCCCGTCAACCCGGTAGACTCCGGTAGCGAGACAGGCGTGAGTGACGTGCGCCCACCCTTCGCCCGGTATCCTGACACTGCGGCCTGATAGGAGGGGCGTAACCACCGGACCTCCTGGGGCTCTCAAGCTGCCTCCTTTACTACCATAAGCACACCCCTACTACCATCTACCTTTACCTAGTACTATCATCTCTATCACTTTCTGCCATTTCTGTTTATCAAGCGTCGCGTCTAATGTTACCTACCATACTGCCATAACCCTCTATGACAACAATGCATATCCACCACTACCTGCTACTGCCTCCTCTACCACCTGCTACCATTTCTGTTACAGATACTCCACTTCTAATATTACCTGCTACCATAATCATTACCACTCTTACCAAATCTTGCCATCT
>NC_051410.1:9518331-9519395 GCF_015228065.2 Penaeus monodon
CCTTTCTGCAAACAATCCTTCATCTTTACCACCTCTACATCTCTACAACACTTAACCTCTGCCTCCACATACCTCTACCACCATTTACCAACATCTCAGATACCATCTCTACCAACAATATTTCACCTCAACCACTATCTCCGTCACTGTAAGCACCGTATTGTAACAAATTAGTCGGTAGACATTCATTCGTAGGAGCCTTCATTAATTCTTATTTCACCACAAGAATAGAAAATAAATTAGTAGATGAATAATTACATGAATACATAAAGGCTAGAATTGTCTTCCTCACAATAATCCAAATCCAAAGTGACTGAGAGGCAAAGACTGCGCCTATGACGTCACGTATGATGTCACAGAGACAAACTCACAGGATTACGTGTCTGAAAACCCACGTGCAAACAAACAAGCAGACGTGGCAAAAGGAGATTACTGCAGATGTTTTAGCGTGGTAATAGGGGATTAGGACAGGTGCATCCTGACGTGTCAACGGGGGATTAGGACAGGTGCATTGACGTGGCAACAGGAAATTACAAGAAGTGATTTTATATGACAACAGCGACTAAAACAGTTGTCTTGGAGTGGCAATAGGGGATTGGTATAGGTGTTTTGGTGTTGTAAAACCGGATTACTACAATTCCCCTGACGCAGTAAGTGGGGAATACTACAGTAAAACAGGTGTTTACTACAGATGTTTCGACGCGGTAACGGGATTTCTACAGGTGTCTCTTCATGGCAACAGGTGATAACTACAGGTGTCTCTTCATGGCAACAGGTGATAACTACAGGTGTCTCTTCGTGGCAATAGGCGATAACTACAGGTGTCTCCGTGGCAACAGGTGATAACTACAGGTGTCTTGGCGTGGTAACTGTAGATCATTACAGATTACTTGACGTTGCAAGAGGAGATTATCACGGGTGCCTCGGCGTGGCAACAGGGAATTAGGAGAGGTGTCTTGTTACAGCAACAAGTGATTACTACATTGAACAATGGTGTCAATGCATTGTCAATGGATCCTGAGAAAGGAAGGGCAAATACCTTTCTGTCGCTAAGACTAAGGAGT
>NC_051410.1:9519453-9519651 GCF_015228065.2 Penaeus monodon
ATTCCTAACAACTGCAGCCCTCCAATTTCGCGCTCTCTGATGGCCGCCTTTTAGTCCCTGGCATAGCCTCATGTTGGACAAGTGTCTCGCTATCCCTTGACATTGCTGGGCCACTCGAAACGAGCTACACCCCCTAAAGCCATCTGTCAAATTATTTCTTCTATGCAAATTTTTTCTCCCTTACCCCATTCCCCTCAC
>NC_051410.1:9520034-9520197 GCF_015228065.2 Penaeus monodon
GCGCCACCGCTTGAGCAAGACGCGCCAAGACGTATAGATTATCTTGCCGGGAGATGGTAATGATACCCTGATGAATGATGATAATCAACCTCCCATCCTACCCTTGGTACCCAAGCCCTCCCTACCCCATTCCCCTTCCTCCTCCCCTCTTCCTCTGCTCTAA
>NC_051410.1:9520225-9521896 GCF_015228065.2 Penaeus monodon
TTATACTCTCCCCTCCCCCTCTTCTCCCTTCAGCTCTCCTTTCAGTCCTCACTTCTCTCCCTTCCTTCCTCTGTACTCTCATTCCTTCTTTTCTTCCCCACTTACCCCTCCCCCCCTTTGACCCCATCTTCTCCTCCCTAATCTCCCCACTTCCCAACCCCATTCCTTCGCCCTTTTGCCCCTTCCTCCCTTCCTATCCCTCCCCATTTTGTTCCTTCTCCCCATTCCCCTCCCCCCTCATCCCCTTCCCTCCCTCCCATCTCCTCCTCCTTCCTCCCCTCCTCCCCAGCCATCCCCAGCCTTCCCCGGGCACCACCTGATGCTATTTCTGGAGGGGATTCAAGTCTCCGTGCATGGATGGATATTTCATTCGCGAGTCTCCATCGGGATTATGGATTAAAGGATGGGTTTGATGTACACTTTGTGTCGCAGCATCTCATCTTAATGTCCGTGGCATTCGCGCGAGATTCACATGACTGGATTCAATTAGTCACAATTTGCATAATGTTGGTATTAATTTGCCCCCACGTGAGAGCTAATGGGCTCTCTCCATTGAATATATTTAAGACATGATAAAAATGAAATGCTAAAAAAACAGCTGATCTAAATGCAAATTCCCTTCACATGATTAAGCAGCGTGCGTGCATCCGACCGGAAAGGAAATGACAAAACAAGGAAAAACGAACCAAGAAAAAACGGCCTCGAAGAAGAACGAGGAAAAACGCCGTCCCAAAATATCTGTCTCGATCCTGGCGGCCATCTCAGCCTCCGCTGCACGTCCTCCGGGGCCGGGCCAGCCCTTCACTCGGAGATGATGTAGAAGTGTACACAAGTCGTCCTTAAAGGCGTCTGCAATGGAGGCAAAACCGACTCGTTTAACGCTCCAGGAAGCCCCTTTGACTCGAGTGCCTTCACGTCGCGGCCTTTCAATAGTTTTATATGCTCTTATATCAGCCCATAAGCAGTATCTCAGGGTCTCCGCGTCGCCGCTGGAATGCCTTGCTTTGATCGGCCAGAGGGGCCCCTCGTCGAGCTGTCGAAGCGAATCGACCTCGCTAACAGGACGCCGCCGCCCGCGCCGCCCGCGAAGGCCCGCGCCGCAATCTCCGTACACGCGATAAATCAATCCCGTCGCGCCCCGCCCGCGGATCCGTCCGGAGAGGCGGGCGGCGCGGCGAGGCGGAGGCTGCACGGGGCGCTCGAGGTGTGACAAGCCACACCATCAGCATTGCATATCACACGCAGGCTTACGCCAGCTTGCCCTAATCCGTCCCCGCGGCCATGCTTAAATGCTTATATCACCCCGGTTCCCCGCCCGCCGCCCTCATTACTGCGAGGCGCCCGAGCTATCGCCGCATCGCGCAGGAGCGCTCACCGCCGGCGCCGCACGGAGGGCCGGGCCGGGGGCGCCGCGAGGCCCCGGCGAAATTACCGCTCTGATTACGAGTCTGTGTTGGTTTGTTAGGGTCGTATTAACAGCGGCCGGGCTCTATCTCATCGCCCCCCCCCCCTCCCTCCCGCCTTGTTTGAATAATCCAGCTCTTTTTTATGCTCCTCCGCCCCGCGCACCAGCCCCCTTAAGACGAACTCCGCCGGGGGAATCCTTCATAGCAACGCCCTCGGGAGCGCGAGGGCGTGCGGGGACGGGCGTGTCCTCGCGGTTTCCGTCGC
>NC_051410.1:9521952-9522302 GCF_015228065.2 Penaeus monodon
GGAACAGGTGGCGCGGGAGTTCGTTAAGATGGCTGAGCGAGATGCAAGGCTTACGCTGCGATCATTTAGGGATTACTGGATTATTATGACGGACAGCGATTTATCGTTAATTAAAAGATGTGATATCCAGGTGGCCATTTGTATTTGCTGAGGATTACGGGCCACGGTGGGATATCTTCCATCCCCGAGTTACTTTCCAGGTCCTCTATCGGAGGATCTTGCATATGAAAATCGCCCCCTTATTCTGGGCTACGTGTGTGCTTTCGAATGGGTGTGTTTATTTCAGCGTTTTAGGGGTCATTCCTATGTGTGTGCACTAAGCGGCTATAGGTTTATGTGTGTGTGTGTGT
>NC_051410.1:9522626-9523464 GCF_015228065.2 Penaeus monodon
ACTCGAAAGAAGAAAAATGTAGAAATAGAAACGAACATAAATATCACTTCCCCCGCCATCTCCTTTTTACTTAAGTCTGCGAGTACATCTGCGTAATAGTATGTTAATATACCCGTAACCATACTCATTTAGGGGCATAAGTATACCCATACCTGTACCCTAAAATACAAAAGAATGAAAATGTCTCAGCGTTCACTGCTACAACACGTAAACAGTACCTGGATATACAGAAGAAAACAATTAGGTGTATTTTGTTTTCTGTTTATACGCACCTACGTGAATACATCTGAATACGTTTACATAAACCCACATACATCTGTGTACGTACATGTGCAATGTGCATCTGCGTACACACCGATGCGTGCTCCGTACAGACGCGTTGCCTCCAAGTTATCTAAATGGAAATCAGTCTTTTGCCTCTGGCCAACTATCGGCATATGCAAACTTTCCTAAGACATTATAACTTAATAAAAGTAATTTAAAGAACAGCAGCTCCGCCGGCAGTCACACACACGGCCGACTTAACAACAAGTCTTGCAACGGCAGAAGGCCTGCCGGGGCTCGGGGCTTGCAACGCTAGAACAACAATGACATCAACCAAAGGATAAACCGTCGGAGATAACTTCATTGACGGCGTGAAGGGGGGAGGGGGGACCTATGTGAAGAGAAATGACGGAAATTGCAAAGACTGCGAATCATGTGAAGAGATATGGTAAATTATATGAAAATAAACATGAAACAATACAAAGATATCATCCTATTCCTTTCTCAATCTATAGGGAACCACATACATTGAAATGCATAAGCAATGTATATATATGTACACATAACCATATTC
>NC_051410.1:9524863-9525099 GCF_015228065.2 Penaeus monodon
AAGCGATACGTTTTCGTTTGTGAATCACAACAATGCATATTAGAACTCGTTTAAAGGTTAAGTCTTGTCAGTCTTGTGACAGCAGCCATGGTTAATGGAGTTATGTGAATATAACTTTTGGTGTGAAGACACAGCTCTTATACATTCAAGTTATCTGAGACTTATTGAGAGAATATATACTTTTCGATGTTTTACAATGTGTTGAAATGAAATGGGTTTTTCGGTAATATGACTAC
>NC_051410.1:9525288-9525390 GCF_015228065.2 Penaeus monodon
GTTTCTGTCTGGAACACAGAAACACAAAATCTACTTCTGGTGAAAACAGTAATTAATAACAGAGCATAAAGCCGCTGTTCCATTAAAGTCACCCAAATTTAT
>NC_051410.1:9525418-9525515 GCF_015228065.2 Penaeus monodon
CGAGACAATGTTATTTCAAATTTGAAATTTTCCCCAAAATAGAATTCAAGCCTACGGATTGAATTCGAAAGTGGTCTTATCAAGTAATGATTTCGGA
>NC_051410.1:9525532-9525910 GCF_015228065.2 Penaeus monodon
GGACAAACGTAGTGTAACTGTAAAGGAGCAAATTGCGACTTGATAATAATTTTCTTCACCATGACGAAGCGACATCTCCCAGCCAGGTTTCTTTGTCACAGTCCAACAGACTCGGAAAGTGAAATAACAATAATGAGGAGGACTTAAGAACGGTTAATAAAAGATGGGGTTTTCTTTGTTCGAAAGATATTGAAATTAGATGATTGATATCGAGGTGCTTAGTGGATAATGTAAGTAACATATTCACTAACAATTACAATACTGATGTTTTTCTTCCAAAGTTTGTTGATATGTTAAGTACATTTCTTGGCGAATCGAGCGAATAGTAAGATGTCTATTTGAAAAATCGCTGATGATGTACATCTTAAAAGATACTTT
>NC_051410.1:9526012-9526755 GCF_015228065.2 Penaeus monodon
TTAATTTCCATTCACCTTTCCCCTCGCCGAGCCTTCTCTATATTTCATCCCTTCTCGCCCGCGGAGTGACCAGAGAGGCATCATCACTTACTCCATCCCCTCATCCCCCTCCCCCTCCCCCGCAAACACCTCCATAGCCCTACACCCGGACACCCACCCACCCTACTACAACCCGAGCATCGATACCCAGCACACTCCAACACCCTGGCGCCCTATGCCTCCACACCCCCACACCCCCACACCCCGACATCCTAGCAGCCCCCCACCCCGACATCCTAACACCCCCACACCCCCACAGCGCCACCGCCACAAGACTCGGCTCTCCACCTGCAGCGTACTCACCATCGCGCAGGGAATATTAATCATGTCACTGTTGCCACACTCCACGCACACCGTAACCCCCTCTTCCATGCCAAATGTGAGGGTCATTAGCCTAAGAGTTTTTTCGAGGGGAGTCTGGCATCATTGTGTGTAGATCCCCCTGATGGGAGGTCGACAGGGGGCGAGGCCTGGGGGAGGAAGGGGGAGGGGGAAAGGGGGGAGGGGTCAAAGGTCAAGCCCCAAGGAATAAAAGGGGGCAGAACTCTTGAGTAAATCATGAACGTTCAGGATGTAATATTATATTTGCACTCATGGATGACTTGATAAATATTATCTGGTCATAGAAGAATGCTCATGCATACACACACACTCAACTTATATCACATATGAATACATACAGCCAAAAATAAGGAAGCAAACAC
>NC_051410.1:9527292-9527676 GCF_015228065.2 Penaeus monodon
GCACACAAAACTTAATCAACTAAACTCCGAGCTCGTGCATCCCTAATTATGAATCAAGTTGAATATGAACCGCCTTTATAAAGCAACAAGACCTGCAAGTTAATGATTCTTCTATTTGGACAAATCTACTCAGGTGAAACATTGCCTAAAAAACTGATTTGCAACAACGTAATCAATTGGTTTTGCAATCACAACAAAATACCACACGCAATTGTCTCTTCGCATCTCGTTCGCGGTAAGCGTGCGGGGGGCAGGGGACGGAGAGGGGGGGGGAGACAAAGGAGAAAGAAGAGAAGAGAATAAAGAAAACGGGGAGGAAAAAAGAGGAAAATTATCAGAAGATATATTTTTTTTAAATCACAAACTTTATAAAGTATAAGCAGA
>NC_051410.1:9528505-9528768 GCF_015228065.2 Penaeus monodon
AATGAGTAAAAATCTTCAAACCATCTGACGTCTTCTCTCGCCAAGTTCGATTAAGCGTCCGAGAAGCGAACCACGTGACCGAAAATGAACTCGACGGTGGAGATAATGACGACCAAAACAAGACGCCATTGTAGTAAACAATAACACAGGCGGACTAATGACAATGCCGATGTGCGCCTGTGGCTGCGTGTGCTTTGCTGCATCAACCGCCCGTTGTGTGAAATCAGCATTCGTACCACCGCCGGGTTTGGTCTCGGGATACC
>NC_051410.1:9528924-9529370 GCF_015228065.2 Penaeus monodon
CCTATCCCTCTGTCTATTCCGAATTCCCCTTCGCCTCTTCTTCTATCCTTCCCTTAACTCATCCATCTTCCCTTCCCTCACCCTTATCCACCCCCCTTCTCCTGTTCTCTTCTATCCATCTATCCTCTCTTCCATCATCCAACCCTATCCCTATCCCCCTATCCCCCTTTCCCCATTGTCCTCCATCTAATCCTCCTTTTCTGCGAACTCCCATACTCCTTCCCTCCCCCCCCTCTTCTTCTCCTTCCATCCCCCCCTCCTCCTCCTTCATCCATCCCCCTCTCCCTATCCCTCCCCCCTTTCCCCTCTCTACCATTCTCCTCAAACCCCCCCACTTCCCCCTTCTTCTCCTCCCTATCACTTCCCCCTTCTTCTCCCTCCCCCTCCCCCTCTCTCACTCCCCCTCCGTACCACCCCCCTCCCCCACCGAACCACAGCATGAAATA
>NC_051410.1:9529398-9529526 GCF_015228065.2 Penaeus monodon
ACTACGAGGCCCCACAACCGCATTCAGCGCCGTGACCGTGACGGGGCCGCGAGGCTTGGGCGCACCGGGCGGATAAACTGCCCTGTCTGAATGAATTAGCTGAGGCGAGCAACGTAGGAATGGGGTAA
>NC_051410.1:9529655-9530102 GCF_015228065.2 Penaeus monodon
ATAGCATTTTAGCAGTAGGGGAAAGAGGTGGATGTGTAGGTGGGGAGGAGTGGGGGGGAGGGGAGGGTCCGATTTGGAAGGTGGTTAGCAGGAAGAAGAGGATGTGGAAGTGGAAAGGAAGAATGAGACGGAGGTGGAAAGAGGCTGCGGATAGTAAAACAATGGGGAGAAGAGGCGCAGAAGAGGTTGAGGAAAGGGAGAGGAAGGGAGAACGAGTAAAGACGTGGAGGAGGGACGTGTGGAGATGTGGAGGAGGGACGTGTGGAGATGTGGAGGAGGGACGTGTGGAGATGTGGAGGGAGAAGTATAATAGTATGATAATGAAGAGTGGATGTGGATCTAGAGGGAAGACATTGAGGACATGGCGGGGGAAGAATGGGATGTGCTTGGTGGAGGAAAAAGTGGGTGTGGGTAAGAAATACGAAGATATGGATAGCATAATGGTGT
>NC_051410.1:9530543-9531256 GCF_015228065.2 Penaeus monodon
CCAATCTTCCACCCAGCCCTCTCTCCTTCGCCTTCGCCCCCCCCCGCCCTCGATCTATCTCACCCTCTCTCCTTCGCCTTCGCCCCCCCGCCCTCGATCTATCTCACCCTCTCTCCTTCGCCTTCGCCCCCCCGCCCTCGATCTATCTCACCCTCTCTCCTTCGCCTTCGCCCCCCCGCCCTCGATCTATCTCACCCTCTCTCCCTCGCCTTCGCCCCCCCCCCCCCGCCCTCGATCTATCTCAGCCTCTCTCCTTCGCCTTCGCCCCCCCGCCCTCGATCTATCTCACCCTCTCTCCTTCGCCTTCGCCCCCCGCCCTCAATCTATCTCATCCTCACTCTCACCCTTGACACGACCCCACACTCGCCATAACAAAGTCTCCTGATAACACAGATCAGTAATAATAATAATAAGGGGATTAACCAGCGACAGTCAAGGACTCGCCCATCCTTTTAAGGGAGAAGTGTGCAGCCCACTTAACCCTTGACCGTCCCCCTCGGCTTGGTGGGCGTTGCACAAAGACCCTTAAATACAGCCTTTTTCTCCTTGCAACATGGCCTAAATGCATCATAACAAGGCGATGGTGGCCCCTCGATGACTCCCTGCTGCGCTAACCGTGCAAAGGGAGGATGGAGGGGAAGGGGAAATAGAATAGTATGTGTAAAGAAAGGGTGTGTAGCAATGAAGGAAAATCAAGGAAATGAAATAAGCGA
>NC_051410.1:9531622-9531986 GCF_015228065.2 Penaeus monodon
AGATTCGATGCAGTGACACCGTGTATCTATAAACGAGCAATGAGAATCCTGCAGCCATCCTTACAGCGGGGGAAAAAATCTGATAAGAGAAGTATGTGTCCTTTATCGACTTTGACTTAATGTAAATATCTGAGAAGGATTCTAAACACAGCACTTAAGCGGCCACTGTCAGGTATCTCTTTCTATCTCTTTTCCATATCCGTGTTCATTAGCTATAGAAAGGGGAGGGAGGTAGAGGGCGAGATAAGGAGAGCGTGAGACAAATATATGGGTGCTAGAGGTTAGTAGATAATAGACAGAGGGATAAGGAGATATGATAATGCATCGTTAGATGGATAGGTTGATAATTCTTGAGATACATATC
>NC_051410.1:9532123-9532704 GCF_015228065.2 Penaeus monodon
GGCGCCCGCTATCGTCTCCTATTTCCTAACTACACTCATCCGCCCTCCCCTTATAATGCACCCACACCATCCTCCCTCACAACCTATAAGCCACGCCCCTCTACGCACGTCCTAGCTATAACCCACCCATCGCACCCGTTCACACACACACACACACCCTTACCCCTTAAAACCCACATCCACCCACACTTACACCCCCTAACCCCCCTACCACACCCATACCCACCCTCACACTACCCATTCTATCCCCACCCCACCATGATATCCAACGCACGCCCCGGGCCACAACCTCAGTAAAATTATTATTTGTTTTCCCATAGACCCGAGTGCTCAACAAACTGCCTTCCGGTCTCTCGGCCCTGAAACCACCTCCTTGGCCTGGCCCTGAAACCATCTCGGTGCCTCGGCCCTGAAACCATGGCGTCACCTCAGCAACGTATCCACGAACAGATAACTCATGAGGAGAGGGGCAAACATCATATTACCTGTAAACATGGCATTTCAACATATGTTCGCCTGTGTATTTGGTCGAGAAAGTGACTGTTTGTTTACTACCACTATAGTGCGATTATTTATTATTG
>NC_051410.1:9534030-9535227 GCF_015228065.2 Penaeus monodon
ACATCTCAAGAGAGAGTAGCATCCATTACAGTCTCGGTCCCAAACTGTGTGTAGCAAGAAAATAACTTCGGGTTGGTTTAGTGATATTATCTCTTTCTTCTAAGATGGTAGATGAAGAAAATGATGATGATGATGAGGAAGATGAGGATGAAGAGGAGGAAGAAGCAGAGGTAGAGAAGGAGGAAAGCGAGGAAGAAGAGGAAGAGGCAAAAGAAAAGATGAAAGGAAGGAGAGGATGTATACTTATTTACGTGCATGCGTGTTGGGAGTATGGGAGGGGGGAGGGAAAGCAGTGGAGGGCGCGTGGGGGGCGGGTGGGGATGTGGGGAGGGCACAGGTAGAAGCGTAGGTAACAAGGTAGTGTCAGCAAGGTGGGGTCTTCACAAGTAGGACGTCAGCTAGGCATTAGAACAAGGCAGCGGTCTTGGCCGCAAGGGGGTAATCTAACCGACGATTTACCTAAGTGGTCAAACCGCAAACCAAACGAAAACGACCCTTGCGCACGGGCGGCGGAAGGGCGGGGAGGTCAGCCGACGGTCACTGTTGGATGCTTACCTGTTGTTTAACCTGGTTAAAAAAAGGCGCTAAGTTATACACAGGTGTAATAGCTTGGCTAACTAGGATGATATACGGCCGTGCTGTGTTAATCTTTCGCGCGCGGGTTATCCGACTTGTTCTGCGCGCTTGTCCCGACTTTATGCCGGGGAGAACGAAGGGAGAACAAGTGTGCGGCACGTTCTTGCCCCACTCGGAGGCTCTGAATGGAATACATAAAATCAGCATCTCACACCTCTCCCATCCCCCACCCCCGCTGTCTAGCCCCCTTCCCACGACCAAATCACAACATCTGATTGCAAATATTGCAAATACTGCAATCTCCCCCTCGGGCGACTCACGTTTGGAGCGTCAAATCTCGGCCGTTCCATATTCAAGGTGGTCCGCCATTAATGATCTACCAAATAAATATAAGAAAAATAAATGCACGAGAAAACACGCCCGGTACGTAAGGGGAAACTAATCAGTATCTCTTTCTTTAGATTTTCGTTTTAAAATTCAAGTCTTCACCTGGTCATACATTCTGCACTTCCGGCATGGGGTTGCAAATGCGCAAATTGTCACTCATTGTCTTGTCTGTTTGGGCGAATCACACATTGAAAAAGTTATTTTTTTCTTTCCATTCATTATTTTTGATTATAC
>NC_051410.1:9535320-9535520 GCF_015228065.2 Penaeus monodon
GTATATAAATTCCAGTAGTTCTCGCTTTACACCATTCGCTTTTCTTTTTGTGAGTGTGAAACTGTTCCTTTGTCCATAGTTATTTTCATCTGCTCTCAAACGTCATATTACTTCTTGGTATTATCAATATTCGCAATATAACCACAACCAAGAAAACAAACACGCACACATACACCGTAAACCATAAGCATATCATATAG
>NC_051410.1:9535549-9536034 GCF_015228065.2 Penaeus monodon
TACATACATAGAAAACCATAGACAAAAGTAGAGTAAACATGAACATATAAAACACACAAACGTCCACACATACACAATACACATAAACATTACCCAAACCTCCGAAACGCAGATCTCAACCGACTCAAAATCTCAAACGACTCGACGCTCGAAACCAGCGCCGCAACCTCCAGGAATCCGCGCCGGTATTCCGAGACAGCAAGCCCTCTCTCTTGCATTCCCGAGACTGATGCTCAACCAACCAGACGTTACTCGGATGCTGGAGATCACATCTTGAAGTTTCGTCCATTCCAGCTGCTGCAGAGGGGCCGCTGCGGATGCTGTGGCCGCTTCACCAGCTGCGCGTCGGTGCGTTACATTCATAAGGTATTTTTTCTTTGTTAATCTGTTTATTCATTCTCTATTAATATTGTTTTGAATAGTTTATGCGATGATTTTTACTGATCCCCTTCTGTCTAGTTATCCAATTATTAATTTTCAAAAGA
>NC_051410.1:9536085-9537251 GCF_015228065.2 Penaeus monodon
CAGATATTTGATCATATATTTTTATCTCAACTTTTTTGTTCAAAATTCTCCCGAGGGTAAGCTTGGGATTGGTACCAATTTCCAATTCCTAAAACACCTCGATAAAGGCCTGAAAATGATAAAGCAAGACAGTGTTTGCAGTTCCATTACCCAAAAGGATCACCAGAGGGCCAGGAAAACATTGTTTACATCCTTGTTACAGGTGTACAGATCCTGTGTTTCAATGAGGTTTAATAGCAAAGCCTTTGCATAAAAGACTCAACCCGTCACGGCTCTCTATTTTACACACACACACAAGCCCTATAATATTACAATTTGCAGAAGGTATTTGCAGGAATTTATGCCTTATGGCGATGCTCAATATGGCCAAGAATCCTATTCCAACTCACTGGAGTGTTAAGGCGGCACGTATTATTTTCAGTCTTAGGTGGTACTGAAATAGCGTCAGTATTACGACAGTAGAATTGCTAAAGGAGCTTCAGAGGAATATGAACCGCACCCACAGACACAATAAAGTCTAAATACCAGGCGCAACAAATGAGAATTTGACCCCTACGTAACATATTCATAAACGGGGCCTAACTAACCCGCGGTTTCTTCACACACTCCCAAACGGGCCGTAACAATTCAGCTAACTCCCATTTGCAATTGTATTCCTTATAATTATATTACAGCCTCGCTCCACGTATCGCGCCCCTCCGTGTACGCGCCCCGCTCCCGTCGGCTCTCCGCGGCCCGACCAACCTACCGCGGCGGCGTTTAAATCTCCGACCGGCCACGGAACCTCGGCGGGCGCGCTGGCGATCCGGAAACAAAATCGGGCGGGCCGGATTAAAAGGGTTTCGATCCTCTATGCCGACACCCGTAACGCCATCTTACGGTCATTTTCCGAAGCCTTAAAAGCGGCATAAGTGCAGCCCTCGCAGACCGCTGTGTTTATATTACGTCCCGAGACCGCCATTGTCTGCGAGATGTTATCGGCCGCCGAAGACGTCTTGCTATTACGAACCATCTCCCGTTCCGCCCATCGCGCCTCTACAACGAAAGATCCAAATAAACGTCCTCGCGTGGTTATGGATCGGCTACCGGAGCGCTGATTGTGTGCGTATGTGGATACAACAAAAAGCCACAGGTAATCAGTGCAGCGTTCAATGAGGCGGATATAT
>NC_051410.1:9537289-9537374 GCF_015228065.2 Penaeus monodon
TAGAGGCGAATCTCAGCTCAGTCTTTCATTGAAATTAAAAGGGGAGGGAAGCATCCACTCATCACAAACACCAATAATTTGCAGT
>NC_051410.1:9537409-9537661 GCF_015228065.2 Penaeus monodon
CAATCGCAGCCAATTCTCCCCTACGCAACACTTACGTTCCTTAATGCGGTCAATGATTCCACAGGCTGTCGTAAAATACACTGTAAATCTCAACATGGGGAGGATACAGACTTCTATTACATGTTGATGAGTCGAAAACCGACTGATGGGCGGTAGGCGGTGGGTAGTGGGCGGTTGGTAGTGGGCGGTGGGTAGTGGGCGGTGGGTAGTGGGCGGTGGGTAGTGGGCGGTGGGTAGTGGGCGGTAAGACAT
>NC_051410.1:9537988-9538055 GCF_015228065.2 Penaeus monodon
GCTTACGGACGTCATGCCATACCTTATTTGCGGGTGATTAATTAGCACCCCCACCACTCACCCCCAC
>NC_051410.1:9538100-9538174 GCF_015228065.2 Penaeus monodon
TTGGGGAGCTTTTTGAGTGATATCTTTTCACAATCTCCAACGCTGCTCCTTGCTCTTAATCAACTCCCCCATGG
>NC_051410.1:9538791-9539249 GCF_015228065.2 Penaeus monodon
AGCCTCTACAACGGCCCCTGGGAAAGGCCTTAAGACCCCGGTCACATCTCCGCCAAGAACCAGAATAATGTGTGGATTTAACCTGTGGGGAATCGAGGGGAGGTGGGGAAGGGGAGGTGGGGAAGGGGAGATGGGGACCTGGTAAGGAGAGGGAGGTTGTTGGCGAGGCTGGAGAGGTAGGAGGATGGGGTTGCAGGGAAGGAGGTTGGGGGGGGGTGAGGTTGTTGAGGAGGGGGGAAGGGTGAGGGGATAGGACAGGGAGGGGGGATAAGGCTGCGAAGGGAGGAGGAGGGGAGGGGTGAGGGGATAGGACAGGGAGGGGGGATAAGGCTGCGAAGGGAGGAGGAGGGGTGTCAACACAAGAGCATTTGTTATCGTAACGCTGCATCTGAACAGGTGATTGACGCCCAGGAATAACCTTAGGGAAAAAAGGTGACATTTGCGATGGGTACCGCGTT
>NC_051410.1:9539326-9539465 GCF_015228065.2 Penaeus monodon
GCCCAAAAAGAAAAAAACAAACAAATCAAGATTGCCGTCATCGACATCTGTCTTGGCGCCGTCACCTAATTGTTGTCTCAAGTTATTGCTCAGTCTCTTGTCTTTTTTTTTTTTGTCTATCTGTCTCTTGCCTTCGCCC
>NC_051410.1:9539802-9540108 GCF_015228065.2 Penaeus monodon
CGCGCGCGCGTGTGTGTGTGTGCGAGCATGCGTACGTGTTTACCCACAGTACATACAAATCCAGACTGCCTCCGGATCAAATTCCCGGCGCCCGTATCTGTGTTCGCGCCGTGTTGTTCCATGAGCGAGGGCGTCAACGTTAAGAGCCAAGGCCGAGGGGGGAGATGTGATCAGCAGAGACTCGACCGTGATCAGTGAGCCGAGAGGGAGCTCTGGCGGGGAAACAAACAAATACTATGCAACACATAGTCCGAAGCGTGCATGGCGGTTGCTTGAGGGTGACTGCATGGAATCTGGCTTTGGAGA
>NC_051410.1:9540178-9540574 GCF_015228065.2 Penaeus monodon
GTATGGAAGAATTTTGTCAAGTTTCTCTGTCTGTTAGTTAGGAATTCGTTTTCTCTCCCTCTTTTATTCAATTGTACTTCCAAAAAGTGTCTGTCTGTTTCTCTGTCTTTGGAAATAACAACCTTGACATTAAACTTTAAAGATTATTTAATTTCCTTCTTCCTTTTTTTAATGGTAGTTTTAGTGTGAGCGAAGTCTGTCTCTCTTTCGTCTGTGGGAATGAGTACCTGGATTTCGGCTTTGGTGGTTTCCTTACAGACAGGTTTAATCTGAGAGGAATGGGACTGTGAGGTTGTCTGTGTGACTGACTGCCTGGAATTCGGCTTTGGGAATATATCAAGCCGGTTTGAACCTCATCATGCTTGACTGTGTGTTCATGTTATAGTGTCAACAGAT
>NC_051410.1:9541098-9541605 GCF_015228065.2 Penaeus monodon
TGATAAGATTATGATGATAATAAAAGTTCATGGTTTTTTGGGTTATGTATTTTTAACTAATCTTAACCAGAAAGAAGTGTGACTGTTTGCAGTTGTATTATAACTTCATCCCATGAAAAAAAGCGAACTTAGGGGGACTTCTTTAAAACGGGTTTCAAGTAAAATTATTTTTATAAATACCTGACTGTCTGAAATAATATCAAAACACAGAAACAAATACGAAAACCCACATGTTAATTTTTGATTTTTCCCTTAATTAACTCCACAAGAAAAGTTGGGGGGAAGGATAATGAACGGGTCTGTGTTGACTTGATGAATGTATATGAATATTTGCACTACGATCACTTTTCGTCCTCTTCAGCTGTGTGAGGACGAGATGCTGTCGGGGCAGATGCTTCCCGATGTAAAGTCATGTAGATAAATGCACACGTTCAAAACACGCACGCACATTTATACGCATACACGCATGCCCTCGTTCGCACACGCATATGCAATCACGTAGCACAG
>NC_051410.1:9542032-9542619 GCF_015228065.2 Penaeus monodon
TCGTAGACATAGGGACCACCACAACACGACCACCTACCCGACGCCCCGACACGACCACAGCTCCGACCACAACATGATCAGTGCAACGACTCCGCTACCGTTCGAGATTATCGGGGATTTACTGCTTTTCGGAAGCTGTAATTTGCACTCAAGCACTGTCGATCCCCGTGATAAAAGTTCGAACGTCGAGTTGCATGGACGCTGATCTCTCCAGTCGAGCGGCGTCGATCAGCAGGACGTCGGTCTTCTCAGTCGAGTGGCAGGACTTGGGTTTCTTTTGTTTCTTCAGGACGTGAATCCCCTCAGTCGAGTGGCCTCGGTCAGTAGAACGTAGGTATTTCTCAGTCGATCAGCAGGACGCCGCGTCGTCTTCCTCAGTCGAAGAGCACAGCGCAGATCTCAGTCGAGCACCGCTGAGCAACAGAAGTTCAGCAGGACTTCCTCAGGCCTTCCTTAGTTCCTCAACAGACGTCTCCTCAGCAGCGTCCAGCAACAAGATCCGTTCAGTCGCTCCACAAGGCGTCGATCCGTCCAGTCGAGCCGCGCCGGCCCAAACCCCTTCCTCTCCAGTCCCGGTCCATGCTAGG
>NC_051410.1:9542645-9543116 GCF_015228065.2 Penaeus monodon
CCATACACGGCTGATTTGCATGCCGGCAGTTGTAATTTTCACCGTGTTCGAGTCCCCGTGTTGTCTACTGGAATTATGGAAATTTCCTGCTGTTGAGTTTATGATTCTCCTTCGGTGTCACAGGGTTGCTAATGGCCTCTTTTTTCCCCCCTCCCGAAAGGCGCCTTCTCCGAGACGGGTTCTCTCTTCTTTATTCAGAGGTCCCTGGCGAGTCAGTCTACGCCTAAGGGTTGCGTTTTCTATGTTTCCTTTTTCGTAACAATGATTTATGGCGGAATTTTTGGCTTAAAAATTTCCCATGTATGTAAGCGTATGTGTATAAATATTTATATTGACGTATATAGTATCTACCTTCCTGCGGATTTGTTTATCTGTCTATCTATGAGTGTGGATGTATAGCTATAGTAAATAAGCAAGGTTATATAAAATATATAATACTGCGTATATAAATCAATCAATCAGTCACACACT
>NC_051410.1:9543497-9544304 GCF_015228065.2 Penaeus monodon
CACACTTCAAATATCCCGAAATGTTTTATTTACGTCTCCAAGTCTGACTCTAACTCTATAACTATCTACTTTACACGTAAATACAAATGAGGGACAAAAATATTCTCCTCTTTACCTGAGATCTCGGGAATTCTTCTCTCCAACACATACCTGAAAATAGAAACTCATATTACATATACAGAGTAAATTATATCGAGCAAAAACTACGAGCAAATGCATATATAACCACACATATGTATTATACGCCACGCACCGTAAAGCAATTTACGGTGATAACTACTCCCTTGTGTACATCTACAGCAATCGAGGATGTTCCAAGAAAACTACAAGTGGCTTTTTACTCACAACTACAGGAGTTCTAACACCTACTATGTCTCATAAAGTGTGGAAATCACGTATTTCTCATCGAAGTCTGTCCAAAATCTATGTTTGACTCATTCTCACTGTTATCATACTTGTAGAATGGTTTGAACAGAATTTTCTCCTTTTGTGTGACATGTAACATATAGTTTTTTTTCTTATGAATCCCCATAAAACTCTGAAAGATCACTATTCAAGAATTTCAGCAAAACGCCCTCATCCTAATAAAGTATGAATGAATAGATAAACAAGTGAACAAGGAAATATGTAGACAAACAAATGCACGGGAGGGAGATAAAAACTACACAACACAATACTTCATAAAAATCTTGCACAACCAACAAAGATGAAAAGAAACGCCATTACAACGTTAACAAAATACGCATTCAGTAATAAACACGCTGGCAACAATGCGAATGCAAATCCCCTCCTCCCCCTCCCCCCCCC
>NC_051410.1:9544322-9544452 GCF_015228065.2 Penaeus monodon
TCTGGCAACAACATTGTACCAAACGCAAACACACACATCAACCAGAGGCCAAACAGGAGGTGTGACAAACGACTCCAGTAAGGTCCAGTAGCCATGCGTGCTCGTGTTCCTCATGTCCTCCCCAAGTCCT
>NC_051410.1:9544524-9547013 GCF_015228065.2 Penaeus monodon
TTTCCTCAAAGCCTCTCCCTCCCCCTCTACTTCTCCCCGAGCCCTAATGTCTCCCCCCAACTCCACCCCCCTCTGTTCATTGTAGGTAGCTCATGATAACATTCACGGGATAACAATATAACAATACAGTGGCCTGATAGGGTAACTCTGTGCAGAAGCCAACACGCAGAGACCAGAACCCGGCAGGACTTTGCAAATCCCGGTACATATTTTCCCCCGGTAGATATGGTCGTCTCATTGTGCTCTTTGTTGTCAGCTTCATATTTCAGATCCTTGAGATTTCCTGCCTAATCAGACTATCTAGCAATTAAAATAAATCCCTGGTCAGCGTGAATCGAAAGAATGGCACGGTGGCTCACCACGGCATTGTTGCAAGAAAAAGGCGTGCATGCGCAAGGCTGAGTGCGTTGCAACATAATAGTATTCGAGAGAAGCCGGAACACGGGTTTTGAGTGAGACTTATTTAGGCGAAAGTGCGGCTTGAATGCCGCAAAAGCGTGTGGTTCCCAAATGTGGGTTTAATCCCCGCAGAATTCATCCCTGGCCATAGCCACACGGTCGCCTCACTCGCAAACGCATTCACAGGAATTAACATTTCCATGAATTTCTTAAGACAGTGATAATTAGCGAGGCTCTGTTCCCACAGATGGACTTGAGAAAATTATAGTTTTTCTCCCCGTCCGCAAATGGAGTGGAACACCTCCCAAATCGCGACAAAAACAAGTGAATATCGCCACTCTCCGGGCGACAAATGAGTGACCATCGGCGCAACCTCCGCTCTCCCCCGCCGATGCCCAAATCGACTCGGATCATAAACATTATAAATTCCAGACGCCCGCGCCGTCTCCCGCATAATGAAAAAGTGGAAATAAGGAGACCGTAGGGAGAGAGCGAGAGAATAGCCAAGTAGTAGGCTTTAAGCCGGTGCCTGTCCATATACTGCTAACTTCATTTGCATCACTGAAGACTCGAGCCTATAATATGCTGAATTACTGGCTCGAAACACCTCGTTCTGTCGCTGCTTAATTACAAGCCGGGGAAGAGCCTCGCACCGTCTCAAGTGCCGTTCTCGAATGCAGCTCTGCCTCGGCTGCGAACAATTAACTCCCCGACTCGCCGGCGCATAGCGGTAATGACCAATCACAAGTCGGCGTTTCTCGGGAGGTTTGTTGCGATTGGCCGATTCCTCGAGGCCGTTATTTCTTAGGTGCAAATGGAAAATTTGTGTTGTAATTTCCAACCACACCTAAGTGACCAAAGTGAAGCGGTCTAGAAGTTTAAGTAGGCGATCATTTGCATAACTGAAGTGGGGGGGGGAGGTTGATGCAATATTCTGTATCTGCAGCTTTTCCAGGATGTCGCTGTAAAATCTGTCCGGCAATAAAATCTGCATTTTATTCCAACCGGCTGCCGGATGTTCGAAAGAGCAACATCATCACCGTCCAGAGGCGCTGACAAAACAAACAATAAGATACCCTCGGCCGGCGTAATTGATATTCAACACGATGGGATAAATAATAACACGTTCTCCACCGTAGGGCCGGAGGCATGCAGGATCGCTCGCTGCCTCGTGTCAATGAATATGCGAAAACAATGCTCAATTTTCGCCTTTCTGCCGCGGCTTAATGGACGCGCTGGAGCTGAAAACACCATCCGCGTCAATTGGAAAATATACATATCCGTATCGTTTTATATCCGCGTTTATACATCTACATCTGCCCATCTGTCTCTTCCTTCATCTTAAATAGAGGAGATGATGGGGATGCTGCGAGGTGCAAAAGCTTAAGCATATACAATCACCGTTGCAATTCCATTATTCATCATTCAGTATTGCATGACCTTGGCGCAACATGGCCCTCAGCAGTGTCCCGACTTGGGGCTAAACTACCATAACTTGTTAAAACAATTTACCCTCCACGTTTCGGCACCTTTTATCCCTGAATGATTACGGATGGTAATGATACCTTTGGCAGCTATCAAGAACTCTTTGATTCAGTAACGAGGTTTTGCGTCGTTGTGTAGCTGTGCGCATGGGAGAAAGACATGCATAGATATGACTCTTATCGCGAGTGAAATCATTGTCATTTGAACTGTTTATATTCAAATCGTATTCTTGACTATGATGCAAACAACGTTTACCGATTTGTCACAATAACCTACAACAGCGAACACGAACATACGAACACACACAAACGCACAAACATCTCCCAAAAAGGAAAAAGTACACGCCAACATAACCACACGCCAGCACACACTCCCCGCTTTACATGTATCTAAACGCAAACATAAACCTCATAATCATAATCCATAACGCAGCCTTACATAATTCATTACGCTGAAGTCTAATAGCCAAACCATTAACTCGAACCATCTCTTTCCCTTACGACTCCCCGGAGAAGAAATGGGTAATCAATATGGTCATCGTTTTCTCCTGACGAACGGAGGGAGGATGAGCAGCTCAAGAGGCTAAAGTGAAGTCTGATGGTCCA
>NC_051410.1:9547792-9547968 GCF_015228065.2 Penaeus monodon
TCACAGTTCTCGCCCGAGTGCATGATCATACTAAGAAGTGAATGGTGTTGGGGACACGCACCACAGGCAAGGTGACGTGGGTATGTAATGAGGGCGACGAAAACATGTGATAAGGTACAGTTGCCTCAACAACTCTCTCTCTATTTTTCTTTACCTTTCCCTCTGTCCTAATTTTA
>NC_051410.1:9548813-9548952 GCF_015228065.2 Penaeus monodon
ACACCAAAATTCTTCTAACTGCTAAGTCGGTTCTTGCATCTCCACGTTTATGACACCAGCTTCTCGATGATTAGTATTCATTTTTCAAATCACGAGAAGTAATCTTTGGGCCATAAACTAGAGAAACAATTGAGCTGCC
>NC_051410.1:9549533-9549651 GCF_015228065.2 Penaeus monodon
AATGTAAATGTGTGGACTCCTTAAGTGGGCTTTTCTCTGCTTATACATATAGAATGGCAAACAAGCAAACTTTCTACACTAACTTGCATGTTTTAGTTTCGCGATGACCCACGCGCGG
>NC_051410.1:9549968-9550220 GCF_015228065.2 Penaeus monodon
TTGTCTGAAACGACGTATCTTGACATGAATCCACTGCTCCTCGCCTCTAAAAAGGAAACAGAAAGATATCCCTCAACCAGATACCCACTATACATCAACGTAGGTAATAAACATGCTAATAATAGGTGAGTTTGATGTGTCGTCACGTCCCCTTCAGTTTATCAAATCGCCCAGGTGTCACGGCGCTCGGTGCTTCGCGCTTAGGTCCTCAGGGGAACGGCAAAGCAAAACCTCGGGGACGCCTGGAGTCAC
>NC_051410.1:9550331-9550776 GCF_015228065.2 Penaeus monodon
CGAAGAATCCGTCATAAACGACTATAAATGACGAATGAAAACAAATCACAGGAAGGAAAAAATAGAAACCAAAACAAGTAAACAAGTAAATAAATAAGAGCCACACAAGAAGCAGTGGGCGGCCCTCGCTCGCCATCTCTCGGGCTACGACGCGATCTTGTTCTTGAGATGAAGTTTGGGTAAACTTGCTTCTAAAGTTGTTCCAAGTTCGATTAATTGACGAGACTGATGTGATTTGTGAAGCAGGAGACGTGAAGTGATCATCGTTCGCGTGAAGAGATCAGTATCCTCGAAGCACTGTACTTTATGTGGGATGATGATGCGGTGGTCTGATGGGATGTGGTAATCGTATGCGAGTATTGTGCGCGGTCGGGCAATGGTAAAGATGGCATTGTGGTGATCTTGGGTAATTCGTGGTATCGTGTCGATATGTGTGGATTAGGTG
>NC_051410.1:9550892-9550960 GCF_015228065.2 Penaeus monodon
ACGCGGTATAAAAAATTGGCTTGATTCCAAAAACGAACAATGAACGAAGAAAAAACCATAACGCACCG
>NC_051410.1:9551008-9551575 GCF_015228065.2 Penaeus monodon
TTACACACAAAAACAGAGCCCAACCCGAGCAAGGCGCGCCCGTCTCTTCACCCTCGCAACCTCTCGTGGGTGAGCCCGTAACTCAAGGAGTGTTCGGAGTAAGATAGTAACTCCCTGGCAGCGAGGTGGAGTAAGACGGTACCTCGCGGAGGAGGACAGAGGATGAGTTAGGAGTGTGTGTGCGGGTGGGTGGAGGTGAGATCAGCCGGGCCGTAGACTGGTTCCTCTCTCCAGGGGGTATGGCTGGCCCGCGCTCGTCTCTCCAACCTGATCTATATGTATTTATCTCTCTTTGTATCTCTCGTATTCTCTCCGCTGCTGGCCTGCGTCTATCTCTCTGGTTCTCTCTCTGTTAATACTGCGCCTTCTTTTGTGGCGCTGTCATTTTGACGGACAGAAAGCATGACAAAGAGTTTAAATGATTTTTTCCCCTTCTCCAGTTCGCCTTTGTGTACATGGGTTCGGAGTGTCTGTCAGTCGGTCACTAACTCCTACTCTCTCGCAGGAATTCTTGCATACCATTTGAACCCGGTCACTTTTTTTTTGGTTAGTTGAACCTTTTTTGTG
>NC_051410.1:9551625-9551690 GCF_015228065.2 Penaeus monodon
AATTCCAATGTTTGAATATTCACATATTGGTTTTAAGGCTTTTCTGTCGTTCGTTATCTGGGGGG
>NC_051410.1:9553253-9553832 GCF_015228065.2 Penaeus monodon
GAGCCACACAATCTGTTTACTTTTCAACACCACCACACCCCACCCCACGCATCCATACATTCTATGTCATAAACGACGCCACACAAACGTCATTCACAGCTCCTGCCACTACTCTTCTCTTTTGAGCAACACACTCTGCCTGCCCCTATCACCGGAACACACACATGGAAACACGACATTTACTGTAAGCCAGCCGAGAAAAATTACTTATGGCGGTTGAAAATACCACATGGTGTTGTGGGAGCAAGAAGGACACGAGCGTACCCGTGTGTGTAGAGAGGTAAGGTTAAAATTTTCATTCGTCTGGTCTGATCATTCTTTATACCTCTCTTCTTCCTCTTATTTTGCTACTCGCTTTGATAATAATATGTTTTTGTTTATTTCATATTCCTCTTCATCATTATTTTCTATCTCTATATCTTATTCCTTTCCTTGCCTCTTCAACATCATTATCTTTCTCTCTTTATCTATCCATTCACCCTAGTGCTTTACTCTTTGCTATAATAGCCTTCACTATTATCATTTTCCTCCACTTTCCTTCTTTCTCTTTTTTATTCTATCATTATTATTAGTACTACA
>NC_051410.1:9554028-9554474 GCF_015228065.2 Penaeus monodon
AGGACACGGGGTTATTATTTATAGGTCTTTCGTGGTGTAATTAATGGGGACAACCCATAATTCATTGTGATCAATATTCAGTACTGATTAATATATCCGGTTATTGAAGCCTGTACATTGTCATTATCACTTTCATCTTCGTTATAATGAACCCGATCGTTCAAGGTAATTCGTCTCTAGAAAAAAAAAATGACATAATCGACGGATGACTATATGTTCGCCTAACGTACAGTTTTGGGCAAAATATGATAAATGCAATAAATTGTAGTTTCAGGTGCGTCTGCATTTGTTTCTGTCTTCTCCTTTTTTTTATTTAATGTTATTTATGTACAGTACAGATGTGCATAAAAGGAAAATATCCATATCTTTATAGATTCTCATTTTCTCTCTCTAAAAATATACACACAAGAACACACATACACACGCAGTAACAATAAACACACTTG
>NC_051410.1:9554536-9554821 GCF_015228065.2 Penaeus monodon
AACAAACAAACAAAGACACAAACGAGAACACAAAGCCATATATAACAAACAAATTACAGGTACTGTCAGATCGACGACCGATGGTGGAAGGACACGTTTGGCGGTCACGTGTTTAATGTGGGAGGTGTCACAGGTAGTAAGGGGCGTGGCCTCGAACTCTGGAAGGCGTGGTCGAACAAGCAAACCGATAAGAACGGAGACTTGCATACTTGCGGCGCGAAGCTTGGTTCGGCTTGCGGTGTAGGTAGTGAGGTATCCATGGGTGGGAGATATGGATTCTACCTT
>NC_051410.1:9560141-9560206 GCF_015228065.2 Penaeus monodon
TTCTGAAAATGTGTAAGCGAAGATAAACGACAAGATTTTCATCTAGCTCTATAAACTAACGAAAT
>NC_051410.1:9560840-9561045 GCF_015228065.2 Penaeus monodon
GCCACAGTGAAGGAAATAAACAACAGTACTGAAAATAGCAAATTTAATCAGCACAACCCAGGCAAATATCCTTCGCTGACTGTGATTTCCAAGCACAAAAGAGAGAGTTTTATCAGCGCTGCGTCATTGTTGCCCGCCTGACATAAATTACCGGCGTCATTACAGCATATATAACCTTGCAATAACTAATGATGCGTCGCGAGGG
>NC_051410.1:9561068-9561868 GCF_015228065.2 Penaeus monodon
CCACCCCCTTCCCCAATTTATCCACTAACTATTTGTTTTCCTCCCCACCTCTCATTCTGTCTCTTTCCTTCCGCATCCCTATCCCCAAATTCTTTTTGTTGTTGTTACTATTCTTTCCCTGTCTTTCTCTACCTCTTTTTTTTTCTCCTCCCTTACACCCCACCTTCACTTTCTCATCCTTCCTCTTCCCTTCTCCTCCCAATTCCTCATGTCATGCCTATCTCCATCCCCCTCTAATCCTCCCTCAGTCCTCCCTTACACCTATGCCCTCCCCCCACCCTTACTTTCATCCTCCCATCCTAACTCACCCTTTCACCCCAACCCCTAGCTCTAACCCCTTCACCTTACCTCCCCCTTACCTCCCCCTCTTTCTCCAACTTGCCTTTCTCCTTTCTTTTATTTGCACTCTCTCACCCTTGCACCCCTTTACCTTACCTCCCCCTTACCTCCCCCTCTTTCTCCAACTTGCCTTTCTCCTTTCTTTTATTTGCACTCTCTCACCCTTGCACTCTAATTTCTCTCTGTAACCCTAACTCTCTGAAACACTCTCCCTCAGCCCTCCACCCACTGGCTCCGCCCTCTTCTATTCTACCTCTTTCCTATAAAACTATTCCTCTTTATTTCATTCTCACGCTCTCCATCACCTATACCCCCACCCCCCCCATCCGACTATACCTGACACGCCTCTTTATGACACGAGGCTTTATGTCATAAGTGTCATAAATAACTATTTGTGCGGCACAATTCGGTATTTCACACACACAGGTACAGAGATACACAGACAAAGGCACAGAAATAGT
>NC_051410.1:9562050-9562236 GCF_015228065.2 Penaeus monodon
CGAGATACATTTATCTCTATCAGAAGTACATCACAATAATGTGCATGTATCTACGTCACATCCACGCACGCTATGATGTGACAACACGAGCGAACGTTGCCAACCACCGAATGGCTTTAAAGAAAATATAAATATAAATCGAAAAAAGCATGTTCTTTATTTGCAGTCTGTGCAGAATTTATACAA
>NC_051410.1:9562387-9562605 GCF_015228065.2 Penaeus monodon
GAGACCAAGCCAAGAGAAAAGATAAGAGAGTGGGAAGAGCTTTAATCAGCTTCCGGCGCGCTAATGACAGCCTTTTATCCCATCTCGCGAGCCAGAAATTCAACCGCAAAGCATAATTAGTGTTGGGGAAGGTCACAGCGCCTAAATTAACTTTTAAAATGAAACTACCAGCCCAAGATCTTCCTCCTCCTCCCCCCCACTAGCCCCCACCCTACCCT
>NC_051410.1:9563036-9563206 GCF_015228065.2 Penaeus monodon
AAATATCCAATATATATATAAAAGATAATAATAAAACCTCCTTTTTCCTCCCTCCCACATCTTGTGTCCCATTAGCTGATGCTTCTTTGCAATTAATCTACTCATGATAAATAACCAAATGAATTATAATTGCAATTTGCAAGGAACGCAACTGGGGGCAATGAGGCAAA
>NC_051410.1:9563285-9563751 GCF_015228065.2 Penaeus monodon
GTAATCATCTTTTGGTATCTTGAATTTTTTGCTCATGTGTGATTAGCCACATAATTGTTACAAAGGAGAGATTAAGAATGAGAGAAAGTTCGAGCGAAAATAATAAAGGGCAAAGAATAAGAACATTATTCATGAGGCAACATCCGAAATAATAAAACGAAATAAAAAAAAATCGAGAAAAAATGTTACAGAAAAGGAAAAAATAAAAAATAAAAATAAAATAAAATAACTTACGATGAACATTCACACCAAATTATGATTAACCTTATTACGGTTGTTATCAAATAACCACATTGTCTGAAAAAAAGATAACCTTTTAGATTAATTTTATGACTTCAAAGGTAATTGCTACAGGCAATTATTAAATACCATTACAAACATTTTATGAACAGTCAACACTGGAACCTGACTAGCTTTTACAATGATAAATAAAGACTCTATACAGAAATAAATGCATGCTTCACTG
>NC_051410.1:9563776-9563941 GCF_015228065.2 Penaeus monodon
GTGATAAGTTATCGAAAAAAAATGAAACATCTCAGAAAGTCACGTGACAGTCGATATGCATTTAACCTGGTTGATAAGTTGAACGCCAAAAAATAGTTGCATCGCTACAGAAGTTATGTTGATTACATTTCTAACGCGATGATAGGTCCTGTCTTTATTTCATTA
>NC_051410.1:9564218-9564293 GCF_015228065.2 Penaeus monodon
AATGCTTCTATACTGTGATTACAAAAAATATGTGTGATTATGTGCACGAATATATCTGAGTTAACAAATATATGT
>NC_051410.1:9564404-9564551 GCF_015228065.2 Penaeus monodon
TTCCTGCAGTCCGACAGCCAGACTCATTTATCCAAGTCCCGAAAAATGTTACGCTCAAATTAGGATAATAAGCTCTGAAGATCTTAATTTGCCGAGAAGACGACGCGGGAGATGTGACAACCTGCGGTGCGGACGGACCCTCGAGTT
>NC_051410.1:9564900-9565192 GCF_015228065.2 Penaeus monodon
AATGTTCGTTAGTCGTGTTAGACTCATGTAAGAATAAAAAATATGATTATGGCGATTATGGTGATGAGAGCAGAGCTGGGCGATTATAATTAAAAATTGCTAAACATAATGTAAATGACAAAAAAAAAATGTAATACAAATTTTATTAGTTTAATGAGCAGTATCACCATTATCATTACCATTATCATGATAAGAACGACAATAACAATCAACTTAATTATAGCATAATAAAGCAAACACATTGCCAATATCTGTAAAATATACTAAAAGTAATATATTAATGAAAATAAAA
>NC_051410.1:9565644-9565820 GCF_015228065.2 Penaeus monodon
TCATGAAACTGTATTCGCAACAACCGCTTCGCGTACAATGAGTTTCATCAGGTCGAGTGTACAAAGCGATGCCATTATTATCTCGAGAAATTATCAGAGAAATAATCATGCCATTGGCCTTAACCGCTTAATGAGATAATTCCAGCCATTATCCACAGGCATGCAGACTACTTTAT
>NC_051410.1:9566482-9566780 GCF_015228065.2 Penaeus monodon
TCGCCACACGTAGTTTCCAAATCCTTAAGAAAAAAAACGCAAAAATGAATAAGCCATTGACATGAACTGCCGCTCTCCAGACAAGGCTAATGACAGCAATAAAGAATTCACAACAGAAAAACCTGTCCACCCGATGAAATGGAAGACACGAAAGAATAAAAAAAAAATCATACGAGAATAATGATAATTGAGAAAATAATAACTGGTCGATAATAAGTTCTCTGGAAATGTCATTCCATGCTAAAAGCTTTTTCAAATATTCCGCCTTCTCGCTCGCGACTGTAGTAATAACACGCAC
>NC_051410.1:9567250-9567889 GCF_015228065.2 Penaeus monodon
CAAATAAACTGGAATCACCCATTATGAGCAAACGAGAATTCGGGAATGTATAAACGCATTGAAATCCCATTACCCAGCATCTCATCGGAAAGGATTAGATTCCACAAGCATTTAAAACAGCCGGTTAAATGCTCTCTTTGCATGCTAAATACTAACAACAATAATAATAACGGAGAACATTGCTTGTGGTGAAAAGAAGCCATAACGTGGAATTTTAATCTTGTTTACCTTTTACAGATTTCACTGCATCTTTTAGAAACTATCATCGACGTGTATGTGTCATTGTTATTACGTCTATTACTGTTCTTTGGAAAGAATTCGACCGCGTGATTAAAAGAATTAGAATATCACACCAACGTAATGACCAACAGTTAGTCTCACGCGATCTTATTCATATTTTCTGTAAAGATGACTATTGGTATTACAATGGTTATTGTTATTACCATCACAGCCATTTATTTTAATGAAATTACTCGTGTCAATATTATCATCATCAATGGCTAATGACATTCCGTATCATTACCATCGTCGTATTTTGCATTTTATATGAAATTAATCTCACTATATAATATCCTAATGATGGTATAACGTATTCATATGAGTCATGATAATTATCAAAGGTCACGGATGATGATGAAG
>NC_051410.1:9568439-9569062 GCF_015228065.2 Penaeus monodon
CAAGGGACGACCAATTCCCACAGACGAAGGGACCGCAGATGTCTCAGAGGATGCGTTGAGAAATGTCCTTCGTAGCTTCCTTGAGATGGGAAGCTACAGAGGACCTCCCGAGTACGAAGGAAGGTTAACGTAGTCCTTCCGTGGAGGAAAAAAGGGGAAACGAGAGGAAATGGGAGATGAGAGAGGGGGAAGAGAAGGAAAGAGAAGAAATAGGAGGAAAGAGAAGAAATAGGAAGAGTAAGGGGGGAGAGAAAAGAGAGGGACATGAAGGCTGGATAAGGAGGAGGAAAAGAGAGGAAGGTTAAGAAAGGAGACAGAGGAAGAGACTACAAGGAAGACGAAGAAAAAGGGAAGCGGAAAAGGGAAAGAGCAATAGGAAAGAAGGGATAGAAAAAAAGAGGGAGGGGAAATCCAGACAAGAAAGAAAAACGGGTGGAGAAGAAAAGGAGAAAAGAAATAAAGAACAAGAAGGGATAAGAAGGGAAAGACAGGTAGTCAGAAGATGAGGGCGAAAGAGGAAGGCGGAAGAGGAAAGAGTAAAAGAGGGAAGTGGAAAAATAAAGAGCGAGAAGACAAGAGAAGAGAGAAAAAATGAAAAAAAGAAAGAGGGAAAGTGGAAACTG
>NC_051410.1:9569169-9570287 GCF_015228065.2 Penaeus monodon
CATCATCCAAGCAGGACGCACACCAGGGCGGACGCACAACGAGTATACTGTTGTGATACCTGCACTCAGTAGCAACTTTGTAACAATTATCTACACAGATTTTCATGCGAATAAATTTATAACGAACGCATCCGACACGCCCGCATCTGGCCGGCTGGACTATTATCGCCCCTCCCGTCTCGTCCGGTAAGGGTCAAAGTCACATGTACGACCTTGATAAATTGAGCTATTCTGTCAACACCCTCGGGCGCTTTTCTAAATACGACCCTACCACCCGCGCGCATAAGGTCGTAAAGAACAGCGAGGCGACAAAACCGCGACGTTCTGACCACCTCGAAGCGGAAACGCCGTAGCCGACAGGGTGTTCAAATTAGCAGTGTGGCCAAGTAATGCTCGTCCCCGTGGTATAACTCTCAGATATATCATACACGAACGCCACAATGTATTGCTCCTAATGACTTAACGTCCAGCAATTATCTTGCGGTCGCGTTGCCATCTTGGTGTCCAGGACGGTCCTGTGTCGGCGCTTCCACGACACTGTCCTCAGCCGACATTGCGCTTCAATTGCTTCTGCAACACAGGCTAGTATGGCACGCAGCCGGCCGGGCCTGTGGTCGCCTTCCCTTGCGGTTTCGTCGTGTAGCGAGAGCCTAAAATTGCGTTTGTCGGCTGGGTACGCGGGAAGGCGGATTCTAGCCTGGTTTTGCTTGACAGCGTGTCTGCGTTTGTATTTCACGGTTGGGACTGGCAGCCTTGTTTGCTTGCTAGCGCTGATGTACAGCCTGGTTTTGCTTGACATGTCTTTTTCACAGGATGTTTGGTTTGGCAAGGGTAATTCACGGTCTTGCTTACCTAACAAGACCGATTCACAATTCGGCTTGCCTGGCAACTTTCATTGAGTGTGGCCTGCTTAGCAATACTGATTCACTGTCTAATTTTCCTGACGAGAGGAAAACTTCCAAACTTGCCTCAACAGTGATTCAGTCTTTCTCCCCGACAACACTGATTCACGGTCTGTTTTGCCTGTCGAGACTAATTCACTTGGGATTACCTGAACACACCGAATCACAGACAGGTTTCCATGGCAACACTGTTTCACAATCAGGTTTTCCTGGCAA
>NC_051410.1:9571189-9571648 GCF_015228065.2 Penaeus monodon
ACAGCAAACCCCCCCTCCTCCCATGACGAGGACGAAGAAGCATCTCTGGAGATAAAGTCCCACGACGCTGCCACAGAATCCGGCGCCCTTGGATCTCCGGTCGCCTCTCGCTATGTCCCAGGCGCGGTTGGATCACTTGCATATGCTGCATCGAATGAGAGCGCCGTCTTGCCCTGCGTTCATGTGGCGGCATTATGCGATGGTTAGCGAGGCATGTTGATATATCCGAGGCCTGATATACGTGTGTTGATTTTTTTGGCGTCCTAGTTATGATGGTTGGGTGAGGCTGTTACGACGTTTGACAAATCTGTCGTCTCTTCAAAAGCAGTCATTTGCATCGGTAAATCGGCTATTTACATTTTTTTTTTTCACTCCAATTTCTCCCGTTTCCAAATTGCACAAGAGTCATCGCGAATTTCCTTTCCGAAAAGCCGATAAGAACGAATCACGAACCATGGT
>NC_051410.1:9571732-9572887 GCF_015228065.2 Penaeus monodon
GACAATCGCCGGTTACCTCCGCGTTACGACCGTGAAAATTGAAAACAAAATACGCCAAGCTTCCCACTCGAGCCCGCCTTTCCACCGGCGAGAAAATGGCTACCTGCAGAGCCATCGGAGGAGGAGACCGTCGTTAGCTGACCCTCGTGCGTCTGACGGAGAAACACGAGACGCTCCGGAGCTCCGAAACCCAGGGAATCGAACCACTTTTGTTTATTCATATATCGAACACGCACTTTCTTCTTTGATTTGCGAGAACGCGCGAGATGTGAAGCCATCCTTTTCCTCTCCTTTCAGGTCTTTTCCCATTCTCTCTCTTCCTCCCTTGTGCGTGCTCGGGCCGTGTTGGAGCGCAGCGAGCCCGCCGGTGTGACAGTTGGGTGTGATAGTCGGGTTCTGGTACATTGGCTCTCTCAAGAGTCCTTAATTTAGGAAAATAACCGTAAATAATCAGGGAGACATCACTGCAATCACCCCTCGCGTGGACGGTGATTAAGGGAAGTTTCCTTTGTTGCACAGTGATTGTCACACGCGGGGGACAAGTGTCACGGCGGAAACCCCTTATATCCGGTTCACGCAGCGTTAGGAAGAGATCACTCTTATGTACACGAACGCTGGCGATACTTTTCGCATCTGTTCAATATGCAAAATAATGTGCAAAGGGGAGAAAAAAAGAAAGGTGTTTCCCTTTGATGCATTTGATTTAGGCGACCACAATTACAGAGGTATTTGGCATCGGTTTGTGGAGAGGACAACTTCCCTTCGCCGTTGGCCGTGATTGACAATGGGGCCCGAGTCAGGCAAACGATCGCAGTCATCGCCAAAATCGACGAAAAAATCGTTCAAAAATATTGATAGTGTTTGATAGTAGATGCATGGTCTTTATTTCTTTTCTTTTCTTTTTCAATAAATGCCAAGTCTAATCTCAACTTTAGTTTCATTCGAAACACAAGAAGTAATAATACTCACAGCAGTATGGATTCATGCTAGGTTTAACGAACAACACTGCAACTTCCACAATTCTCATTATGTACTGCATACTCCATGAATTAAAAAGAGAGAGATAAAAAATGCGACCAAGGTTACCAAAGGACATATATACAAGCACATTTCCATATTGCCTGTGTACATGCATGTGCACGCGCGTCTGCGTGT
>NC_051410.1:9573611-9573942 GCF_015228065.2 Penaeus monodon
GAGATTTTCCGTCCAATTTTCTATAAGGCGGGACTGCCTCACTGTCCGAATGCGAATTCACTTATCATTGTCTACTCTCCGTCTGATCGCATTATGATTGTCTTCTCGCACTCACACGTGTCCTTCGAATATTTATCTACGAAGCTTTAATCAAAATTAGAAGGATATATATTTAATGTAAAGAAGATAATGATAACGCTTAAACGAAGAGGAAGAGAGAAAACGTAATAATATCAATGTCTGATTGCATATGTGGTACAGCGGTTGCAGGAATGCAACAAAGAAGGAATAAATAACAAGGGTAAATGAGGGAGAACGCACAAGTAGTTAC
>NC_051410.1:9574074-9574195 GCF_015228065.2 Penaeus monodon
GTACTAACATGAATTCCAATGAAATAGTAAAACAAGATAAAACCAAAGAAGATTAACTGCAGAGATAGAAAAAAAAAAACACAATAAAACGTCTCATAAATCTAGACCATCAATAACAATA
>NC_051410.1:9574344-9574581 GCF_015228065.2 Penaeus monodon
ATCCTAACCACCAGGAGGTCGAAGCAGCCGCCATGATGTGTCTCAAGATGGTAACGCTACACGCACGCGCAGTTGATGAGGTCATGGCGAAGTCTAGTTGAAGAACGGCGCCAAATTTATGCAAATCAAGGGAAAGGAAAAACGATATGGCCACAATGGTAAATTTGTCATCATTATCCACGTAAGATTGATGAAGTTGAGATATGGAAGCGTATGTTCTACAGTTTGCTTTCTAGA
>NC_051410.1:9574608-9574713 GCF_015228065.2 Penaeus monodon
ACCAAACTTATTTATACCCAGACGCTTGCAGTAACCCCCCCCCCCCCACTCTCCTCTTCTCCTACCTCCCCATGTTCGTCTTTGGCACTTGCGAGACGGAGACTT
>NC_051410.1:9574942-9575279 GCF_015228065.2 Penaeus monodon
AAAATCGAAGCAATAATTCCTTCGATCACTAAACCCCTCTCCCCCCTCTACCCGTGTCATACCCTCCCCCCCTCCCCTACCCCTATAAACCCCAATACCCGGTAAAGAAAACGGAGCTTATTCAAGATTTTTTTTTTTTTATTATCACTATTAAATGATAACCTCTTGTGATTCCGTTGTTATTTATGGGCTATTTTCAAGTTGGTTCTCTGCTATTCAGGCAAACTCATCCGAAGTGATTCTGCTATGCAGTAATTTAAGGCTCAGATGCTAAGGAAAAAAAGCGACCGATGAGTCATAGTTTCCAAATGTAGGATAAACTGAATCGAACAAGAGT
>NC_051410.1:9576935-9577365 GCF_015228065.2 Penaeus monodon
CACGTGTACCCACTTTTTTATTGGCCTATACCCAAAAAAAAAAAAAAAATTATAATGACGAAAACGCCACGTAAGCATCCAAAGCCAAGCAACGCTCCCGACCGGCGGGCGAGTCCCAGAGGGCGGGCCACCCTAGGGCCGGGCGCGCGCGAGGACCGCCGGCGGCCGCGCAAGTGCCTCGCAGCCGATGGACGGGACAGGACCGGCCGCGGAAACATGTCGCTCACACGATGCACATGGCTGGAGGTTTACGAGGCTCCTTTGCGGGAACAGATGATAGGGCTCGAGCCATGAGGGTGATGAGAGGAGAGACAGGAGTGAGCGGACGACAGCCAAGAAGGATGGATGAATGGGCTTCACGCAGCCGCCCATTGCACACGCTCAGACGCCATTACACTTCTTTATTCAAGCGTTTGTGTGTGCATACGTA
>NC_051410.1:9578021-9578165 GCF_015228065.2 Penaeus monodon
CACCGCTGTAAAATACAATCACCATCCACACCACACCGACATTACCATCACCCTCATTACAGTTACCCTAACATACATCACAATCCCAAAGAACAGGAAATCGCACAATCCATCACCATAACCAATGCATTCACACAGAATCCT
>NC_051410.1:9578211-9578391 GCF_015228065.2 Penaeus monodon
GGTTCTTCTCTGCAATCACCGTCACCACATAACACCCTAGCACACCCACCGGCCTTCACCATCATCGGCAGGACTCGGGAAGGGGTGATAACGAAGAAATATGAGTATGACGATAAAGAAGACGTAAAAACGGATGAGTAGTTAAAGAGGAGAGAAGGCGAGGGGATACATATATAGATG
>NC_051410.1:9578642-9579070 GCF_015228065.2 Penaeus monodon
TCTAACATCAGGCCAAGAGGAGCAACAATGCTGGTGCCTCTAATAGCAACAATGATCACTACATCGAAACGAATAATTCAACGAATACAGATTTACAAGGGGAGTGGAGTGAAGATTGTTAAATAAAACCTACGGACTTTTATCACCTCATTCTAGTGTGCTGGTAGGTCGGTGGCTCAAGCGAATGTGAAGAAACTTTCTGTATTTTTTTACAATGTAGATATAAAGGCGGATACTTTTACTTTAATTTGACACAGCCATTCGGGGAAAATATAATTATTTTATCTCAACTGATGTATTAGATGTATTAGAAGATGTAGCTGTAGTATATTTTAATTTTGTAATGCAATATCGTCTATTGTTATTACCAAATATCTATCTATATATCTACACACACCTGTGTAATTAACTACGGTGGCAAACAGAGG
>NC_051410.1:9579106-9579336 GCF_015228065.2 Penaeus monodon
GTTTGTCGCGGCGAACGTATTGCGGTCTAGTAATTGTGCTAGGGACATCTGTAAAAAACCCCCTCAAATATGGCAAGCTAAAAGTAAGTTATAAACATGTCTTCATTCTTGGTAAAGCAGTACATATTTCGACAAGAATTAACATATTGTGTACGGGGTATAAAATCATCGAAAAGCCTTTTGTACCCATTCTCGACATAATAAGGACAGGAAAGGGGAAAACGTTATTG
>NC_051410.1:9579381-9579654 GCF_015228065.2 Penaeus monodon
TGGCATATGGCATCTAAGTAAGGACGGATATGCAGGTAAACGAAATTTTGCCATCAGCATAATCTTGAAAGTCGGCGCACATCTCCTTAGAGTTTGCGCCTCCATAATCAACATGGCGCCTAAGTTAGTTAACACAAACTGTAAACATCCATTCTTAAAAGTTGATCATCAATTTCAAGGGTATCAAAACCCGCGCAGTTTGCAATAGGTCTTTTTATGACATTAAGGCCTCGCTGGCTTGCTGTGAAATATTCAATATAATGTCGGCAACGA
>NC_051410.1:9579952-9580060 GCF_015228065.2 Penaeus monodon
GAGGGAAGAAACAAGAGAAATAAAAAAACATTTAAGAAAAAGTAAAAAACAGAAAAAAGGTATTACATCTTCCCCCGACTTCCCACTCTTCTATAATTCTAATTCCAT
>NC_051410.1:9580097-9580307 GCF_015228065.2 Penaeus monodon
GTCCACCCTCTTCGCATTTTCCACGGCATAGTAATTTCTTTCTCCAACCGAAACCCTGCGGACACTCGTCTAAACTACTCTTTATGTCTTATCTTTATCACTGTTCTTCTTCTCCGGTCTTTATTACGCCCTTCCCTCTCTCTCTGCCCTCTCCATATTCCTCCCTTCTTCCCTGTTTCTCCAACTTTCTCACTTCCTCCCTCCTTATTC
>NC_051410.1:9580839-9581234 GCF_015228065.2 Penaeus monodon
CCACTTGAAAATCCCTATCAGACCTTCTCCCCCTTTTCTTGTAAGATCGTTACCGCTTCCTTCCTTCGCTTCACTGATCATCACCCTCACCCCCTCTCCCCCTCCTCCCTCTTTCTCCTCCCCCACTCCTTTGGTCTTAATAATCATACCTCTTACCACTTTCTCAGTTCTCTGTTCACACCTCCCTAGCTCGCGTCTCCCTCGCCCCCTCTCTCCCCCTCTTTTGATAATTACCATCCTCTCCCCCTTCGCCGTTCCTTCCTTCCCCTACGTAATCACAGCCCCCCCCATCCCTCCCTTTATCCGCCCCTCCCCCTTTCCCTCCTCTGCCCCCTTTACCTTCAAACACACGCGCTCCTCTCTCCTTGTTGCAGTTTGTTTTTGTCTCTGCCTTT
>NC_051410.1:9583152-9583672 GCF_015228065.2 Penaeus monodon
CCTCCTTACGGTGGACGTGGCCCCATCTGCGCGCGGACCCAGCGAGACGCTCTCTCCAGCCTGTCCATCAAGGGGAGGTGGGGGGCGAAGAGAGGAGGGGGGGAAGGGAAGAAGGAGGAAGGAGGGGGAGGAAGGGGAGAAGGAGGAAGGTGGGGGAGGAAGGGGAGAAGGAGGAAGGTGGTGGGGAAGGGAAGAAGGAGGAAGGTGGGGGAGGAAGGGAAGAAAGAGGAAGGTGGGGGAGGAAGGGGAAAGGAGGAAGGTGGGGGAGGAAGGGGTAGGATAAGGAGGAGGATAAAGGGAGAAGAGAGAGGTGGGAAGGGGAAAGGGAAGAGAGAGAGAGAGAAAAGGTGGAGAAAGGGAGAAGAGGGAGATGGGAGGGGGAGAAAGGGGGTAGGTGGGGGTAGGAAGGGAGGAAAGGTAGAGGAGGGGGAAGGGGGAGAAAGAGGGGAGGAGGGGAAGGGGGAGATAGCGCGGGAAGGGCTAGGAGAGATAAAAGGACAGAGACAGCTAAGGAAGGGGT
>NC_051410.1:9583843-9583941 GCF_015228065.2 Penaeus monodon
TGCCTAGAATTAACACACAATGCAACATTTACCCCCGCTAACACCGAGCATCAAGATTCGGAACGGTGGAATGACCCAAAAACCCGCCCGACGGCTTT
>NC_051410.1:9584138-9584420 GCF_015228065.2 Penaeus monodon
ATGTTTTATCTATTTATCTATTTATCTATTCCTTTATTTTTGAAGAATAGATGTGCCTTCGCGGAGGGATTCGAAATTACGAGAAGAGGGGGGGGGGGGGAGGGATTTGATAATTATGCGTTTATGCAGAAATGGTGATTCGTTGCATCATTTTATCCCAATTAAATACAAATTAAATAATTAGATAAGCATATGTACTTGATCAGAAACGCACTAACCAAAATAAAAGCGGATTTTCATGTTGTTTGTGCAATCTGTCCTCTTTCTAATTCATAAGATCCA
>NC_051410.1:9584521-9584587 GCF_015228065.2 Penaeus monodon
CCAAACTGCATGAAAAGTTTACCAAAGAGATACAGATCATGAAACAGAAACCATTTTCTTTCATAC
>NC_051410.1:9584621-9584750 GCF_015228065.2 Penaeus monodon
CATCTTGACTTCCCTCTTTCTCTCTCTCGCAGGTCCGAATTCTAAGACGTCACTTAAGGGCTGGCTGTCTTAGGGGATGGATCACACTGGGACGTAATGTAAACGCCAGGCAGCCTTCAAATCTGGGGT
>NC_051410.1:9587236-9587712 GCF_015228065.2 Penaeus monodon
CACTCGTACCTGTGAGTTTGCAATGTCATTGTACTAGGTTATTTGTTTGTATGTCGACATCAATCACTACAATCTCACACTTCCGTTCGGTAAAATCACACATTTTCTTTTCATATATACAACCGCCTGTTTGTATTTGCGACGCAGATGTGAACGAACGCCTATCTCTACGTGGGTCTGCCGCATGCCCTAAATGAACCAATATTTCTTTCTTTTTATCAATAAATGGCACTTTTTGCGGAGGCAGAACACCTGTTGCAAAAATCTCACCGCTGTTTATGCAAATGTTGCCCATCGTTGAGATAAACAAGCCAATTCTTCCAAAGATACAATGAATCCCCCAATTTTTCAAAGCTGTGATTGCAGCTCGATTACAAATGTGTGTAATATGACATACACATGCAGATGAATACGAATTTCGTTTATGATATGCTAAACACAGATAAGGAATCATCAATATCTATTTTTAATTCTCA
>NC_051410.1:9588044-9588214 GCF_015228065.2 Penaeus monodon
AATTTCGAGAGTCGGTCGTCTGATCAGTTCCACGGGCTAAAATGTATCCCTGACAACGCGCGTCCCTCCCGCCCCCAGCTGGACCCGGGTTGGAGGTGCAGCGGGTACATTTGTAGCGCAGATGATGATAAATAAAAGAATATATCATAGGAGAAAGAGAAAGGAGAGTA
>NC_051410.1:9588344-9588805 GCF_015228065.2 Penaeus monodon
TCATGGGAATTCCTTCAGCACTTCCTGAGTGACTCTCCGATGCACGACCAAGCTTACCCAGCATATTCTATGAGGCCAGAACGAAACTCAAAAGCAACATACTCACACGCATGTCGGGGCGCCCACGCGGCTCTGCGACATATGCGATGTATGCGATCAACACGCCATACCCGTAGCGCTAAGCTTCTCCGCGTGATACACCTCTTTACTCGGAGAGATGTCACGGTAAAACGGATTATTTAATTCCATAAGGGGGAAAAATTATTTTTTTTTTTATTGCATGAGAGAAGAAAAAAAAACTAATTCCATGAGGGGATTTTTTTTACTTCCATGAGGATCAGAAAAATAAAAATCCATGCGGGATTTTTTCTTTTCTTCTTCTGAAGTTTCAAATGAAATCAAATGTCTTTCAACTAACACACGACCCCAGACACGCACAGACACATGAAAGCGCCCTCGCC
>NC_051410.1:9589143-9589448 GCF_015228065.2 Penaeus monodon
GTGTCAGCCTAATGGGGAAGACGCTAAGACAAGTCATACAAGCCCAACACCATGCGATTTTGCCTATCGGTCTGCGTGTGTCGCATAATGGACAAGCAGCAGCACACACTCTCGTCCGCGGTGCAGCTGGAGACAAGCTGCTTATATACTGTACACTACGTTCCAGGGCGATACTTGTTTTGATGTGTTTTGCTGTATAAACCTACTGTTGCTGGATGGGTGTTTGGGGATAGTGTTCACTTACGTAATGAACGCATTTGTGCAATATGCGTCGCCTGATATAACTGTTCATGCGTTTTTTTTTA
>NC_051410.1:9590156-9590551 GCF_015228065.2 Penaeus monodon
CGGTACAAAATCGAGTTCCCCATCACCCCAGGAAGCCCTCCCCTCAAGCCAAAAACAAAGGGCAAAGCTGCAGCGCAACTCTTCCAAATCGAAGTTCAAATCGCAAGTGAGACATCGCAGCCATCAGCGAATGACCGAGCGCGGACGAGGGTTGGCAGACAGGCATAAAGATGACTTACGAAACGACGAACTGGAGCACGACAGAAAGGTATGCCGGACCAGGTGAGATAAAGGTAAATGAAGAATGCATGTATAAGTAAGCAGCCATGTACTGCAAATCGTAAGTGAATATTTAAATCGTGGGGAGAGAAAGAGGGAGAGAGGAAGAGAGGTAGAGAAGTAAGGAAGGAGAGAAGGAGGGAGATTGGGAGAAAAGTTTAGAGGAATAGAAGACT
>NC_051410.1:9590635-9591432 GCF_015228065.2 Penaeus monodon
CTGTTAAAACGACAGATGTAGAAGGATAAAGAAGAAATACAGAGACCTTAGAAAAAAATACCCCAAAAATCCAGAAGCTTTAGACGAAAGAAGACACAATTGAAAAAAAAAAAATGAAAAGATGAAATATCAGTAAAAAGCGAATGTATTCTCACATATAAATAAAAGAGTGGAAAGTACACAGGTGGGAAATTCGACACCTTAACACGCAAACGTCTCCGCGGTGTCTGGGTGCCAAAGAGGATAATATTTCTTGACAGGAAAATCATCACGAGTGGGAGCCGTTGGAAATTGTGGGATAACGAAACCCGCTAACCCGTCGACCAATCAGAACCCTGCACGTCACCCGCCGGAGGATTCTGATTGGTGGTTTCCTCGGAGGGTAAAACTAGCCTCCCTCTCACCCCCTTTCGTCTGCTTTGGGCGATATAATTTGTATGTCTACATGTCCGTCACGGTTATATACCTTTCCGATGAATTGAAAATATAAAAGCCGACATTTAGATCTAAATCTAACAATATCATCTCTTTTTTTTTTATTTTGATAATTGATTTTGAAAATGGTTGTGCATAAATGTGGATAATTCGGTTTCCGGCACATGCACGGTAGGTAATAAGTTTTGGCGGGAATTACGCTTGTCACCGTTTTTCTGCAATTTGTAAAATGGCGTTCCAGCCCAGAAGCTTCTTTCGTTTTCTATTTTCTCAGCTCATGGTTAAAAAAAAAAATAAATTCCAAACTAGATCTATTACGAACTGTGACCAAAGATTTTTTTTCGATGAATCGCAGCCACCTT
>NC_051410.1:9591467-9591802 GCF_015228065.2 Penaeus monodon
TCCATGCCTGCAATTTTCTGATACCATTTGCTTCGCCTCTTTTCCCCGCGCGTCATTACATTTCAGTAGTGGATTTAAAAAAAGAGAGAAAAAAAAGCATATTCCCAAAACTGCGTTCTGTTCTAGCTTCGGGGAGAAACCCTTTTGCTCCTAAAACATTTCACACGAAAAAAAAGCCTAAAATAGATCTATTATCTGAAGGCTTTTTCTCCCTTCTCCCGTCATGCATAACCTCTCAAGCCGACCTCAATTTATGACATCAATGTTCGATTCCCTGCGCGCTGGCTTCGTCACTCTGTCCCTGTGTGACAATGCCGTGTGATCCCATTGTATGA
>NC_051410.1:9591849-9592228 GCF_015228065.2 Penaeus monodon
ATATAGAACCTGTCTGCTTGTGCCTTTGTCTCGGATCGATCCAAAAGGACTGGTCATGTTTGCGCTTATGCTTGCTTCCTTTGTGTACACTTCTGTAGACATCTCGAGTTCATGACTTCACGCGCATGTTGTAGGTTCATCTGTTCAACAAGAGATACGTGTAGAGGCACGATCGCGTGAGGAGAACGTTATGAATGGCCGTCCATGCGTGAAAGTGACACAGAAGGCCCACCGTGTCAAAATTTAAAGAGACACATAGCTCGGGTTAACACATGTCAATATTGTGACATTTTCTCACCCTTTACGTAATGTTTTTTTTTCTCTCTCTCTCTCTGTGATTTGAAAGTTTGATAAAGATATTACGAAAAAAACGACACTA
>NC_051410.1:9593941-9594105 GCF_015228065.2 Penaeus monodon
AACCACGATTTCGAAGTGACGCCTTGTACCCATTTGGTCTTATTGAGTATTTATAACTTCCTGAGGCCGCGCCACACCTATAATCACTAACCGCAAACTCAGGCAACCTTCTGATCCAAGCCTCCATGCCACTGCTTTTTTCTATGGATCATTCTCACGTGACA
>NC_051410.1:9594286-9594566 GCF_015228065.2 Penaeus monodon
GAAACAACCCTTGCCAGACACAGACACCTTCCGAAGCTAAAACCTGGAGAGTCACGGACGGAGACGAAGCTTTAATCAGCTGGTGTCTTGGGAGCGTCTCCAGCCAGCAATCAGCACCTCAGCAAACTCTCCACCTTCTCAAGACTCATCCTTTACTGTTCTTATTTTGTAATGAAAATCATCTTGTGTTCGTGTGTTAAAAAAGGAAGAAGAAGAAGAAAAAAACACTAACAAATTATGAAGTAAAAACAATGGTTTCAGACCATAGTGTGTAGACACG
>NC_051410.1:9594623-9594786 GCF_015228065.2 Penaeus monodon
ATGAAAATCATCATTGTGCTTAAATGTAGTTTTAAAAGAAGACTACATGTGAACTGAGGACAATATTTTCAGTTCATATTTGCAAACGTTTATCTTGTGTACGTGTGTATTTCTACGTGTATAAGAGCTCTTTACTTTGTCTGTGAATTAGTGTATATCAGTA
>NC_051410.1:9596219-9596591 GCF_015228065.2 Penaeus monodon
CAGTAAGAAGGGTCTGTTTGCGTATGTGTTTCTGGAGTGAAAGACCACTTTGTAAATAGTCGTATGTGTACATTTATGCGTCTACGTATATCAGTATATCATTCCTTCCTATACACACAATATAGGTGATGTTTACTCACAAGCGTGTTAACAAAGAAAAACTCATAATGTGAAGTCGTTACGGAAAATATCCACAAATGGTACAAATGGTTATATCCGTAATAAATTGATAAATATATAATTGATAAACAAAACGACACTGTGACAGAAGCATTAACGAGGCTCATATTTTCACGACTTCAAACAGAGGGCAATAAACCATTCAAGTTTAAATTATGTAAATTATATTTCATCTAGGTGCAGCAATACTTC
>NC_051410.1:9596914-9597431 GCF_015228065.2 Penaeus monodon
CTCACTTGAATTTTAATAAACTCCCTTGGTTTATCTTGGCATACTTTCTAGAACATTACAAAAAAGAAATATGTTAACAGCCACAATCTTCCAATAAATATATTCCATCATGAGAAAATCTTCAAAAAATATAGTGATATATAAAACCGAGGTCAGATATTCCAAACGTGATCATTTACCTTCGCACACGAGACTAGCTGGTTTCTCATTTTTATTCAAGATAAAGCAAGAAAAATTTTCTATGGATATTGGTCATTTTGTAATGTTTAGAACCTTGAACACTCTGTTGTCTCGCAGATAGCAGTTGCATGTTTTTTTTCTTGCTTATTTGCTTTAAAAATGTCTTGTGATTTTTGTGAAATTTCTTGTTTCTGAATTATTTGTAAAATATGCGTGTACCCGTTTCGTTATGATTTTTGTTCTCCATTTTCCAACTCTGTTCTTCGAATGTTTAAATGAAATATGTGATATGATTTTTTTTTTACGAAATAACGCTTCTCGAATATCTGTCAGTCTC
>NC_051410.1:9597759-9597967 GCF_015228065.2 Penaeus monodon
TGTATATACACGCAAGAATATAAACAACTCATGACTCTTGACATATCATCATCTTAATTAGCTGCAACGATGTAAATATTAGATACCTGATATTCATTCACTTTAGGATTACTTTGCTTGAATTAACAAAACGAAATTAGTTGAAACCAAACAGAAGACCCGCGTATCGTGTTGTTCGCAATTACGCCTTCACTAAATCAGTGAAGAC
>NC_051410.1:9597991-9598656 GCF_015228065.2 Penaeus monodon
TCAAATTATTCAAACGTAATGAGTGAAAATTATGATTATTCAGAGCTCAGGCAAATGCCAGAGCCTGCTGCTTCGTGGAGTCCCGTAAGATCACGCGGCGATAGGGTCGACCCCCACGTATTCTCGCAAAGAGAAAACGTGCCTTAGCGACCAGAAGTCATACGGTCGAATCTCTATTAATCCGTGACACCTATAATCGACAGCTTAAGGCTTATAAAATTCCCTCAGGTGTAATATACAGGCGTCTTGATCAGTGACAATGGGTAGTAATGGCGGGTTAGAAGAAGAATGCGTTACTGTTCTCGACTTCTTAGACAAATGCGCCTCTCGGGACATTGTTTACAGCATGTTTTTTTACCGTTATTGTTTAGTCTTCATACTGTCTACTATTCTGTGAAACTCTGGGTGTAAATATATCATAAACAATTAGGTAAGATATCCGGCTAATCTATCGAGGTTTTGCTCCTGTTTTCCGTCTAATTCAGATGTATGTCTGTCTGTTCGTATCTCTCAGTGTCTTTAATTCAAAATATTCTAGATCGTTCTCCAAGTCAGAAATATCTTCCATTACGTTTTCTTATATGTAGCTATTTCACATTACGATGAAAATGTGCATGGATGTGCGTGTGCGAACAGCCGTATGTACATTTGTGTTTGTTTGTTTA
>NC_051410.1:9598765-9598833 GCF_015228065.2 Penaeus monodon
CTTGCACGCGTGTGTTCGCGTGCGTATGTGCCGTCGTGTATACGTGATGTGTGTATACCCCTATACAA
>NC_051410.1:9598977-9599403 GCF_015228065.2 Penaeus monodon
GTATTAGCCAAACCGTATCTTTTTGTGGCACTTTATAAGCTCGTAAATCGTCTGACAGGCCGAGAAGTCTGACTGACGCAAAAGACCTCTTATTTTGCATTTACGTGATTTCAACGTATTATTTCGTGAGACCAATTCATGTACGATAACAATATCGCTATTTTCCCCTCCTCGCTATCCCTTCAGATTTAAGTAATCAAGTCGTTCCTCGCAAAAACGCAAAACTTCCCAAAGTCGAACTTGGAAAAATCTCGACGGAAAGTTTCTCTTGTCACTGACATTTAGCTGAGAATCGACTGCCGTTTTTCGTGCGTGATTTATCCAGGTACATTTATAAAATACGCTTTCACTTGTCTCGTCTTACATAATCACAGGTACACATATATACACATATGAGTACCGTAGATATGTACGTACACAGACGCG
>NC_051410.1:9599533-9599938 GCF_015228065.2 Penaeus monodon
AGTACATTTTTTGGAAGGTGAGTGAGAGGAAGAAGCTCCCAGTATGTACCACTAGTCCAACAAAACAAAGCCTTAAGGACAAACTGGGGTAGAGAAAATGCCAAACTCCATTCGATCTCAGGAAAAGAACAACTGGCAACTCACTCTGCATTATTTCGATTTGCTAAGTTTCTTTTTTATTCTAATCAGCTGACAATGATTATGTTTAGATGCGTCTTTGTATTTTCAGGAATTATGTACAATATATTATTTTTCCTTCTTTTCAATAATTTTACACAGAGAAAATCGAGGACTCCTGACCCTGGATTTGTTGCCAATTTTCCCTTTTCCGAGATCTGATACACTACAGGTAATCTGAAACCCACGTTTTTTAGCGTTTATGTTTTTCCTTCTTATTCTTTGTAT
>NC_051410.1:9600143-9600527 GCF_015228065.2 Penaeus monodon
ATTACGACCTCAACCTCCTCCCTTCCTGCGTTGATCTTCTGCGTGAGGTCAGGCGAGAGAACCTTTATGAAGACGTTACTCTAACGGCGAGGCTTGAATACTAAGCTTCCTGAACTGAAGAGGTTCTTGTGTCTAAAGGGAGATGCGGGGGAGAGGAGAGGAGGGAGATGGGGGAGGTGCAGGGGAGAGGGGAGGAGAGAGATGGGGGAGGTGGGGAAGGGGGAAAGGGATAGAGAAAAAGAGGAGGAGGGGGGGGAGAAAGACGGAGAAGATGAGGGAGGGGTGAAGAAGGGAGGGGGGAAAGGGGGAGTTGAAGTGAATATTTTTCTTGAAGGAGGAATACTGATTTGCACGGGAATTTCTTAATTATGCACCTCTCCCCTC
>NC_051410.1:9600605-9601047 GCF_015228065.2 Penaeus monodon
GAAAACCAAGCAGAAACACCCATTTTCAACGCCTCCCCACACGGAATATGTTTGTTCTTCACATGCACGTTCACCATTTCAAAATATTCCTCTCTTGTACAACCCAAATCTTGATGTAGATTACTCCCCCTCCTACCCATATGCACCCTCCCATACTACCCTCCACTTTCCCTATATAACCCCTTCTCCCTTACCCTCCACCCGACCCATATCACCCCAATATACCACCCCACCCCCCACTCCATCCATGTAACCCCTCCACCTTACCCTTAACCCCTCTTCCATGCAACATTTTGTGCACGTCGATTAAATGCAATTCATCGGTTACCTAACACCAGCTGATCCCTCCCTGTCTCGCCGGGCGTACCGCATCCACGTAAAGAACTTGCGGGTCCCGGGGCCACAAAATGCCTGGTGGTGAATCTTCGTTGTGTGTCTTTGT
>NC_051410.1:9601416-9601695 GCF_015228065.2 Penaeus monodon
CAGACAGGACGTTATCCAAGCGTCCAGCACCTCAATAGGTTTTAGAAAAATACCACACAAAAAAAGTAATGCCGACCAAGAGTGATGGCACCCACGACCTGGAGGATCATACACTAAAGTGCACTTAACTCAACACGGTTTTTTATCATATCAAGATAATTTCATAATCACGAAACCTTCTTTAGACTCGGGTGGTCGATGTTACCAATCAATCTCGTAATTTCTTGTACTTGCTCAAGACACAGCGTACGCGACCGCATCTAAAGCAGCCAACTTCTC
>NC_051410.1:9602206-9602535 GCF_015228065.2 Penaeus monodon
AGGAAAATCTCAGTCAAGAGTGTATATCAACAGCTCAACAAGGCGACAGCCAAAGGACATCTGTCACTAAGCTTCTCCCGAGGAATAACATGTTCGTATTAATATACACACTCAAGGCCCCACCAACATCCATTACCGCAATCGTAGTGGATCTTACACGTACATATTACCGACCAGCTACCACCATTATCCCCCCAGAAGCTCCCTGCCTATTGCACAACATCACATTCTCACGTATGCACGATTGCAGATCATCCGAGGTTTTCCAATCCATCAGGAGTTCTTACAGGGTCTACTCTCGGAGGATTTCGTGCGACTGCGCACCACAA
>NC_051410.1:9602559-9602754 GCF_015228065.2 Penaeus monodon
CTGCCTCTGTCCATATATGCCGGCGATAGAAAGGACACGTCTTCGTCGCGGCATCGCTACTAGAGGCAGCGCTCTTCGTCAGTAGGACTTGGGGCGTTGGGATCTCGTGGCTCCTAATGGATACGTGGTTTAGTTCTTCTTCTTTTCGTGGGGATCTTGTGATTCTCTGTTTGTCTGTCTTTGTGAATCTGATGG
>NC_051410.1:9602964-9603363 GCF_015228065.2 Penaeus monodon
CCATCTATGTGATCCGAAATCGCACGAAACGACTCCCCGCGGCGACAGCATCATTTCAATTACGCTTTATACATACACGCTTAACAAAGAGGTCTGCTAACGACGCACATTCGAGTCCACGCGGAGAAAGGCTCGCAGGGGAGTCTGTTTTAAGTAGTCCATCGGTCAACTATTGTATGGGCGAATGGTTAGCCTTAATTCTATTTGCATTTCTCTAGGCCACTATTTCTCTCCCCGGGCATTGCCTTCCCCTCCGTCCAGTAGGGCTATGTGCGGAAGGTCACAATGACAAGGGCACGGTGTTGAGGGCACGTATCATGGCCATAGTGACGAGGGTATGTAATGTGACGAAAACGCGCCGTGTGGGTACGGTGGTGTCAACAACTGGAGGGGGAACGA
>NC_051410.1:9603933-9604577 GCF_015228065.2 Penaeus monodon
GTCACTGCTGTACATAGCGACGTGATGGATGTCCCTCACCCCAGAACTCCCTCATTTACATCAAACACTCGTACGCGTTAAAGACTACCTGTGCTTTTTCGAGGGAAGGTGCCCGATGATATTACGTACAAGATTCGTTTTTTTTTCCCTTCTCCTTCTTTCTCTTCTTCTGGCGTGACCCGTTGTTATATATCATCATATCTAAATAATATCTGAAGCCGCACTCTTACCTCCAGCTATTATTAGACAACTTGCAGCGGTCCTGATAGACGGAGATAGGAACATCAACGATAAATTATGGCTTAGCTCACCTGCGTACATAGAGGTCGTAATGCCTAAGATTTAAAGGCAATATAATCATTTAATGTCACCAATCAGACAACATAAATCTCCATCTTGTTAGACGGTACCGCGTGCAATTACTCTTAAAGCAGACTAATGAGAAACTCGCGTCGAGGAGAGAGGATCCAAGACGATTCCCGGTGCCAATAACCTCCTAAACCAGCATGCGGAGGCGCACCGCGACTATCAGATCCTCCCTGCCAGCGGACGAGACAAATGACAGTCGGACTGCACATTTCCATACAATGGCATCCACTCCGCCCGCCCAGCGCTGCCAAGTTTCGCCACGCAGGAGGCTCTCT
>NC_051410.1:9604613-9604708 GCF_015228065.2 Penaeus monodon
CCTTCCAGATAAGGCCTCCGTCCCGCTCGGCCATGAATAGTGGTGTCCCCGAGACCGGCACGCCAATCCCGAGCGGCGGCAAATTCATTCTCGCC
>NC_051410.1:9605514-9605653 GCF_015228065.2 Penaeus monodon
GTTATTGTTTGGGTTCGGTATTTTCCTCGGAAGGTTAAAGAGGCTTGACACGACCGACGGCGACGCTCTGTAGGACTCCTCGAAGTGTTCTGCCACGCCGCGATTCCGACGAGGATACGGGCGATCGGGGACGGGGAGG
>NC_051410.1:9606016-9606106 GCF_015228065.2 Penaeus monodon
GGGTATTGTCATTTGAGAAACGAAGAATACCAGAAAAGAAGGCATAAAATCCGAAAAGATAGAGAGAGATAGGATACGTCACGCGACCAA
>NC_051410.1:9606168-9606469 GCF_015228065.2 Penaeus monodon
AGTCCCCTCATCTTCAAGTCCCGTTTTCGCTTCCAACCTCCATCTTCTAATCCAACATCCCTCCCTATCACCGCCATCATCATCCCCCCCACCCCCAACCCCACCCCTCACCATCTTCCCATTCCTTCCACCTTCAGTATCTCTCCTCCAGGCCTCCCTCCCTCCCTCCCTCTTCGCCCCCAACCTCCTCTGCCCCCTCCCATCCCCCCTCTCCGTTTCTTCCACTACCACTACACCCCCCCCCTTCTGTTCCTTCCATTACCTACCCCCTTCCCCTTTTCTGCTCCTCCAACTACCACTA
>NC_051410.1:9606808-9607240 GCF_015228065.2 Penaeus monodon
AATTCCTCGCCGACAGATTCCCGGCCCAATCGGCGGCCCCGAAGCACGGGCATTAATATCGGCCGAACATATATCCGCCGCGCCGCACGCTCTTTTAATTCGGCCCGATATCCACTTGATCAACGTCGGTGCTCGTGTCGTTCAAACAGATATGATCATGACTAATGCAAATACCCAGGGTCTTTAGGGCTAAAACGCCCTGAATTACGGCCAATCTTCACCTTTAAGGAGCCAAATGTCTGTTTTTGTCATGGAAATACCCTCTTCATTCAAGACAAAACTCGCATATAAAATATTATAGTCATTAAATGCTTGTCGTATCCGATCCGACGGGTAAATGGCTTTTGGATAGCAGGGCCTCCGCTAACGATAATGTCACGCCGCTTTATGAACTGCTATTAATCGAGTAATGGAGAGCACTACAGCCTTGAT
>NC_051410.1:9607699-9608201 GCF_015228065.2 Penaeus monodon
CTGTAATGCCCACTGTGCTACTAGTCTTTATAAAATATTTGTGCATCCAATAACTCCAAGCTGCCATTTAACAACATAAATATAATGAGTAATCTTGGATAAATTAAGGGAACGAACGAACGCATCTGCAACAGCAAACCTGCCTCTGTAACAAGATGAAAGCAAGCAGGCAAGAGATCACAAATAACATTGAATAAACTTGTCAATATAAAAAAAAAAATGAAGAACGCAAAACACGTTCTCGACAGCTACCAGCACAGCGCCCGTACTTCTCTGCTTCTTGTGCCGTAACGTATATGACGATAGATAGTCTACTTTGTCCTGGGAAATCGACAGTTATCATGTGAGTTTACAAGGAGGTTGTACTCAGGTGCAAAGAAGGAACTGTAAGGGAAGAAGCGAATTCCTTGAGCTTCTGTACAGGTCTTGTCGAGAATTATTTCAGAGGGGGGGGGGGGAGGGGGAGATTTGAATCTGAATCTCGTCAGCCGCGCCTGTATAT
>NC_051410.1:9608530-9608883 GCF_015228065.2 Penaeus monodon
AAACGAAGTCCGACTCACCCCCCCACCCCTTTCTGTTCCTTCCATTACCTACCCCCCCCCCCTCACACACCCAACGGACCGGTCTTCCAGTACCAAACTAGCCCAATTACCTTTATACGAAACAGACAGCCAACTGTTTTAGCCCCGTGACTGCCTCCTGCCTCTCAAACTCGTCCTCAACAATAAGCCAAGACGGACGTGGATATCGCTCAGCGCCACGTCCTGGCTCCCCGTCTCCGTGTGTAGTTCAGAGTACAATGCACAGGGATCGCTGTGCACACAACTAGTGAGTTTACGTCAGCTGATGGCGCCGGGATAATAGGAGTGCATGTTCCTGTGGAGATATACACTGT
>NC_051410.1:9609691-9609765 GCF_015228065.2 Penaeus monodon
CTGTCAATCCAAACTTCCCCAAGCTATCAAAACTCATCTCCGTACCAGACAATATCTCAGGTTATTCCGAAGCA
>NC_051410.1:9609798-9610389 GCF_015228065.2 Penaeus monodon
GACACACACAGCGCGAGAGAGAGAGCACCGACACCACCCCTATATTGTGTGACATTCAGACACCTTAAGAAAAACGCATACACGATCAGATCTCCTGGCTGGATGTTGTCAACTCCCCTGACAATACCAAAGAGCAAGATCACTCATAAGACATTTAATAAGCATTGTTCAACACCTGGACAATACTAACCCACGTAAAGCTCTTGCCAAACACGTTCACCTACAATGACCTGGGGTTCTTGAGTCTCTGCATATCATACATGCACATTAGCTATTTAGATGTACCCAAGCACGTGTACAGACACTTGTACTGCAATCCAGTACTTATAGTATACCTGTAAGGAACGTGCCAGTGTACATACATTTGTACTCTTTGGTAACTCAGCACTTGTAACAACACACATGCATGGACCTTGATATATCTTATATAAGGTTTGGACTTTCAAAATGATGGCTAAAAACAGAACAGGATTTTTCTGATTTTTTAAACAGTTTTTCCTGTTTACCTGAAATATCGATATTTTTTTTGCGAGCACTATGGAATTACGTAAGTTACTTTGTTATCCACAAAACTTTATATAATAAAAAAGT
>NC_051410.1:9611359-9611575 GCF_015228065.2 Penaeus monodon
CCCATGCTGCTTATCCCTCAAGTACAATTACATTTTCATTCTTTACTAATATACTTATAAAACGTGAACAATTCCAGGAAAATATACTCCACAATTGCGGAAGACAAACCTACTTTAATGTTGAATATTTTTAACAAAGTAATAATAGAACGTCTACAGCCATTATTGTTATTTAATCAAAAGATTGAGAAAAAAAGGAAAGAATAACTGCTTCTT
>NC_051410.1:9611914-9613005 GCF_015228065.2 Penaeus monodon
TAAACGAAAAAAAAGGTCTTTGAAGAAACCGTCTCCTCAGTCTCTTAGATTGCAACTCATGCATAATTGATCGAGTTGCCAATTTCAACTCGGACTGAGGGAAGATAATTATCACACTCTAATTAGAATCGATCAATCGACTTCTTAAGGATTCTACAAACTTCCCTTCCTCTCCACCCTCACCCCCCTTTTCTCCTTCTCCACCCTATATTGGAAAACGACAGTCGACAGAATCGAGTACCAAGATGCGTTTCATGCACTCGGTATGATGTGCAGGATTTTAGCTTAACTTCGTCTATATTTCTTCTGACTTTCATCTCCTCTTTCCTCCGAATTCTGGTGAGATGAGAATTTTGGTTTAATTTTCATTGGAATCTACGTGTTTCTGCCATTTTTCTTTCACCTCCCCTTCTGTGTGCATATATTTGTACGCAGGCTTTCTCGATCCTTCTATTTCTATAAGAGTCAGAATCTTACCTCCTCGTTAAAATAGAATGTTGGCATCTTGATCCTCTTGCTGTAAAGGAACGGAAATCTACTTCTTCGTGTATATTTCCTATCTAGCTAACCCTCCAGTAGATTCGAATGTTGGTTTTCTGGTCCCATTACATAGTTAGAGAGAGTTAGAATCTACTTCTGTCTATTTTTTCTTGCCAACCCCCACGGCAGATCAGAATTTTGACATCTCGATCCTTCTACTTCGAAGAGACTAAAATCTCCTTCTTCCTATCTCTTTCCTATCCCCCCCCTCCCTCGGCAGATTAGATCGTTGGGATCCCGTCCCTTCTACTTCGGAGAAACCAGAATCTACTCCTTTCTATCAATCTCTTCTTACCTTCATCCCCGCTGTCGATTGATTAGTATTTTGACCTCTTGACTCGCTCTACTGAAGATGACCTTAAAATCTATTCCTTTCTATCTATTTTTCCTTGCCTCCACCACCTCATCCTCCCCCCACTTAACTCCACCTCTTCTTCCTATCAGCATTCAAACCACTTATCTTTAATATCTTGTCGTGGGTGGAATATTTACGACGACACATCAGAAGGTGAATAGGAGAAACGTGCAAGAAATCCAAATTAGAAAAGAAT
>NC_051410.1:9613192-9613342 GCF_015228065.2 Penaeus monodon
ACATATAGACAGACTAATCAACAAGTAAACGCAAAATAACAAAACAAAAGAAATTAGAGACCCCTAAAAAGGGGATGGGGGGAATTCACAAAAAAGAGAGGGGGAGGGGGTGGAAATACCACAAAATAGATAAATGAGATTATTCGCTCA
>NC_051410.1:9613372-9613752 GCF_015228065.2 Penaeus monodon
TCTTATTGTGATCTGGGGTGGTTATTCCCCGCATTAAACATATTTCATGTCACTTAATGCCGATCTTCTCATGCAATTGTCGTCCCTATGAGCACGCACATGACAGGAGAAATTCAGGTCCATATCTGCATGACAGTTATCTGTGAAGGGCTGTCCGTTAGAGGCAACACGCAGGCACATGTGTTGTAGATGTTCGTGGTGGCCGGGAGAGGGGCGTTACGCAAAGATCGGCGTCACAGTTTTTCCGTCACTCCGTAGAAAGGCTGGCGGTGACGGTGACGACGATGCGACGGTGTTACGAGGGCGTCTGGAGTCGTTTTGTTTCTAATTTGAAGAAGGTATGGCGGTGTCACGCTTTACTTTTATTTTTCTTTATATAT
>NC_051410.1:9613844-9613948 GCF_015228065.2 Penaeus monodon
ATAAGAGCGTCAGGAGGTAAGTGTATCGAGCGATCGGGGAAAAGAACCCGCCTAAACAGGTCACCAGTAACCAAATATCGACTAACATCTTCATAACTGATTAA
>NC_051410.1:9614010-9614114 GCF_015228065.2 Penaeus monodon
TGTGCATGTAAAATATCAGCATGCACAAAGCAGAAGACGAAAATCGAAACAAATCAACATCAGCAAGCAATGCGGCCATTGCTACCACCGACAATAGTGGCATA
>NC_051410.1:9614197-9615020 GCF_015228065.2 Penaeus monodon
ACACCATTACTTCCTCCACCACCGTCCCCTCCACCAACAACAAACACCCCCAACCACCACTGTCTCCCTCCAACAACACCCCCACCACCACCGTCCTCCAACAAACACCAACAACAACAACTCCATACCTCGAGATCACGTGACCCCGATCCCTAAGCGAGGACCCTCCACCAAACACGATTTTTTCCTGAAACGTGGCGACATCAAGCCCCCCCCCCCCTTCGTCACGGCATGGGAACTTGGGCCCTGTTATGTAGGGGCTCCTGTTGAAAGGCGGTTCTGGATGATTGTTATTTATATGTGTTTCGAATCACGACAAGAGACCCCGGGTGAAAGAAGTGAAAGAAGAGAGGATTTGTTTCCATTTTTACTGGGTTCACGGCAAGAGACCCCGAGTGAAAGAAGTGAAGGAAGAGAGGATGTGTTCCCCTTTTACTGGATTCACGGCAGGAGACATCGGAGGGAAAGAGGTGAAAGAATTAAAGGAAGAGTGTTTTCTTCTCGAAATCAAAACAGGACCCGGAGTGAAAGAAATGAACGAAGCTGAAAGAAGGCGGGTGTATTTCTTAATGATTTTACAATAGAGTTAGTGTAAGAAGAAAGGTGTATTTATTATCAAAATCACGACAGAATTTTGAATAAAAAAGCGAATGAAGTGGTGAAAGTAAAAGAAAAGAAGTGATGGATTTATAGCAACTTTTTTTTTTTTTATCAAAGCCAAATTACCGTTTATATGCCTTCAAAATTACGTAAGAACTCGAAATTAAATACTAGATAAAAGTAGTAAAAGAAAACAAATGTATCCAAAATCAACCCCCCCTCC
>NC_051410.1:9615076-9615403 GCF_015228065.2 Penaeus monodon
TTCTAGATTTTGCCCCCCCCCCCCAATTTACTTCCTCTTTCCGTCGCAAAAATTTATCAACAATTTGGCAGGAAAACTATATCCAAATTTTTCACTTCCTAGAAACAGACAAGTAACCATTAAGCATCCACAAAATCCCTCATTACTTTCGTACGGCATCCATTTTTAAAGGGGGGGGGGGCGAGAGCAGTAACTAAAGGCGCACTTTGCATACATTATCTACTTGGTTGAACCTCCGGGAGCGATAGTTTCGTCATCATTAGATACGATAATTCTAGTAGATATATTGTCCTTATCCTCACTATTATCAACACCGTCATTCATGAA
>NC_051410.1:9616533-9616747 GCF_015228065.2 Penaeus monodon
TGCTCTGTTTGTAAAAGGAAGAATTTGAGGCAACACAATCTAACTCGGTCTCATGATATTTACAAAACGGAAAAGATCAGAAGCTAATTTTCAAACAGATAACTTATCACGAGATTTTTTTGGGCCCGAGTCTTGTTATCGCTTATTCGCTCATTTCCTATGTCGTGAAAAGAGAAAAAAGTAAAAAATAGAAACGGCCATTAAAAGTAAAAAC
>NC_051410.1:9617049-9617347 GCF_015228065.2 Penaeus monodon
GGCCCCACTTCCCCCTCCCGCCTCCCTCTCCCCCACACAAAGAATCACCCCCCCCCCCTCCTCTTTCCTCACCAATTCAAGAGCCCGTCAGAATTAAAGCTAGAACGACTCCTAGCATACGTGTACCTTGGTCACGAAAACTCATAAGGTACAATTGTTGCGAAGCAGGAGGCTGTGCTATCTGTGTGTGCAGGCAGCGCCACGCGACACACCTGAGCCACACTCAGCCCGCCGTTAACAGGTTGCGAAAGGTGCTGTTAATAACATCGGCGCCGACCGTTTAATTCTTCTTGGAAGT
>NC_051410.1:9617443-9617633 GCF_015228065.2 Penaeus monodon
TAATTCTAAACAAATCGAATTCCCAAACCAAATTAAAATGCAAGTACACCAAGTAAATAAAAAGTAAGTAAAAATCAACCGACCCTTTTAACGGATGAATAATGAACAAAAGCCCCAAAGTGTGCAGACAATAAACTCGTGAATACATTAAGCTTAAACAAAATAGACGACAAGGGACTAAATGAATTAC
>NC_051410.1:9619195-9619544 GCF_015228065.2 Penaeus monodon
TAAACATAATTGTGGGTGTAACAAAAGCCCAAGTCACTTTATTTTAACGAAGCTCCTTACTCGAGGCAGTTAACCCTGGCACCCGCTGGCACTGTGGCACCTCCGTGTTCGCCGCAGAGCGCTCTCGTGTGCACGCCCCAGGTGCTCAACACTTGTTCCTCCGCCGGCCTCGCTAACCGGCGCTAACCAGACAGTATAATTTCAAAATGTCACCGACGCTGTTTGGTTGACTGTGTAATTTTCTCGGTGTGTCTCTTTGCCGCTTCGTGTTTCTCCTTTATTATTGTTTGTTTGTCCTTCTTGATTTCTCTCTTGGTCGATGTTTATATGATATTTCATCTCGTGCATA
>NC_051410.1:9619929-9620781 GCF_015228065.2 Penaeus monodon
AGAAAATAAATGCATAGTGGAGATGTCCTAACCTTACCATCTTCCCATTCCTCTCTGCCTCCACAAACCCCTCTATTCATCGCTCTATTTCCATCTCATATCTTTTTCTCTCCTCGCCCCTTCCGCCTCCTCCTTTCGGTCTCCATTCCCCCCCCCACCCCCATCTCCTTACCTCTCCCCTTACCTTCTCTCTCTCCTCCTGTGAACACGAGACAAGATGTAAAATGTCCCCCCGTCTCTTAAAATATAATTGCGTCAATAAAAGGCGACGTTAACTTGACGAAAAACGATGCTATTTAACTTGCATTGTGCATAGGAGATTCCGTGGCGCTGCCTTCCATTGTTACGGTGGTCTGGGGATGCCCAAACTGAATTAGCATATTGGGATGATGGTGGCGTTCTCCTTCTCCTTCTCCCCTTTCTCCTCTTCTCCATTTTCTTCTTCTTCTCTCTTTTCTCCCGATCCCTTTTTCTTTTTCTACCATTTCCTCAATTCATTCACCCTCCTTCCCTCTGCTTCCATTTCTTTTTTGCCTTTCTTTTCTTCCCTATACTTCCCCTTTCTCCCTTATCTTCTTTTACTTTCCTCACACTTTTTTCTTATATTTCTCATCTCCCCCTTCCTCTCTCAATTTCCCTCTCTGCGTCCTCTTAGCACCCTCTTCCTCACCTCCTTTCCTCCTTCTCCTCCTTCTTCCTTCTTCCTTCTCCGTCTACCCTCTCCCATTCCTCCTTTCCCATTCTTCTCCATTCTTCTTCCTCTCCTTCCGCTACCTCTTTCCCAAGTCGCCAACCCCGTCTCACGGCTGTGATTGAAAACGTTCAAATATTCTGATGGATCGTAGATTCGAG
>NC_051410.1:9621059-9621372 GCF_015228065.2 Penaeus monodon
ATCAGTTACATATTCGCAAATGGTTTCTGAAGCTTTGGTGTGTTTTCTTCTTTTTCTCTCTCCCATTGTTCTTATAAGGTTGGGGACGCGGCGAGGGCGAGCTGTATCATAAGCCTGGCGACAAGACACGGATATCGCCGTTTATCTTACTCCTTGTTTGCGAATATGCGCACACGTGATAACCTGGCCTGTGCGTACGCGTACATATACATGTGTAAGCGCATATGTATGAATGTTTGCGAAGGTAAATATAGGTTTGGTAGTTGTCTTTGCTCATGCAATAACATGCACAAAATACACAGACTCAAATAGT
>NC_051410.1:9621865-9622167 GCF_015228065.2 Penaeus monodon
TGACAGACGCGACGCAGTAATGGGGCTTCACTTTCACAAATTCCCGACGCTACTTCCAGACGCGGACCGACAAGCTCGGGCCTCCATCGCCGCGGAATACGTAACTGCCGTGTTCTAAGCTCGGTAAAAACACACATTACCGACAGTGGGATGAAAAGCGAGGTAAAATTGCGACTTGGCTCTATCAGATGTACTCTGGGAATTCTGCTGAATAATGGCGCAAAGAGATCACTTTTCGGGTTTCAAATTCACGCGCCGCCGACCGCCTGATCAGTCGCTACGAGGACACGCGGACAAATTCG
>NC_051410.1:9622245-9622796 GCF_015228065.2 Penaeus monodon
TTTTTTTCCCTTTTTTCCTCTCCTTCTCCATCTTTCTTCTCCTTTTTTCCACTTCTTGTTTCACTTATTCTACCTTTTTGACTCTGGTTTCCTTTATTTTTCCCTTTTGGTTCACCTTCTCTTCATATTTTTCCCTTCCTCTCCTTTCCTGTTTTCTCTCCTTTCATCTCCTATTCCCACCTCACTCTCTTCCTCTTCCCTCTTACTTCCTCCCTACTCCACTTTCTTTCCCTTCTCCGTTCCCTTCACTCCCGATCTTCTTCCTTCTCTCTCCTACTCCCTCTCTTTTCCTCCTCCCTTCCTCTCCCTATCTACCTTTATCCTCCTCCCTTCCTCTCCCTATCTACCTTTATCCTCCCTCTCCCTCTTCTCCTCCATCTTCTTTTCCTCTCTCACTTCCTTCCCCTACTTCACTTCTAATCCTCTCCCTCTCCTATTTTTCTCCACATCCATCTCCTTTCTCCCTTCCTCTCTTTCTCTACTTTCCTTCTCCCTTCCCCTCCCTTCTTGAGAGGGGGAAGAAAACCTTTGGGGTGAATCTACGAACAGGA
>NC_051410.1:9623225-9623330 GCF_015228065.2 Penaeus monodon
CGTGTTTACCAGTAATCATTAAAAATAACGAATAAAGAAAATGCTCGTTTACAAGTGTTCTGTGATCTTCGTCTCGATAGAAAAGAATACAACAATTATAAAGAT
>NC_051410.1:9623923-9624306 GCF_015228065.2 Penaeus monodon
TAATAGTAGTAGTAATTATAACTATAATAACATCACTCGGATATTATTTACTTCTAGAAACCTTGGATTCTATCACTACAACCTTTGGGATAATGAAACTCTTTAAACATTGGAATTAGATATCGAAAAATATTAATAAATTATAAAAAGGAACATTTTGGATACAGGAACCTACCAAAACTTATAACTATAGGATATGGAAAATACTTGGTTCCTAGAACCTCGGATCCTGACTCTAGATTTTTTTTTCTAATAACAAAACTAGTTAAACCTCTAACGAATGAATATGAGACAAAAAAAAATCCTTACCCAGAATCTCTAGGATACGAGCCCAAATGAAACTCAAGGATACGGGATTAACCAGCTTCAAAAAATGGAAATAT
>NC_051410.1:9624364-9624696 GCF_015228065.2 Penaeus monodon
CTACCAAACAAACGGACGAACAAACTCTCTAAATCCATAGAGGATTTGGAAATAACTAGAAACTTCTAGATAACCCCACGTAAGATGATTACTCACCACTCCGAGGTTGCTTAAGAGCTAATAATACATGGTGCCTATAACATGATTCTTGCAACTGACAGTGTTGAAATGTTCAAGTAATGGAGTGGAAAAAAACTAGCATTACCAGACGTTTGAAATGCTAACCCGTGTTGCACGAGCTAGGTGTCGGGGTTTAAATGGGAAAACAGAAGTGCCAAGATCTCTTCGTTATGGTGGATACAAGTGCAAACAAAGGTTGATTTAAGAGGAGT
>NC_051410.1:9625594-9625905 GCF_015228065.2 Penaeus monodon
GAAAACGAGAGAAAAAAACGAAATGACACGAAGCAAAAAAACACAGAGAAACGAGCAACCCAAAGCATCGAGGAGCAGAAAGCCGCTTGATAACGACCGCAGTGCCTGTGTCTTGACGTCACGCCCTTCGTACACCTGTTTGTCTGACGCCGCGGGATCGGTGCCGCCGCGAGTGAGCGATGTTATCGGCGATCGGCTTGTGATGCGCAAACAAGTTCCTTCCTTGTTCGGGCGCGCGCGATCTGCAACGTGGATTTGCGCCGGAGATAAACGCGTCGGCTCTTTTCGGCGACAGGACGACGAAGACGGAG
>NC_051410.1:9625929-9626031 GCF_015228065.2 Penaeus monodon
CAGCCGCTGCACTGGAGGCGAGGTGTGGGAAGGAATGTATCAGACGCACATGCACATATATAGACACGGGCAGAGTGCGTGTGAGTGTGTGGAGAGTACGAG
>NC_051410.1:9626864-9627224 GCF_015228065.2 Penaeus monodon
TGATTAAATATTGATTGCGAAGCATTGAACTTTTTACTCAGATTTTCCCATTCGAACCTCTTTTCGATTGGTTTCGGTAAAAGAATGAAAAGTAAAGTTCATTTATATCACTAAAAATTGCTCTGGCTACTGATATATGTTTCTTCAAATTCATATCTTTTCTTTAGATTTAGAAACAGTTTATACCTTCTTTTTTATAACATGAACGGCGTTCGTGATGTGCTACATAATATTTACGTATCTTACACCTGCATGAAACATCTGGAATATGTGCATTTAGGTGTTTCGTGTAAGCTATCTCATTCCCTCTGTGTCTTGACAAATGAACGTATCTGAATTTATTGCTTCTCAGCTTTTCCC
>NC_051410.1:9628025-9628231 GCF_015228065.2 Penaeus monodon
CAGGCCATAAAACGGGATAATAAAAGGAGATAAATAAGTGATTAAAATAATTCGTCGTGATTAGGTTACAATAGACCAATTTCGTGTCGGTTTATTTTGCTTTTTTTCGAGTTTATGATTTTTCCCATTAGATGAATCAAAACAAACTGCAAGAACAACAAGCACTAATGATTTAATTGCTTCCAACAGATTTTTTACGCAAGAAT
>NC_051410.1:9629492-9630008 GCF_015228065.2 Penaeus monodon
AGAGGAACCCCCGAACTTAAGGGAGGGGCCCAAGAGGCTTGCGAGGGAGCCGCCGCCATAAAAGCATTGTATTATGAAACTATCGCCTATTCCGCCCACCAGAAAACCACCCTTTCAAATGGCTTAAGGAGTTCCTTCGCCGCGTATTCCCGAATTGTTTATTTTCAATTTAGTGGCCATTTATATGGAATCCGGCACTTTCGCGGGACCAATCAATACGACCAACAAAGATTGGAGGGGGGGAGGGGTGCCCAGGGGGGAGGGGAGGGGTGGCTAAGGGAGAGGATAGGTAGGGGTGGCCGGGGGGTAGGAGGGGGGAGGGAGGTGAAGGGGGAGAGGGGTGGGGAGTATTTACCAAGGCTCAGAAATGAAATTGAAAATTCCTCGACACTTTATTTGAATTGAGTATTGATTCCCCCTACTTTTGAAAGTTGGAAACCTGGCAGACAAACCCCTTCGAGAGCGGTTGAAAACGCTGGTCATAAACCCGAGCGTGTTTATTGTCATCCAGCAACA
>NC_051410.1:9631221-9631542 GCF_015228065.2 Penaeus monodon
ACAGACATGAATCACAGCACGACCGAGGCCGACAAAAGGGGGCAACACGACAGCCACAACTGAACGACCGAGCGACGACCAGCGACTTGCCATGATGGATTCTGCAACTGCGGACCTTAACTTGCATTTTAGACTGCTCTTTCATTTCTGATGTATTTTTCCAGTAATTTCTGTCATTCCTTTTCTTTTAATACATAAAGGAAAATGAGTAAAGGAATTCCTCCTTATTACACCCATAAAACGAGAAATTGTAAAGAAAATGATGGAAAGGAGAGAGAGCATGAACGTAGATAAACAGAGAAAACATTTAAAAAAGAAAGG
>NC_051410.1:9631611-9631849 GCF_015228065.2 Penaeus monodon
AAAACAAACTCTTCATAAATGATAAGGTGCCTGGACGTCGCCGTCCCCAAATCGACCCAAAAGGAAAAAAAAAAAAATCGGGAATTAGAGGCTCATCTTCGACCCCGCTACAACGACCGCTTTCCGACACGACATTTTCACATCCGGGGAATCGTCTCGGAAACCAACGGCCAATTTTCCATAAAGTTGTAAACTCCGATCGTCCGAGAACTAGACAATGACGGGGGAATATCTGGAA
>NC_051410.1:9633408-9633502 GCF_015228065.2 Penaeus monodon
CACGAGATCGTAAAATATTATACACGAAAATAACAGGAAACATTAAAAGCTGAAAACTGACTACATGTGTCATTGCGTCATGAGGAGAAGAAAT
>NC_051410.1:9633566-9633923 GCF_015228065.2 Penaeus monodon
AATAAAGAGGTTGGGTAAGAAATACACTGGGCGTGAGAAGAAGAAAAAGACAGGGGTGAAGGGGGGGGAGCAGATAGAGGGAGGGGAATGGATAGTGTACGTGGGGGGGGGGGAGAGAAGAAAGAGATGGTGCTGGGGGAGGGGAAAAAACAGGTAGGGTTAGGGGGAGGGGGGGGGGGAAGGAGAGTATATCTATAGCAGAAACACCAAAAGATCACTACATTGGTTGATTTATAGGTGAAAATACATCAGGGCTAGAGAGGGAAGATGTTAGTGTGAAGACGGTAGAGAAGGCCTACTATATTTTCTCTAGGTGTCAAAGATCGTGCTAGCTCTCTAGCGCTACTTTTTCTCTTT
>NC_051410.1:9634122-9634213 GCF_015228065.2 Penaeus monodon
GCCTCTTTTTCTGGTACATCACTGTCATTTCGAATCAAATACCAAGAGCTGTTTGACAAGAAAAACTGTGAAGTAATAAGGTACACATATG
>NC_051410.1:9634475-9634906 GCF_015228065.2 Penaeus monodon
AACACACACAAACATACGTATCCAGGTGTATACTTCATAACAACATGTAATCACATCACCCGCTGAACTGATAAAATCGTCACTTTTTCCAAGTATGACGCATCATGAACTCTAACATACATCACACCATTTGCATTTATCACACATATCATATATACTTCAAGCACATCGAAAATCCATTGCTTAATACGAATCAGGTCTTATGTGCATCAACATTGACATACCCCGCCCTAACTATATCCATATTGCATGCATATTGCAAAAGTAAGGTGGCAAAGTAACACATAAGACCGAAAGCTTCAGTGCACTACATCCTGTGTTATTTTGTGTTGTCTATTTGTTTCTTTATAAAGACAAAAAACACGATGGCATTTCTGTTTGATTCCTTAATTTGCTTTCTTGTACCAGTTCCTTATCCTAAAAAAAAAGTG
>NC_051410.1:9635768-9636205 GCF_015228065.2 Penaeus monodon
CTACAATTCATTTCGCCTCTACATTTCACGCGCCCACCACCGCCCTTGCTTGCTTGCGCGACTGTCTCCCCCCCTCGGCCCCTGTTCCCGACCCGGAAATAACGAGCGTGCGACAGGAGGAGTGGGTGTTGATTGACGTGAAGAAGGTGTTGCGTCTATCCTTTACTATTTAATTCATTATGCAACGCGCTCCTGCACTAAACGGCCTGTCACATACAGGTATTGCGGGAAGGTCTTTAAATTTTTTTTCTATTTCGTTAAAGAGGCAGGTCCGTTCCTGTACTGTGGTTGATAATTAGGAACGGTTGATAATATCTTTATTTCAAAAGGGATAAAAATGTTTTCCTATTATAATGTCTAGGATATGAGATTTTATGAACATTTCATCTAATTCAACAAGTTTATCGTCTCTCCCTCTCCCCCTCTCCCTCCCTCCC
>NC_051410.1:9636318-9636531 GCF_015228065.2 Penaeus monodon
CCTTTATCTGTTTATTCTTCTTCCTTTTTATGTTTTTGGTGAATACATGTGTGTCCACATTTATATGGGTAGCTGATAACATATAACATTCATCTTCGATTGTGCTAGATATCACTTCTTGATTTCTTTGATGCTTGTTTGATATTATTAATTCTTTATTGTTTCTTGACAACAATGTTTACTGTCGTAAAATGTGCACATACACTCACGTGT
>NC_051410.1:9636634-9636953 GCF_015228065.2 Penaeus monodon
GATTCAGTACTCACAAAGATATACATAGCACCTACACACAACATAACAAAAGCACCCACACGCAACACATACAGTACTAACAATGACACACATAACACGTACACATAACATAACAAAAGTACCCAGACAGACATACACAAAACATCACACGTATACACAGAAAAAAACACAATAAACTCGTAGCGTATCCTGGTCGATGTTCAACATCATCTACTTGCCAGGAGCGATAACCTTGTTCACTTGTTCACTTCAATTATTCAGCCCTCCTATGAATCTCCTTCAGCTCTTAAAATTTACGTCTACCACTATCGTAAATCTT
>NC_051410.1:9637866-9638062 GCF_015228065.2 Penaeus monodon
CCCTGGCGTGCTTACATGCTCGCTGATTCATGCTGTTTCATCATCTTCAGAAGTTGAGCCTTCATGAATAGAACGAAGAATGGCAACACACGAGCGCCTTCGTACAAGATGTACAACGCCATTTCTTTGATCAAATGAGTAATACGCGAGTTCATCAACGATGAATCATGTTTTGAAATTGCAACAGAGGTATTAC
>NC_051410.1:9638319-9638843 GCF_015228065.2 Penaeus monodon
GGCAAATTGACGGACAATAGGTTGATACAGTATATGTACGTGAACAGACAGGGAAATACTGTACATAAATAAATACAAATGTATGCACTTGGATACCCGCCCCATCTCCCCACGGGGCGGCCCCCAGCTGATCAGTGACGAAGGTACAAATACCAAAATTAATACCCACTCTCTAGTACGAGCCCCCCTCCACACCCCCTCCCCGACCCCCATACCCTCTCTCCCCGTGGCATAAGTACAACAGCCGAGTGCCGAGTGCCCCTCCTGTGATGCCCACTCGTTACTTATAATTACTTTGTAATAAAAGAAGACGAAGTGTAATTTATATATGACACGTCGCTGCTTCTACTCCTGAGCCGCTATGGGTTGCCCCCCCCTCCTCCCCTCCCCCCTCCTTGACCTTAATCACAGGCGAGGACACTTACGCTCGCCAGACACATAACACGCATGAAACGCAGGTACTGACACATCCGTAGAGAGACGGATACATACAGTCATACACATTCTCTCTCTGTCTTTCTGGA
>NC_051410.1:9638967-9639055 GCF_015228065.2 Penaeus monodon
ATTCCTCTCTCACGAACACAGACACTTAAGTTGGCATATACACAAACGTAAACGTTTCGTCAATTTACTATTAATATTTAAATTTTCT
>NC_051410.1:9639715-9639925 GCF_015228065.2 Penaeus monodon
GTGGCTCCTTCACGGGCCATCACGTCCTAGCCACGCATTGCCACGTGCGACACAGTGCAGACGCCCGCAAGCATGCTCTGAGCGCGGGGAGCCTTAAACCACAGGCGCCAACGTGCTCATCTCCGTTCAGATTTTTCACCCACTAAATCGCGATACATGATTTGTGTGCGTGCGTGTTGAGGGGTGGAGGGAGTGGGTTGTGAGGGGTTA
>NC_051410.1:9640003-9640598 GCF_015228065.2 Penaeus monodon
CGCAGGTTTGCGGGCGTGTAGGTTATGGTGAGTGACAGAGAGGAGAGAAAAGAGGGCCGCATAAAACGTGTGCGTCTGTGTGCTTGATTTATGCTTTTTGCGTCTCGAGTTCTGAGTGTGTTTGGATGTGCTTTTGTGCGGGTTCGTGGATGGGCGGGTGAGCAGATACACGCAAACCAATACAAAAAAAAAAGAAAAACAAATGTAAAAATGACAATAGTTTTAACCTTGGCATCATAAACCCGTTAATATTTCATATTACAACCCAAAGCATATTTCATCTTATAACCTCATTCACATTCCAATACCATAACCTCATTCGTATGTCACAAGGACAACCTTATTCAAACTCCCTGCCGTAACCTTATCCATTTTCCACTTTTCAACACTAATTCGCATCCCACTTACTCTCTCGGCATCATCTTAAAAGTTTCGAAACCACATAACTACCTTCATTTAGTCCGAGGGAGAACAGCCCTCTCCGAACACCTGTTGTTGGCTTGCGTACCGCGTGAGAATACCTTATTTAAACCGGTAAAAACAACACCTGTGATTCTCTACTATCACTGGATTAACCCATCTTCATCAATCATAT
>NC_051410.1:9641075-9641411 GCF_015228065.2 Penaeus monodon
CCAGAACTCAAGAGAGAAAGAGCCAGACCCCAACGGAGAAAGAAAGACCACGGAGCCAAGGAAACAAGCGATCCAGGAGACACACACAAACACACGGATAATCACGCCATTTCTCGTTTATTCTCGTCTCGCAGACACGATTTTCGGAAACAGGCAAAACAGTCTCCAGGCCCGCTAATGATATGCAATAAAGCCAGCGCACGTAATGCCACACAATTACAATGGGACGCACAGAATCACAGACATAGATTGATTCACAGCTATTATATAGTTAAAGCTTGCATCCTACCTTTCTAGCTGACAGTCAGCGGCCGAGCGCACACTAACATACATGCT
>NC_051410.1:9641754-9642042 GCF_015228065.2 Penaeus monodon
GTTTCACAAACCGCAAAAATCCACTCATATAAGTTACTGATGCAATTCACGATAGATGCTGCATGACACAATAGACAATTTTCGGCAGACCGAGGTTAAAAAAATCAGTGTTTATCGATACAGGAGGAATCAATGTAACTACCAATTCGTGTGACATGTACATATCGATCGAATAACGCTTCCTGTGTTTGTCTGATTTATATTTCCACCTCATGGAAGGAGAAAAGATATATGTGGCAAGAGAGCTGGAGGTAGAGTAAGATGGCGCTGCAATAAAGAGTTATACCA
>NC_051410.1:9642216-9642859 GCF_015228065.2 Penaeus monodon
ACTTCCTTCCCTCTCTACTCTTCTATCTCCATCCCCTCCCCCCCCACCCCACCTCTTCTTTTTCTCATACAACAGGAAACAGAAAACGACAGTGAGAAAATCGAGGACGAATTTGAGTGTGATGGTTGAGTCGAGAATAATCACTCGGCCATTTTTTTTTTTTTTTTAATAAACTATTTAGTTAGTCCTTTCCATATTTATTTTCTTTGTTTGTTTATTCACTGATTCTCTCTTTTTTTCTCTTATTCGACAGTTTTCATTTTCATGCAAAACTCACAATTCTATTCTTTCTTTACTTTCCCCGTGTCCGTTTGTTTGTGTGTGTGCTTCTCCGAGTGTATCTATAAACGCGTTTGTGTACGTGCTTGCGTGCTTGGAGAGATGTGGATGTGCGTGCATGAAAGCATGCGAAGCTAAAAAAACGTGCGTGCATGCACTTGAACATCACCAGCCATCATTGAGGAAGCAATCATAAGGAGAGAGAAAACCAGGGGTCGTTTCTTTGGGTGGGCGGGGCGGGGGGCGGTGACCTGGGGCGGGGTCCTGTTTCCTGGTAAGTAACGGTCAGGGCCGATTGGGACGCACATGGCCGGCATCGCCGCCAATTAAAACCAACCACAGGCAACCGTCATCGTCACCAAGT
>NC_051410.1:9643537-9644448 GCF_015228065.2 Penaeus monodon
AGATATCAGAGGCGTAAACCAACTTGTACCGAAACGACCACCAGCTTGTAAGCCTCGCCTCTCTCACGCACCGGGTCGTCGACGCCAGATACAACAGCCTAAGGCCTAATAGTCGGAGTGCGGGCGTTAATGGTCGTCTGAGTGGTCGTAAGGGTAGTTGGCGCAGACAATCGCACTCTAACGGCCATTACTCACTCGTCAACTACTTGGATTTGTCTTGGTTGAGAAAGAGGGGGGAGGGGGAGGGAGATAGAGAGGCTACAGGTAAGGGAGAGAGGAGGGGAGGGAGCAAGGAGAGTGGAAAGGGGGGGGATGGGGAGAAGAAGGGGGGGGGATGAGGAGAAGAAGGAGGGGGCGAAGGAGGGCTAAAGGTAAGGGAGAGAGGAGGGAAGGGGTGGGAGGAAGAGAAGAGAGGAGAGGGGAGAGTAAAGGGAACGGGAGGGGAAAAGAAGGCTCTGGGAGGGGGTCTCTACGATGAGGAGTTGGCAAGGGAGGGGATAGGAAGAAGGAGAGGGGGCGAAGAGGAAATCTAGGATGGGGAGGGGCGGTGAAGATGGAGAAGGGAAAAAAAGAGGTGGAGAAGAGGGAATCTAGTATGGGGGAGGGGACGGAAGGGAGCGGGGAGAGTAAGGGAGAGAAAAATTGGTAAGCAGAGAATGAAAGAGGAATGAAAAATGGAAGGGGCTCTGGGATAAAGGAAGAAGGGGGAAGGGGGAGCAAAGAAAGAAAAAGAAGAGAAAGATAAGGCAAATATAAAAAAAAAGAGAAGAATACGAAAAGTGGATAAAAGAAATAAAAAGAACACTTACACAAAAAAGAGAAAATGGAGAAAATGGACGATGTAAACTGACAAAGAACGCGAAGAAAGAATCAGAAAATAAATGTTAAAAAAATAATACGATGGCTGATTA
>NC_051410.1:9644540-9644662 GCF_015228065.2 Penaeus monodon
CTGATTATTGATCTTATAAGTTGCTATTGTGATATATCGAGCTCTTCCAACGTGCATTAATATTTAAAGTCTATCGATACTTTTACTTGCATGTGTGGAGGCGTTTTACCGTATCATTCAAG
>NC_051410.1:9645132-9645657 GCF_015228065.2 Penaeus monodon
AAACAAGCACACGCACGCACAAACACCGAGCAATATCCTGTATATCCGGCCAACACAGAAGTCGGTTAAGTGTTATTCTCATTAATCTTTAGAATGGTTCTGAACCGCTCTATTTCTGCCATGATTGGAACCGTGAGGTATACACTGTATTGTATTTTATGTACATTAATAGCACCGACAAGGGCAGAAAAAAATCGCTCTCCAGAAGACTGATTTTGAGAAATATGAAAGTTGAAATGAGAAAGAACCGAAGACTTTAACATTGACGTAAATGAATTGTTCGAAAAGTATATATAATGAGATACCTTGAACGTTTGAACATTGCGTCCATATACCTGACTTGACTCTTATATTCCTCTCGCTGTTCATTCACCCTTTAATTGATCTGGGAAAAAATGCAGCATGAAAATAAAAATGAAAAATAAATATCCTTGGATGATTAAAGATTTCCTTCTTGTGAGAATCTTCGCATAAAAGTGATTATAAACTCATATAGCTTTATCATTCACTATTTTTCTTTTAAAA
>NC_051410.1:9646081-9646159 GCF_015228065.2 Penaeus monodon
TAACAAGCAAAGAAATGAAAAGGCTTTCATCTATCCATACTGCCCTACGTATTCCAATCCCTCATTTTCCTTTGTTCT
>NC_051410.1:9646180-9646407 GCF_015228065.2 Penaeus monodon
TTTTAAAAAAAGGTCAAACTATGTTCTTTCAATTCTTAGAACATTAACAAGCTCATGAAAACGTGCCCCCTTCTCTACAGCCTACCCTGCCACCAGCCCAGGGTTAAGTAAGGGGCGGGGGGAAGGTGGGCACTATGTCACCCTTAAGACACCCTGATGACGACCTTTGACCCCTGAGACGTCGCATGCCAATGTTGGGAAGAATGTTAACATCATCATCGTCGAAC
>NC_051410.1:9646665-9647232 GCF_015228065.2 Penaeus monodon
AATCGACAATCGATTCAAACTAGTTTATAAACTACATTCTTGTAAGAGAACATCAACAATCCACGTCATAGCAATTAATATTATAGCAATTATCGGTACGAATTTCTCAGAATTCGTAGAAATGACTAAATTAATGTGAAAACAGAATTTCTATGTTCAAACGAATTGTATAAAAGAAATAATCGTGCCAGTAATTGTATTTTTTCATGTTCTTTTTCATCACAAATATTTGAAAAGGGCCCACCCACAACAAATCTCTGTTGATATATTCCCATTTTCTTTATCAAAAGCAACGTTTTCTGCACCGACGCACACTAGGGAAACAGGAGCTCCAACGGGCCTGGGACATCTCCAGCGCGTGGTGACCTTGTGGTAACGGAGTGACCTGACGTGACATTCCGTGAGTTGGAGGGATTACAGAATGACCCAGGTTTGACCTTCGCCCTCGTTATCCTCCTTTTTTTTTTTAAGTGAAAGGTTATCAGAGGTCAGTTAGATGGTTGAGTGTTTATAAATTGCCTTTGTCACTGCTTCAGTTCTCTTTGTCCGTATATAGCACTCGTTTCC
>NC_051410.1:9647522-9649026 GCF_015228065.2 Penaeus monodon
GCCAACATATCAAAGTCAGAAAAGTTATTTCATCTGTCATTCTCTAAACATTCTTCAATGAACGCATAAATATTACATATCGCTGAGAAATGTACCTTAATGGCTTAATATCAATTACGAGTATAAAAGCTGCAACTCCGGTCGTTCAGGTGAGACTCCCCCTCCCTCTCCTCCTCCCCCTTTCTCCACTCCTCTTCCCCCTCTCCTTCCCTTCTTCAATTCTTCCTCCCCTTCCTCTCCCCCTAAACTGTCCCACCACCCTAACCTCTCCCTTTCCCTAAACTTATCCCTTTATCTCTGCCAAATATCCCTCCCTCTATCCCTGCCGTATATCCCTTCACTCTATCCCTTCACTCTATCCCTGCCGTATATCCCTTCACTCTATCCCTGTCAAATACCCCTTCACTCTATCCCTGTCAAATACCCCTTCACTCTATCCCTGTCAAATACCCCTTCACTCTATCCCTGTCAAATACCCCTTCACTCTATCCCTGCCGTATATCCCTTCACTCTATCCCTGCCGTATATCCCTTCACTCTATCCCTGCCATATATCCCTTCACTCTATCCCTGCCGTATATCCCTTCACTCTATCCCTGTCATATATCCCTTCACTCTATCCCTGCCGTATATCCCTTCACTCTATCCCTGCCATATATCCCTTCACTCTATCCCTGCCATATATCCCTTCACTCTATCCCTGCCGTATATCCCTCTCCTCTATCTCCTTCTCCCACTCTAATTACCCACCTCTCTCTCCCCCGTCCTATCTGCAACCTTTATCCCTCCTCCTCACCCTAAGTCCCTATCCCAACCCTTCTTTCCTCTAACCCTAAACCCTCCTACCCTTTCCTCCCCTTATTTCAGTCCTTTCTATCCTATACCTCTCCCCTTAAACCCCCACACCTCCACCCTCCCAGCTTCCCTCCCCCTTACCCCCCTACACCTCCTATCTCACAACCTCCCCTTCCCTCCCTTACCCCTACATCCTTCACCCTTACCACCTCCTCCCCCTCTCCACCTCCCCCCCTCTCTTACTCTCTACACCCCTACCCTCTCGTCCTACCCCCATACTCCTTACACCTCCTCATCCTACCCTACGCCCTTCCAGCACACTCAGTGACAAATTAGACATAATCCCTACTATATCAAGTGGCATGTCGACCTTACTGCCCTTACGCAAAAGTCACAAGCGAATCGGAACTCAACTGACGCCTCGTCTCGATTTTTTTTTCCTTTTTCGATATGCATTCAGAAGTCGTAAACCGCCCAATGGGAATGTAAATACGCGGGATTGAGAAATTATTTCCTTAATTAGGAAAAGGTGCAACAATCCCGGGGGGGGGGGGATCAGGTTTATTAGAGAGATATGCAACATTCCGAGCAATAAAATAAGGAATATGCAATGTTGCAGTAAATGTGGTTAAATCGGTAAAAAATGCAACAATTCGATAAAAATGTCATTAAACCAGTTAAGACGCAAATGACTAACTCGGGAAAGATCC
>NC_051410.1:9649052-9649426 GCF_015228065.2 Penaeus monodon
CTGGTTAAACAGGAAAGATACAGTAATAAGAAAATAATGTCTAAATTGAGAAGATCCAAAAATAAAGATATAAAATTAGAAAAATCCGAAAAAAAACTATAATCGGGAGATGAAAAAAATAAATGAATCGGGGAAAGATGCAACAATTTATTTGGGACAGGTGCAAGAGTCGATAAATTTCGGAAGAGGCGCAAGTAGTGTATTTTTAAATAGAATGATGAAAGAACAATCTGTTTTCAACAATCAATTTTCGCAATTCAATTTGATTAGACTCGGTAGACAAAAAATCTAATTCATATACGATATACGCAACAATTTGATTGAAAGTCAGGGAGCTCACAGAAAATCTGATTACAAAAAGATATGTAACAGGG
>NC_051410.1:9649474-9650074 GCF_015228065.2 Penaeus monodon
AATACAACGGGAAAGAAGCAACAACTTGATGAATACGTTAAAGACAAAAAACACCTGAGTAATTTGGGAAAGGCAACCATGCAACAGTTTTCGGAGAGACGCAAACTTTTAATGAATTCAGGAAAAAAATGCAACACTCTGATAGATTTCCGAAACACTTAAAATCTAATGCATAACGGGGAGATGCAACAAAGCTTATGAATTCGGGAGAGAGAGAGAAAAAAAAAATTCGTTTGACTTGGAACAAAGAGAATGCAACAAATTAGAGAAAGAATGCAACAATGTGATTAGTCTAATTCGTCAAATCGTCATAAAGGAGACAAGGCTAACGAATCAGCCGTTTTACAATAACGAAAAAATTGCAACATATATCGCGGGATCATCATACCCGTGCAATGATGACGTTGGGTTGATGGGTAGGGGGGAGGGAGCTGGGGGGAGGGAGCTGGGGGTAGAAGGAATTAAAGTATTCGATACAACTTATCATTCTAATTCTCTGGCGACTGAACAAACGGAAATAAACTCAAGTAACCGATAAACATACAATTTGATAATAACATACAACATACACATATTGACACACACTAATTCATATACATA
>NC_051410.1:9650600-9650809 GCF_015228065.2 Penaeus monodon
CCATCTGTTCCGACGATAAAATATGAACAGCAACAAGCCTGAGTAAATTATTCAGAAAAATCTTTATTGCAAAGCCCATTAATCCGGGGCCACAGCTGGTCTATCTAATTCATCCATTAATCCATTAGTAAGCTTTCACGCAGATCGCACCGCGGGGAGTAAATATTTAACTAACAACGACGATCATCAAACGGACCTTTGCCACGGTT
>NC_051410.1:9651142-9651318 GCF_015228065.2 Penaeus monodon
AAAAAACTCCCTTGCCTTTTCGAATCTAGAATCCTAAAAAGCGGGTAATGAATAAAATAGCCCGAGGCGAGTGTTAAATGCCCATTACTACACGAGACGAGTGGTTGTAGTCACGTATGGCTGTTACACCTATTAAAGCCCTTGATTATAATGATTGATCTTTAACATGTGATTAT
>NC_051410.1:9651640-9651745 GCF_015228065.2 Penaeus monodon
TACATACACCCGTACATGCGTGCGTGTGACTGCGTATGCATACATATATACAAATGTACATGAAGACGTCATATCCATAATGCTAATGCACAAGGACCCCAGACT
>NC_051410.1:9651778-9652423 GCF_015228065.2 Penaeus monodon
TCAGGCTTACCTTAGCCACATGGCACTAAATTTGGATGATTTCATAAATGCTGCAGAATCTCGGGACGCATTTTCAGAAACACACCTTTTTTTTTACCCCGTCTGGATTAAGTGGTGGAGTCGGGGAAACAAGAGTGAGGGGGGGAGGGGATGGGTGGGTCGCTGGGGATGGATAGAGGGAGGGAGGGGGGTAGTGGAGTGGTAGGCGGGGTGGGTTAGGAATGAGGCGGGTGAGTACGTAGGTGAGGTTGGTAAGTAGATAGAGATGGATGGGTGAGGTTGGGGGTAGGTAGGGAGAGATGGGTTTTTGGTGGCAGTAGGTGAGCAGGTGGGGTTAAATGGGTGGGCTGGAGGTGGTGAGTAGATGGAGACAGGTGGGTGAGGTGAGGTCACGGTAGGTGAGTACGTGGGTGAGATTGGTGAGAAGAAACAGATGAGGCTGGGGTTTGGTGAATAAAGAGGAGAGAGAAGGAATGAGGTGGAATAGCAGGGAAGGTGGACGTCGGTGGATGAGGTTGGGATAGGTGAGTAGGTAGGGACAGAGGGATAGAGTGGGGAGGGGGTTAGGAATAGGTGGATGAGGCCGGGATGGGTGAGTAGGAAAGCATTAGCGGGTGGGGTTGGAGCGATGATAAATATGATAGT
>NC_051410.1:9652486-9652664 GCF_015228065.2 Penaeus monodon
CGAAAAAGGTTAGGATAGGTGGGAGAAGCAAGGTGTAAATGAGTCGGTGGGAAAAGGAGGATCTGGTCCGAGTAGGTGAATAGGTTGGGGGGAAACAGACAGGTGGGTGAGTAAAAATGGGTGAGTGAATGAGTAGTGTTGAGTACGAGGAACAAAACTAAACTTTCCTTTAGTTATA
>NC_051410.1:9652721-9652827 GCF_015228065.2 Penaeus monodon
CGAATTAATAATTCTTGATATGTCTTCCCTGGTATGTAAAGTGCATTGTGCTTTAAATTCAGAAGGAAAGATAAATTGCAGTAATACAAGAAGATGGAAAGACTAC
>NC_051410.1:9655457-9655582 GCF_015228065.2 Penaeus monodon
CTGTGTGCCCGAGACGGGACAGATGAGGACGGGGCGAGTTACAAAAGGCCCACGAGAGGTTATGAAAGAAGTCTAGAGGGGAAAAGTCCAGAAAGAATATTTTGGAGAGGAGCTTTGATCAAAAC
>NC_051410.1:9655919-9656285 GCF_015228065.2 Penaeus monodon
TCTATTTCATTGTGTGTATGCCATATCTGTAAGACTGTATTTATATTCACATATCATTTGCATATACATGGTTATATAAACTGTAGCCCCGTCCATATTCAACACGCAAATGCAATACAAAAATCACTCAATAAAAAAAAAAAAAATTCCTTTCATTTCGGCGACAGAATTCGTCAAGTGTCAATAACAGATCTATAGTGTCTTCTGCCTTACACACTTCAGCTTAGCAGAAGTCCTCCTTCTGTGGCTGCTCATGACTGGGGCGATATTCTGCCTCGTAGTGAATGCTATGGCTACTGCGTTATCGACATGTTTCCGTTTTTTTTTCTTATTCGTTATCTCCATAATGATTTTATATCCCGAGTA
>NC_051410.1:9656467-9658332 GCF_015228065.2 Penaeus monodon
CTTCTGCTGTGCCCATCAACATGCCGGCGAGCCAAGCTGATCAATCACACCTACTAGACCAAGTTCAGGATAAATAACAGCTGCACTTGCATAAATAACCGTCGCACTATGGTAAATAACAGCTTTACTTTAGATAAATAAATACCCGGGCTTTAACAAGTAACCAGATGGAATCTGATAAATGAAAGCTGGAGTTAATCAAATAAACCTATGCTTTGACAAGTAACAGCGGATTTTCAATAAACAGCAGCTAGACACTGATGGATGATGGATGGACTTTGTGGAATACAGCTGGACTTTACTTAATGGAAGCGGGACTTTTGATGAATAATAACCAGGCTTAATAAAGTTTATCCCCTAACTTCATAAGCTCCTGATTCTTCTCATCAAAGCCCTTTCTTTTTTTTCTCTTGCACAGCCCTGTTTCCCTTTCCGGTATTCTTTTGTTTCGGATATTCCCCCTCGGTATCCTTTCCCCTCCCTGAAATTAGAGTGGGTTCTCCTTGCAGTAACCTTGAAGTTTGCCTCACTGTCTATTCTTGTCTTCACAACCCGTGAATTGGCTGCTATGAAGTTTCACATAACCTATGATTCATCCGGTCACACGCATAACTCACCTGTGATTCATGAACACAGAATTAGAGACCGAGAAAGTTTCAGCAAGATAAACTCTGCGGATTTTCCCACCGTATTCCATTGATTCGGATTTATTTTTTATTTTTTTATTGACTGGTTCATGTTACTTTGTTCCTCTAGGGTTCAGTAGCTTCCTTGTTAAACTTTTCCCGACCACAAAAAATATCAGAAACCTCATGTTAATCACCTCGTTTTATAATCTTTCGTATAGATACATTCAACCAAAGTGGACTTTTCAAAAATAAAAAGTACGACATTAATAACTCGCAGATACAACTCAAAATAAACAGTCCGAATAAAGCCACATCTATCATCATTTCCACAAATTCCCCAACAAGAACACGCAGTCTTTAAAAGGCAGCAAAGGTTCCTTCACCCACCCAGTCTGCTGTTACCGACCACGGGTCCAGTCTTCCCGGTCATATCCTGGGATTTCAGGTTATGCACAATAACCAGTATAGCAGTGTTGCTCGTGGGTATTCACGCCCACTACCACACAAACAAGAACCGTTGTTTCGGCTTTGATCACCATACATACACCTCACCATAATCTGTGTCGAAGTGTAGTGATCAGTATTCTTACATATATATCGTCATTAGCGGTATCAAAGTATAACTTTGATCCTCATACTGTTTCACTATTGTCAGAATCTGGGGCCAGTATCTCCAGCCTCCTTCGGGACCACACAAGGATATCCGATGAGACTCCTGTAGTCATACCCCTTGACTCACTATCCAGGAGTCAAGCTCACTAATCCATCCTAGGGGTTTTCTGGGGATCATCTGCTCTACCAAACCTGGGTCACATAACACGGTCAGAAGTGTCTCAGGTCATGCAAATACCTCGAACAGCAGGGCCAGCAGCCATAATCATAACCATCAGAGGTCATCCACAACCATGAACAGTGCCAAAAGCCTCCCAACATCATCATCACAACCCTGGGGTCATCCACTTCCACTGGATGACCCCGGAAGCTCGTGTAATCCATCATCATTATCGGAACCTAGGATCACCCACATGACCTAGTCGGGACACAGGGTCATCCACTATCCTAACCAGGCCATAGGCTCATCCGTCATATCGGGAATCTGGAGCCGTCCTCCGCCGTGACGACAGCCCGGGGTCATCCACCACCATCGCCAGAGCCCGGGGGTCATCCACCGCAGGAGGCAGGCCGATCGGTAATGTCAGAGAAGAGGGGGGAGGGGAAGAAAGAATAGGGGGTAGT
>NC_051410.1:9658431-9660950 GCF_015228065.2 Penaeus monodon
CGGCTCTGAGACAATCAATACTCACAAATTTAGGGTCTCGTCAGCTCGCCTCTCTGTTTACATTTTTATCCCTTTATGCTGTTTCTCCGTTTCGTTCTCTCTTCTTTTCGTTTCGCTCTTTCACATTTAAAAAAATAAATATGTATTTACTTTTCACTTCTTCAATTGTTATTGTTATTTTCCTATATTACATCGCCATTCTTTCAAATATATTCGTAATCCACTTGAAATCGGCATCAACATCAAACTAGAATCTTTCGTTCATCAATCGCAATTTTTCGTTATAAAATGAATAAAAAAAGACAGGGCTAGAAAAAAATCATGTTTTATCGAAAAAAAAAGAATACAAAACTTTTGTTCTACTGATGTTCTACTGATTCATGCTGTTCTAAAGATTCATGTTATTTTGTTCTTTCTCAGAATCGTGAACTGGGAGACTCATTCACGTTTCAGCTGACTGACACTAAGCGTGATCGCAATCTTTGCAAACCAAGAACACACTTTTTCTTCGCATTTCGTCTTAATTTCCAGGTAAACTTTAATCGTTATTAAGGTTGCTGTACCGGGGTTTGAGATGAAACTGATTTTACCTTTTCTGAGTTTTTTTTTACTTTTGTCTCGCTTACTTTCGCTCAGTTTTAGCTACATATCTCTCACATCTTCTCTATCTTATGCCTTCTTTCATTTCTCTGTGTTTCTCTTCCCATCTTTCCTTTTCTTCTCAATTTTTTCTCTTCATCACCCATTATCACCCTTTCTCTCTCACTCAGTCCCCTAACATCTAAATTTCTCACCCACTCTTCTTCCCTCCCCTTTCTATATTCCCTCTCTCCCTCTTTGTCTTTGTTTCTATCTGTATCCATGTCAGCATGTCTCTCATCATTCCATCTCTCTCTTCATTCATCCTCTCCCCTTCCCTACCTCTCCTTCTCCCCTGTCTTTCCCCTCTTACTCCTTCCCTCTCTTCTCTGTCCTCCCTCCTCAGCCCGCAAACCTCTCCCTGGTAATATCCTGTCCTGCATTTTCGTACAGGACAATTTACCGAGGCCCCAGACACCAAGGGTTCCTCGGAATATCATGTTAAGAGCAATGGTTCTCTGAGTCTAAGTACGACAGGCTTCTTGACAACAGACAGTGAGGAGGAGAGGAAAAATAAAATAAAATAAAACTTTAATCACTCGCAAAATTAAACTTAATTAACCACGTGTCAACAAATGCAAGAAAAATTGGATGCGAGATGATAGTGTGACGCCTTACACGGAGCTCTGCGCCGGCGCAGTTCGTATCATCATTGCAAGCTTCCCTGAGGCTACGCTTCAATTGCGAGCGAAGACAACATGATATAAGGTTTTGCAATTATAGTATTAAATCAGGTCACATTGGTCCCAAAACTGGCGAGGAGGAGGAGCCAGCAGCGACCTCGACCAATCCCGTGCCGGGCCTTAGCTACCCTCTCTTGGGTTTTCATCAAGCGAGCTCATTCGTTCTCTAATTACTGCACCAAATGGGGGGTGCAACATTGCAACACCCCCCACTCCCCTACCGACTCAGCGGGGGGCGGGGCTAACCCTCCGGCAACCTGAACTGACCAATCGGGTTCCACCATGGGCAGGCCCGGTTCACCGACAGCCAATCAATGAGCCACTTAGCAAGATGACTCCTCCCACCTCACACTTCTGTCGAGACATTTACATATTGAAAGTAACGGACAGACGGGAGGTTGAGGCCCTCAACTCCCTATCTAAACTTAATGGGATACTCAGGCCCAAAGGCGCAGTAGGGCAACAAAAACATTATTTGCATACACTACAACCTCGCTAATTCGGTGTCACCCACACAGCACGCCTGCCAAGCTCAGCCCTACCTGCTTCATCACCATAACCTGGTTAGCGTTTGATACCAAGTTTACCCTGCTATCTCGGTGACGCCCGCTTATAACAGAGCTCACCTCCGCCACGGCCGTATCTCCGAGACGCCACAGTTGCTCCAGGGAACCCCCAAAGAAACGAGAGTAACCAAGCATAAACAAGCACTATAAAGGTGTTTACTGATGTGTTATGATTGATCATGTGTCCTCCCCAACTCTCTCAGCCACGGGAACCTCATTACTACAACGCCAGCCGCTCTTTCCGTATACACAGGCCCACGTGGCGCCCACCGCACCGCAGGTCCTTCCACAGTCCCCGTCGAACCTATCTGCGCGTTGCTGAAAGAGCCAATATGTCAGTTTCACGTAATAAATAATGTCCTATTAACGGAACTATCAAGTGCTCCTTCACGCCATCTCAATGGAGCTTTTATATGGTACCTCCTTCATATTCAAATTAAGGCTGAATTGGGTGCTTCTCCCCCAGCCCGCGGAAGGGCATTATAACAGACACCTTGGTCTAAACACCATGCCAGGGAGGAAGGGCGGGGAGAGGGTAAAGGGGAAAGAGGGTGGGACTGGTTAGGTGCAGAGACTAAGGTTTTGGTGAACTTGGTATGCTACCCTGCCTGGCTGCATGGTCGTAGCTGAT
>NC_051410.1:9661843-9662356 GCF_015228065.2 Penaeus monodon
AAAGGTATCATAAAATACGTCTGTAGAGAATCAACCGAAGGGGCTCTGGCGTTAATAGAAAAGTGACTCGAACTCTTCTTTATGCGTTCCTATCTTATTATAGAGTATGTGATCTGCCACCGCCGAGTCTTTCCTTTATCTTAATAGGTTTATTCCACCACTTATACGGCTTTTTGTCTCCCTCAGCCAAGGCAACTTCCGCCACGTCTCAGTCTCGGTTTCTTCAGGAAATTCTAAATTTCTTGTTCTTCGTTTTTTGTTTTATTTGTTCTTCTAAAGAGCTGTAACCTGACTTCACTCTCCGAGATATTATTCGGTGTAGCATTACCACTTTCCGCGAGAATTAGTGTTTCAGGAAACTTCGGTCTGACTCCGCCCTCTACTTGAGCAGAATGAAGGGCTGGAGAAGCTCCTCCTTCAGGTAAAACTTTGAGGCTCAGGAGAAAGGAAGTTCTGTTCTAGAGTAAAAATCCGTTACGTGTGGTATCACTTATCTCTGACCTATAGATAGCC
>NC_051410.1:9662804-9663041 GCF_015228065.2 Penaeus monodon
CGAGACCTTACACTTTTACCATTAAAAAAAAAAAAAAAATCGAGGATGATTCCCGCGTTCGGATGTGTTCGTTCTTGTCCGACTAATTCTGTCCGAAGCTTCGAACGCAAGAAATTCTAATGTCACCGTCAAGATCTATGTTGCATCTTGAATCAGATTCAAGGGTAGAAGTACATGCAGGCGAACAATGAAGAAATGTTTATACAATATTCATAGATGTGTTTGCGCCGATATGAG
>NC_051410.1:9663097-9663314 GCF_015228065.2 Penaeus monodon
ATAGTGCCCAGTCGCTTTGTCATAATGTACTAACATTACATCAAAAGAGAACGTACTTTTTGGTACTATGCTTGATTTAAGTGTGGTAATAAAAAGAAAATCAAAGGATATGCATTTTCTGTTCTCGTACCTTTTAGCTCATCTGCGAGGAGTTGTACTTTCACGGTAACGAAGATTTTGTGACATGCTTCTTCTTTAAGAAAAAGTAGTTCGTTTT
>NC_051410.1:9663439-9663540 GCF_015228065.2 Penaeus monodon
CATTCCGTTTAGGATAATGCCTTAGTACGAACAACAGAACGTATTTGGCACACTGTCACATCGATGCTACTTCGTCCCCGCTTCAACCACGCGAAATGAGC
>NC_051410.1:9663587-9663895 GCF_015228065.2 Penaeus monodon
CGGCCATCGGAAATGACGAAATTCTGAGCAAGAATCTACCTCCACTTATACGAACCTATTTAGGACTTGAAATTCCATCACGCACCGACGCGCATAACACACATATAATTAAGTCCGATCGCAAACAAACAGCGTAACGCAAACCAAAATAAATCTCGACCATGGCCCACGCTCTTCCCTGAGTATGGCCACAGTTGGACTCCCGACACCCGACACCCGACACCTCGCGTTATTCCCTTCTTCGCGCCGATTGTTTTTTTCCCGTAACTCGAAGCCGACCTTTCGTAATTAATCTCCTGGATCTCCGT
>NC_051410.1:9664820-9665104 GCF_015228065.2 Penaeus monodon
GAATAAACCATATGGACTAAGATGATTTATTTTTATTATTTTTTTATCTCACATTTCGCTGGACCGCATCTTTCAAGCGGCCGGAGTAGAAGGCGAGTAAATCTGCCACTACACCCAAGACGAGGATTAGCTCATTATACGCTTCAGGAATCCTAGCCTCTTTTGTGTGCCAAGGACCCCCCCCCCCCTCAATCCCCCTTACCTCCCCCCACCCCCCTCCAGGCCTCTCGCGATGTCCGTGTGTTCGAATCCCGCGATCATGTTAACTCTTCCCTCCTTTTCGT
>NC_051410.1:9665131-9665235 GCF_015228065.2 Penaeus monodon
TTTCTTTTGGTCCCTTTTTGTCTCTCTTTTTTCCACGTTATCCTTTCTGGATTGCCGGTGATGCAAACACGTCGATGGAGATGCACAAGAGACATAACAACCGC
>NC_051410.1:9665274-9665345 GCF_015228065.2 Penaeus monodon
GGGCTGTCAATGTCATCACTGCTCTTCCCACCTGGCAGCTGCAGCCCTTGATACTATCGCCACTCGCCTCC
>NC_051410.1:9665772-9665946 GCF_015228065.2 Penaeus monodon
CCCCTCATCTGGCCTCAGCCTCAAGTCAACGCTCGAGTCCTGGGCTCCTTAACGAGCTGCCTAAAACGCATCCCTGTGTCCGAAAAAGTCCTTCCGTCCTGTCACTAGGAGTCGGGCGGCGGGCGAGTCCTCTCTCCTCTTCTTCCTTCCTGTTCTTCCGTCTGCCCGCCTCTC
>NC_051410.1:9666047-9666132 GCF_015228065.2 Penaeus monodon
TACCTCGTTCAGCTACCTATCAATCTCCTCTCCCTCTTTCTTCCCGACCTTGCCCCTCTTACTCGCCACCGGACCCTGATCTTGA
>NC_051410.1:9666176-9667218 GCF_015228065.2 Penaeus monodon
TGTCCCCCCCCCATCACCACCACTACACGTTGCCTCCTATCCCTCCTTTTCCTATCCTCTTTCCACTATTCCGCCTATCTATCAATCTAGCTCCCCCCCCCACTATCCCAACACACGCCACCCCCAGTGCCCCACCCCCTCCCCCATCAAAACACACCGTCCCCCATACCCCCCCTATCCCCTCTCCCACCTAAACACACCACCCCCGTCCCCCTACCCCACCAACAGACCACCTCTCCCACACACACCCCTCCCCACCCCCACATTTCTATGTCGTTCCTACCTGGGATCTGTCTGAGGTTTCGTAATCATATTATGTTACTTAAGGCTTTACAGGTGTGAGATCTAACGCCATCCTTATCTTCGGGCGTGATCTCCATGGCGGACGCAATGATCGATTCTAAAATTACATAAAAGTCCAAACACGTTGCGCTGACTGTACCTGATGGGGAGGTGAAGGGAGGGGGGGGGGGTACAAGTGGATAAGGGAGGGTAGATGGAGTCGGTGGATAAGGTGGAGGAGGTACCGGTGGATAAGAGGAGCTGGAAGAAGCCGGCGATTAAGAAAAAGAGAGGAGGGGAACCAGTGGATAAGGCAGGAAGTGGAAAGAGCCGGTGGAGAAGGAGGGAGGAAGGAACCGGTGGATAAGGAAGGGAGGGAGTAAGCCAATGAACAAGGAGATTGTGGGGTAAGGGTGGATATAGAAGAATTTAGATTGTTCAGAGAGAGGGGGGGTAGAAGGGAAGAGGTGAGGTGGAGAGAAAGATACAACGAAAGGGCGTGGGGAAGGTAAAAGAGAGAGGGGAAGGGAGATGGGGGTTCAAGAGAGGTAGAGAAAGGGGAAAAGGATGGAAGGAGGTTCAATGAAAGGGGGAAAGGGGAGAGATGTGAGAGGGGCTCAACGAAAGCGGAAAAAAGGTGGAGGAAGAAGAGGGAGGAAAGGCGAAGAGAAAGAAAAAAAGGAAAAAGAAAAAAGCGGAACGATGGAAAGGAAAGGAGAGATTGAGATCCAATGAAAACGAGAAGCCGCCCCCCCCCTCC
>NC_051410.1:9667280-9667749 GCF_015228065.2 Penaeus monodon
GTGGGTAGGAGTGAAGAACAGAAAACAGGTATTCATTCCAAGATGATGCAGAGATACTTAAGAGTACTATAACACAAGTCATGAATCATGCATAAGATGGTCAAAAGGTTCATAGTGGTAATGCAACGAAAGACTACGTTGTGATGAGGCAGTGTTATTGTAAGAATCCGCATGTATAATGTACAAGCTGGTGAAGGTGTGTGCAAGTAGAGTGAAGGGTGTAACCGATGTGTAGCTGAGGAATTCTAGATATTGTAAGTAGTGTGAATGAGAAAAAAAAGGATTCTAGAGGATCTATAAGTTGCATAAATGAACGTTAAAAAGTGTAGCTGGAAACGAATAGAAACGCTGTAGCTGACGCAAAAAATGGAAATTATAATTGGTTGAAACATACACAAACGGAAAGAAAATGATCATAAACACACATAGGCTACAGTGATCGCGTGTACATAACCAGCTGTATAAACAA
>NC_051410.1:9668370-9668547 GCF_015228065.2 Penaeus monodon
TGTGACATGAGTTGCAAAATACCCCAAGACGTGAGATGGAGCAACGCTTAAGTGTCTGGCATCGAAAGACAGCAGGTCACTTTACCCCCAAGAAGTGTGGCCGTAAGACAATTGGCGTTGTCTTAAGCACAGAGACTATCAGCAGAAGAATGCTTACTCTTTTACGCTCTTTGACAG
>NC_051410.1:9668580-9668693 GCF_015228065.2 Penaeus monodon
GTGTGGTATGGCGTGGTAGGTTTTGGTACGGGAACTATTGTGCTTGCTGAAGAGAGGGAGACGGGAGGGAGAACGAGGGAGGTAAAGAGATTGATATATAGATAGGGTCTGTA
>NC_051410.1:9668983-9669486 GCF_015228065.2 Penaeus monodon
CTGTTTGTGGCCTGCTGTATGTTGTATAGTGTGTTCAATGCGTTAACGTGATATTTCTTATAATCTCAATGGTATAGGCACAAGATTATGAATCAAATTCAACCCCACGCGGCTTCATCATAACAAATAATTCGAAAGCAACCTCAAAAGAATTTAAAAGAATTACATTTTGCATAACAAAACTACCTTACTCGTGGTGCCATAACAACGACATGAAAAGAGGGCCATAACCGGAGAGAGAGACTTCTCCAATAACAATATGGATAATAACACTGGATAGGGACAAGGCGGGCAAAATCTACGGGATTCATACTCCACAAATGATTTCATAACTTCGTACTCTTGGCATTCCCGATCACCCCGTAGACTTAAACGTGATTTTTATTGATATAATGTGAGTGCTATACTATGCAACATATATCCCTTCAACAGCCACCGAACTCCTACCTGGACTGCTTTCGGCAAGTTAGATGTTTTTTGTTGAAATATTAATTCGTTAAAAA
>NC_051410.1:9670046-9670762 GCF_015228065.2 Penaeus monodon
ATAGTCTCCATGAAGTTTGACATGTCCTGACACATAATCCCCAAGTATTAGAGAAAATTACAATGGAATATGTACCACGTCAAGTCAAACTTTTAATCTAACTCACAATAATAAATTCAAAACAATAGCCAACCCTGGATAACCCAAAAAAAGGGTGGGGGGGGGGAGCGTCACACGAGCATTTTTTTTTAAGAACGAGGGAGCTCGCCTTTGCGCTACACATATAAACTTCTAATAAATCACAGCTTCCTTTCTCTCGACTCAAGTTCTCGAGAAACAATCAAGTTTCGGCACAAAATCAATCTCAATTGCGTGCAACCGGACATAACCAAAAAGGAAGGTGCAATGTACGTATAAGAAATATTACGGTTGATTATGGCAAGTTGCTAAGATCAGGAAATTGAAAAAAAAAAAAAACGTTCTTATACATTACAGTTCTTCGATAAGTTCGTAGTCATAAACAGGACAATTCGCTCTGATTTTACTATTTGTAACTATCGACTGGCATTTTTCACAGGTTACCGGAGCGCTTTAATACCTAAATACCTATGATTTTTGTAAAGGTATAATACATTCTCTCTACATCCTAAGTGAAATCGGGACATTTACAAGAAAACGGACTTTCAATTTTACATCCATATTTCATTTAGTTTATCGTTAAATAAAAAAAAATCTATGGTTTATTATTATTCATGTAATTCTGGTCACACACACAC
>NC_051410.1:9671010-9671222 GCF_015228065.2 Penaeus monodon
AGAGTTACACTCTCGCTACGCCCTTCTTCCCACCCCCAAAAAATCCAAGAAGGAGGCATCATCATCCGGTAACATTATATTCAAATTATGCCATGAAATATGATCGGAAACGTCCAATAAATAAAGCCAGGAGCATTGTGTCGAAGGTTCGGCTGGTAATCACGGGACAAGATCCTTTATCCTACGACACCAAGACAGCCTGTCGTCTTCAG
>NC_051410.1:9671560-9672242 GCF_015228065.2 Penaeus monodon
ACGGCTGAAGACCGATCCATCCAGCCCTGGTCTATGGATATACGTCGTGATGTAGAGGTGCTCTCGTGGCTTACGGGATCCGCGCCTTGTGTAAAGGAGGGAGACGTAATTGTGATGGGGATGGAGGGGGCGAGGGAGGGGGGAGAAGAGGGGAATGAGGGAGGCAGAGAAGAGGGGGATGGAGAAGGCAATGGAGACTTAGAGGGAGGGAAAGATAAAGCGGGAAGGGAAAGGAGAGGAAGAGGGGGATGGAGAAGGCAATGGAGGGGGAAAGGGAGGGAAAGAGAAAGGGGGAAGGGAAGGGAGAGGAAGAGGGGGATGGAGAAGGCAATGGAGGGGGAGGAGGAGGGAAAGAGCAAGGGGGAAGGGAAGGGAGAGCAAGGAAGAGGGCGATGGGGGGAACGAGGAAGGAGGCAGGGAAGGGGGCTAGAGAGAGGGGGGATGGAATGGCCCATGGGGGGGGGCGAGGGAGGGAGGGAGGACTGAGAGGTGGGGACTAATGCCACAGACAGGGGTAGGGCGTAAGGAGGGGAAGGCAAGAGGTATTGTGAGGGTAAGGGAAGCCTCCATGTTAGAAGAGGTCATTTCAAGTGCTGGTGAATGCTGTATATGTGAGAGGTGTCCGTGTTGGAAGATTACAAGGGGAAATGATGAAAAGCGATTGTACTAACGAACAAAGACC
>NC_051410.1:9673652-9674229 GCF_015228065.2 Penaeus monodon
GGCAGAGATACTGAATCTGATATCTGCACGATGAAAATGAAACCTAAAAAAGATTAAAAAAAAAAATCCAAAGCTCACCCACCTTCATCTCCTTTCTGATAAGTCTTTACAAACTGCATTCGATGTTTACATACCTGAAAGAAAGTAAATTTTACGTTAACGATGGGAAGATGGAGGAGGAAAAGATGAAAAAAAAAATCAACAATTCATATTACAGTCTCTCTACCCCTCTGTTCCTCCATTTCTCTGTTCCTCTGTTTCTTCCTTCCTCTGCATCTCTGTTCATTCGTCTCTCCGTTCCTCCGTTCCACTGTTTCTCTGTTATTCCGCTCGCTTACCACTCCCCTCGTTCCCCGTTATTCTCTCCTTCCGTTCCTCCGTTCCTGTGTTTTACCGTTCCTCTGTCCCTCTATTTATTTTTTTCCGTTCCCTTGCCCCTCTGTTCCTCCGTCAGATAATCACATCACCGTCCTTTTCCTCCCTTCGTTCCCCTTCCCCCTTAAACGAACTGCAATTGCATGCACGATGACCAAGGCTTGAGAGTCAATTACGTTTAAAAAATGAAATACCCCCCCCC
>NC_051410.1:9674301-9674426 GCF_015228065.2 Penaeus monodon
TCATCTGCTCTTCTGTTCCGAGGTTCGTACAAGAGAACAAGTATATTAACTGGGAATCCTTATGGAATGTTTGCCTTACTGATGTTTTCCGGACATTCAAATGAGTTAGTTCTATGCCGCTTTCT
>NC_051410.1:9674516-9675341 GCF_015228065.2 Penaeus monodon
GGGAACTTGTATAAATTGCTAAATTCTAGGATGCTGCAGAATGCCCCAGAGCGCTGGGCACTTTCTACACTCCCCGTAAATTGAGTAGTGAAGATTCGTAACAATGACACGAGTCTAAATATTTGATAACAACCAGAGCATCATGCCTCGGGCTGTGGGAGGCAAAGGGAGGGAGGGAGGGGGTGAGAAGAGGGATGGGGAAGGAGGGAGAGGGAAATCAGGTGGGAGAAGATGGAGGGGAAGCGAGTGTGAGAAGGACGCGGGGGAGGGGGGAAAGGTGTGGAAGGAAAGAGGGGAGAAAGGGGAAGAGGGTGTGAGAAAAGAGGAGGGGGACGAGGGGAGTTGGTGTGAGGAGGGAAGGGGAAGGGGCAGAGAGTGTGAGAAGGGAAAGGGGGAAGGGGAGAACGTGTGAGAAGGGAGAGAAGGGAGGGAGGGAGGGAGGGAGGGTGGGTGGGAGGGAAGGGGCGGGTGTGGCAAGGACGATGTGAGAAGGAAAAAGGGGAAGGAGGGAGATGGGGTGAAAAGGGGGGGGGGAGTATGAGAAGGGAAAAGGGGAAGGGAGGAGAGGGTGTGAGGGAGAGAGGGGAGGGAGGGAGAGGGTGTGAGAACAGCGAGGGGGAGGGAAGGGAGGGGAAAGAGGGACTCCGAATCCTCCATCCTCGGCCAAAGGGTGGCATGGCACTAAATGGCACTGTATTATCATAGCTTAAGGGGTGTCACAAAATGACAATCGATTTAAAGTTTTCGGAATCGATTTTCACAGATAATGTTAGCATCTAATTATCAATGAAGACATCTGTAATTAAATTTACTATGCCCCTAACC
>NC_051410.1:9676496-9676801 GCF_015228065.2 Penaeus monodon
CCTTTACCATTACAAAACCGCCGACCGCCCATATTCTCTGCTCACCGCTTTCTGGGCAACCTCGTACTCCCAGAAACTTAATGTCACCAACGAGTAGCCCTTGAACTTAACACGTGTAAGAGTGGGACAGTCACACGCGATCCAGTCATGTGTTACGGAATCTTTATCGTCGAACTCAATGCCTGTCTTGCATTCGTGTGGCGGTTCGTCGCGTCTCGATGGGTTTCGTCCACCGATTGTAACGGCGCGACTAACGATGACAACCGAGAATAATGGAGATATCAACAATCGTGAGTTCATACCTA
>NC_051410.1:9677093-9677244 GCF_015228065.2 Penaeus monodon
ATTATAACATCAGTATGTGCCAGACGTTGTAGTTATAAGATTAGCATCGTATTTGAAGCTAACATATTACGAATATGACGTAGATGTCACCTCTCCATATGCTTATAAATTCAGTATGAAAATTATCATAAACAAATTTTCATTCCGAGAC
>NC_051410.1:9677271-9677520 GCF_015228065.2 Penaeus monodon
ATCTCCTGACTTGGCCTTTATCATTTCCAGTCGCTCGGAGCTGAGGTCAAGTTGCCCATAAACTGACGATCTTTGTGTATCATTGTTATAAATTCTATTTTTATTATTTTCTGTGATGAGTTTCGTATTTATGCTTTACTGCATATTTGTCGAAGGGGATCGGATACGAGCTGGTTCAACAGCAATTCCTTTTAACAACACATATTGATGAACAATATTTTATTGCCTCTGTAACTACAAACACACAAA
>NC_051410.1:9677734-9678492 GCF_015228065.2 Penaeus monodon
ATCATAACACAAGCAACAGTTCCAAGGTTGGCCATGTCGACAAAACTCGTTTCTTTGTTGGCCGGGGCTGTTATCTTGGCCAGGCCGCCAGGAACTCGTCACTGATGGCGATTACAGCACGAACTGCCATACACCGAGGCAGACACTGGTCAAAGAGGGAAGGGTGGGGGTGGCGTAGGGGAAGGGAGGGGGAAGAGTCGAGAGAGGGGTTGGTGGGAACTTGAGGGGGTGGGGAGAAGGGGTTATTATGGAGGGTGAGGGGAAGGGGGCTTTGTGGAAGGTAAAGGGAAGGGGGTATGGGGAGCGTAGGGCTGAGAAAAAGGTTGATAGGAATTTGAGGGGGTGAGTGGGAAGAAGGATATGGGCAGGGAGGGGGATAGAGGGGTAGAGGGGTTGATGGGGAACTTCTGGGGTTGAGCAGGGGGGAAGGGGTGTGGAATGGTGTGGAACTTGAGGGGGTGGGTGAGGGGAAGGAGGTAGGGTGAAAGAGGAGTTGATGGGAACTTGAGGGAAAAGGGATTAGGGCAGGTGGTGATAGAGCGGATGATGGGGAACTTGAGGGAGTAGGTGGGGAGGAGGGCGCTTGTTGGTGAGGAGCTTGGAGGGAGTAGGTGAGGGAGTACTTTGTTCAAAAGAGGGTGCTGAAATTGTGGTTCGGGGGGGAGAGGATTGCTTAAAAGTGTTAAAATGGGCAGGTAGCTGCAGGGTTGAGTAGGAAAAAAAATGAGGCAGTGGTAATGAAGACATGTTGTAGCAAA
>NC_051410.1:9679428-9679634 GCF_015228065.2 Penaeus monodon
TTCCCACTCAGCGAACCGAAGCCAAGCCACGTATTTTATCCACACCTCCCCGCGTAACCGGATTACCGAGGGCCGGACAAGGCGCGCGCTGATATATTCGTGTCAACACCTTGCCGTCTTTATGCACTGCTGTTCGCCTTGTCCCGCAGCTTCCCACGCCTTGGGATGTCCGGCCCGAGAGATCGTCATCTCACGCGAGGTAAATG
>NC_051410.1:9681136-9681389 GCF_015228065.2 Penaeus monodon
ACTTGAAAGGAACAAAAAATGCACAGCATCAAGTACAGGCGTCTCCGCGAACCAGCCTCTCTTTCAGACCACTCCCAGCTGCCGGTCGCCCCAGCTGCCAGTCCGTCACCCGAGCCAGCTGTGATCGGCCGGTCAGCTGGTGTCCTCACGAGCCAATGGGGGAGGAGGAGAAGGGAGGGCACGGGGTGACCAAATGAGGGGAGGGGGAAAGGCAAGGGGCGGGGGTTGTGATGCTCATAGATGTATGCTTGAT
>NC_051410.1:9681569-9681732 GCF_015228065.2 Penaeus monodon
AGTGTAAATAAGATTGTTGGGACACAAAGAAGTTACTACGTGATTTGGCACGAACTGCTCGTCAGAAATTGCATTTGAATATTTGGAGAAAGTCTTTGCCCTCTTGGGGGGGGGGGGATGTGATCATGCCCCGAAGGGGTCGGCCAGCACATATAAATGCACG
>NC_051410.1:9681862-9682497 GCF_015228065.2 Penaeus monodon
GCGATAGAAATACAAATAAAAACAGTAAGATCAAGCAATACTGAGACAAACCAGAAGAAAAAAATGTACAATAAAAGAGCAGTTTTATTTATGCCACCAGAGGGCATTCGTACACAACGAGTGAGGATGCAGGTTCCCCCTCCTCCTCATCCCCCCCCTGTCGCTCACTCTCCCCCCCCCCTTTTCCCTACACCATCCCCCACCTGGGTGGTGACGCTTCCCCCTCTCTACCCCACTCTCCTCCACCCTCATAGGCAGCGACGGTTCCCTCACGTCCTCTCCCCCATGCTCTCATCCCCCCACCAACAACAAGATTTTTTTCCCCGTCCTTCCCCCCTCCTTAACTCCCCCCTCCCCATCCCCTTCCCCAGCGAAGTTTCCCCCTTCCCCCGCCCTCCCTCCTTATACCCTCCGCCCCCCCCCCCCTGCGCACGGTGAGATTTCCCCCCTGCCTCCTCACACCCCTTCTCCCCCCCCCTCCCTACCGAGGCTGCTCCCTTTCCCCCTCCTCCCTTTCCCCCTCCTCCCCTCTCCCTTCCCCCTCCCTGCGTGGATAGCGAGGAGGAGGTCGGACACGTTGTCTTTGTTGCAAGGTTCACAGTGCAGGTCAGCGAGTGTCCTGCAGGATGATGGAT
>NC_051410.1:9683353-9683463 GCF_015228065.2 Penaeus monodon
GTACGCAGTTGGATCCCGAACACCTATTTGTCAATCGAACCTTAAATAGCACACTAGACCTACCAATCATATTTTCCTTAACGGTCTGTTCTTATTGTGTAATTGAACGG
>NC_051410.1:9685033-9685822 GCF_015228065.2 Penaeus monodon
TTTGCCTCCTGCCTTGTCTGTATTATCGTCTCGGACCTGCTTGAGTTGTGTTCTCCTTAAATATGTGCGTTCACAATAAAAATGAAAGCTTTTGAACATAGTGGCATTAAGGCAGCCAGGCACTCGAGTTTTTCTTACGTTTCTATCGTGGATTAATACGCCGAATTCGCATTGATCCTTCCGCCATTTTTCACCATAACACATCACATATTTTTCTTCTCCTCTTTCGCATTATTCCCGAAAACAACGACCCTCGCGTTCTGCTCCGTAATGCGCTGTAAATGCGCGAGGGAGCAAAATGGAGAAAAGACCCGTCTCCAATATGATAATCAAAGTAGACGCGCCATTATTCATGGATTTGCTTAACGGCGATATATCACATTTTCACGTTTCTACAATAATCGTCCATCATCTCTTAAGAATTCATAGATCAAAATACAAAACCTGCGTGAATGAGGGTTACAACTGTCACAAATTCTCCGGATCGACTCGGTTTTGTCACTGACACTTATTTGCATATTGCCTCTGCATTCCCAATGAGTGCATTATCATTCACTGACGTCTTTACACTTAGTCCACTTCCAACATCCATCTCCCCCTCTTTACTGCCTCCCTCCCTCACCTCCTCCCTCCTCCCTCAACTTCTCCCCTTCCTCCCCTCGTCTTCTCCTTCCCCCTTTACTTCTTTCCTCTTCCCTTCCCTTCCTCCTATCTCTTTTCCACTCTTCCTTTCCGCTATGTTCTTTCCCCCCATTCTTCTTTTCCTTTTCTTTTCTATTCTTTCCTACT
>NC_051410.1:9685919-9686043 GCF_015228065.2 Penaeus monodon
CAGCGATCAATTGCCTCCGACACAGCAATAATTCCAAGGAAGCGACAATATATCCGACTTGGTTTGAATTCACGATTAACTTCCTCGGATTGTTGTTGTTTGCGTAGCTCTGAATATTCCCCTG
>NC_051410.1:9688732-9688835 GCF_015228065.2 Penaeus monodon
CGCCCTGGTTTTACTTCATAATACTTGTCACTGTTGTCATTGTTCTAACTTGACATGACATCAGCAATTTATAACCAATCGATAGAGAACCATTAAAGTCACG
>NC_051410.1:9688916-9689181 GCF_015228065.2 Penaeus monodon
GGATCTCTGAAAATGAGATTCTCGAGGGAGAATATATACAGGATGTCCCTTAAAAACATAAACACACTTTATAAGTTCATATACTTCATATATTTGTATTATAAGGGTAATCATGGTGGTTATCCGATGGCTAAGAAAATACATCTGCAATTAAGAATATACATCGAAAATTCATCAAGTTCAAACGGAAACAACTGCCATGAAAGAAAACAATGTGCTATAGGCTTAAAAAGCGATAAAAAAAGTGGCAACCTTTGCCCTCATG
>NC_051410.1:9689367-9689833 GCF_015228065.2 Penaeus monodon
TTAAATCCGAAAAGGAGCCCAAATCTCCCGTCCGATTCGGGCGTTTCCTTCGGGCCAATGACAAACGCCGGAATCCCCCGCCCGCGGCCGCAGTGTCTACTCCAGCGAGGCGGCACGGATCCGCGGCGTCGCAGCCTCGAAACATGAACTCTAATCAATCAAGAGCTCGCAAATATGCAAATGAAGCCACGGTTCTCTGATACCGACAATAATTCATCGAGTGGGACGACACTCGAGTCATTAGTATGCAGAAATGGTCCACTTGGCCGACAGACGCGGAACGAGGGCCATGTGGCAACCCGATTTATGGCCACTTACAGCCCCGACATCGCGGGAATTCACGAAAGGTGTGCTGTCACCGCGATGCATTGTTTACCCCCGCGAGAGAAAAACTCAGCCGCACATAGACACAGATCTTGATCGGTGTAATGCCCTCCGAGCGCACCCAAGTAGATGGAGGTCGTTT
>NC_051410.1:9690276-9691038 GCF_015228065.2 Penaeus monodon
TGTTTATAAGGGTGTAGTAGGTATGGATAAACCGTTTTCTGAGACTTTTAGCAACGAATGGAAGGAACTGAGATCGGAAAGAAGGCCATCTCATGAAATAGGGTCGAGATACGACGACGAACAGACCCAGGGTGACGATAACGTATCCGTTAACAAACTTTCAAAACCTCTTGATGTACAAATCCTTATAAAACAAAACAATGACGTCATCGTGCCAAACGACCGACAAACAGAGGCTTCGTAAGTGACGTATATATTTATTAAACCCTTTAGGTCAACCCGTCCTGAAATGTCCACCTCACCCCACCCCACTCCACCTTAAAAAAAAAGAAAAATACTTTTATAAAACCTCGGACATCATGATTGCCCTCCGTTGCATCAGGTAATACAAGCGTTATCACAATGGCTCCTATGTGGCAACACCTTTACCACTGAGGCTCTGACGCTGTGGATTGAGAATCAGCAGTTTAATCTCCTTTGGTAACTGAGTGAAGCTGACACCTGCTGCACTGACAAGATAATGGACGGCGCCTCAGCACTTGTAATGTGAGGGGGGTAGGGAGTAAGGAAGAGAGGGGGCGGGGGAAAGAGGGGGAGGGGGATTGCTCAAGTGAATATTGCAAGGCGTCGCTTTGCATGGGATCAATGTCACAGCGGCCATGATACCTTTGCTGGCCAGACGTGCTCTCTCGAAAGGGGGATGCGCTGTTGTGGTAAGTGTTTGGGGGGGTTAATAATCGAGGTTGGGGGGGGAGGCGGGGG
>NC_051410.1:9691253-9691627 GCF_015228065.2 Penaeus monodon
TGCATACCAATCCCGAGAGCCATTTTCGGTCATTCATTCAGGAGATAACAATTCACCCTCGAGCTTATTATCTCCTGTTTCTCCATCTCCCCTCTTCGCCCCTCTGCCGTCGCCCCCCCCCCCCTTTCCCTTGCCGAAGCACGTTTCTGATCCGCAAATGCATCTTTCGTAAGGCGCAGGACACGAAAAATCCATAAATATGTAACTTGATCGGATGTCCCTGATATTTTGTTTCCTTAACATGCTGAGATAAGGATAACGTTTCGAATCTTGAATAAAGGTTAAAAAGAAAAAGGAGGGAATAAAGACGGGAGGGAAGGAGGGGGAGAGCAGATGAAGGGGAGCGGGAGGCAATGGGGGAATAAAGAGAAAGT
>NC_051410.1:9691850-9692109 GCF_015228065.2 Penaeus monodon
ACGAGATAAATGCCCAAAGGTTCCTGCATTGCCTAGCGATGGATCGGTGCATCAGAAAGGCCAAAACAAGGTATTACAAAAAGACAATAAAAGACAAAATTCAAGCGCCTTGAAAGAGACAATAAATTCATCAAAATTTCAAAATTATCAGCGACGGAAGGGCCGGGGGGGGGGGGGAAGGGGGGAAGAATGGAAAGAAAAACGGGAAAAGAAAAGTGAGAGAAGTGTACTGGAGGAAGGAGGAAAGAGAGGGGTTAGA
>NC_051410.1:9692471-9692648 GCF_015228065.2 Penaeus monodon
TTCCTGCCACATATTTATGAGGGCATGAGCCATTGTTCCTGCACACGACAGAGAGAATTTGAGCGAACGGCTGAGACAATGAGTGCACTTGACACAATACCCTGGGAGGTCTGGAATAATTAGAGGAGACCCTATCGTTACGTTCATCTGGTGGGTGGGGGGGGGGCGATGCTAAAA
>NC_051410.1:9692709-9693733 GCF_015228065.2 Penaeus monodon
ATAGAGGTAAAAGAAGCCGGTGGGATAAGTGGAGAGAAAGGAGTGAAGAGGTAAATGAGAAAATGAAGAAAGATAATGAAAACAGTGACAGAAAACGATAAAATAAATAAATAGCAAAACAAACAAATGAACAAGAGCCAAGAAGAAGAAGAAGAAAAAGAAAAAAAAAACATACAAAATATATAAAGAACCACAAAAAACAACAACAAATAAACGGGGGAAAAAATCAAAATGAAAAAACATGCCTTCGGCCATAATCTTAAGTTGATCTTGATTCCAGCTCCTCCGCCAGCACTTTGGAGATAACGTTTCCGTAATGGTGATTTATGGCACCATATGTACGTCGTGACAGGAGGGGGGTGGATGGGGGGGATGGGGGAAGGTGTTAGGGAGGTGGAGGTGAGGGGTGGAGGAGGGGGAATGTGTTAGGGAGGTGGAGGTGAGGGGTGGAGGAGGGGGAAGGGTTGTGGAACGTATTGGGGGGGTGGAGTGGAAGCTGGGGGAGGGTTGTGGGAGAAGGTGTGGGGTTTGAGATGGGGGACGGGTTGTGGAAGAAGGTGTTAGGAGGGTTGGAGTTGGGGGAAGGGTTGCGGCAGAGGGTTGTGGATGTGAGGAGGGCGAAGGGAGGAATAAAGGTGGGTTTAGAGAGGGGACTGAGTTGTTCAGGAGGTGGAAAGGAGGAAGGGGGAGAGGAAGGTGGTGTCTGGAGGGAACTGTAGGGGATAGGAGGCGGGGGGGGGGGCGGTAACATACAAGAGCAGGCATTCAAGTAAGTCTGAGGGATGTGATATATAACATGGCCTTATCAATAACACGCGCTGGTACCCGCGAGTAAACGCTTTTTGCTGATTAACATGATATGGTACTTGTGTAAAGCCAAAGATATAATTGATCATATTAGCAGCGATGCCACTTTTATCATTATGGGCGACGGGAGTGTCTCGCGTCATCAAAATTGTGTAACAGGGATTAAAATTAAATAAAAACATTATCACCGATGGTTATGCAGTGCATAATATGTATG
>NC_051410.1:9694619-9694922 GCF_015228065.2 Penaeus monodon
ATTGACCTAATTACCACCGATAATTATACGCAACATATTTCTTCCCAAACGGCAGAAGGTGGAGGCCAATATATCAGTGATATGACGTGGTCCCTCGGTATATCTTGCTACAGGTATGTCATCTAGCTTAATGAAGTCATTAATTAAGTCATTAAATCTCATGGCGGACCTCTATCATTAACATTACTTGCTACCCTTTTAATTCCTCATCTTGAAAGTCTATTTGGAATCACTCTGTTGGCGAAACTGCGGCCTTATTATCAAGCCATCATTCCACTGTCTAGCTGTAATGAATTGAATAAT
>NC_051410.1:9695736-9696009 GCF_015228065.2 Penaeus monodon
TGGATCAGAAATTCCGTTCCCTGAAAATTACCACCCTATCGGACAGCTCACTATTGTGCCGTGACGGGCGGGCACGGGTGTAGGCGTGGGCGCGGGAGTGAGGAAACGAGCCACCCGTAATCATCTCCGGACGTGCTCGTAGGTATGGGCGTGGTGAATACACAGGGCGTGCGGGCGAGCAGACACCGATCGACTGGCGTTGTTGGTGCCGATCATTGATTCCTTTAACACCATAGCTATTTGACGCTCCTGGGTCATGGAGGTGTGTGAGGA
>NC_051410.1:9696174-9697013 GCF_015228065.2 Penaeus monodon
AACAGATAGACAGAGAAGAAGCATACCTAGAAGCGCACACACCCCCAATCCTCCTTATATAATAACGGTTTAAAAAAGTACGAATATTTGGCGTGGTACCCGGGGCTTACGAACGTCCGGGGAGAGACAATATGTTTCATTCTAGCGCCGTAATCAGAATATAAAACTCTCCAGAGAAATATTATCAAAACAGGTTCCACAAGAGGGAGACTGTGCTTGCTTAGGAGGATTCCTGGCTCCTTGTGACAATACAGTGGGAATCTTTGCTTTATCATATGATGCTTAGTAACAAGGGGGACAATGAAGGGTGGTTTTAAGCGGGAGAAAACGGGAATAATAATAATTAATAACAACAACGGATATGGTAAAAATGGAAATATTAGTTAAAGGAAATCGTTAGGAGAATTTATCAGTAATTATCTATAGGATACATGAACGATATAACAGCAGATTTACCCGGTTCAGATTTCAATTAAGAAGTAGGCCTACAACAAATCGGGTTTATCCGCTAAGGATATCCATTAAAGGAGAAGGAATGTATAAATAGACAGTGTCAGACGCATAAACACTGTAATCTTCCAGTAAATAGAACATTTCCACGAGCAATACGGGGAGTAACAGCACAGATCTGCTCAACGAGGAGTGTATGTTTCTCGGTCCCCGTGCTTTGACTTTCAGCTTTGTTAGGCGTTAGCAAACTTCATTTTGGATTTTTGAAGCATATGAGGCTCCGAACCCGTGTTTTGGATCTCGGACTATTTTTCTCATATACTCAAGAGTACATTTAGATGCTTTGCAGTTGAGTTACATGCGAATTGTCATACTTTTATGCAATTTTT
>NC_051410.1:9697490-9697828 GCF_015228065.2 Penaeus monodon
AAACGAAGCATGAAGGAAAGCACAAACAAATAAAAACATAGCAGAACACGAAGAGAAAAAGAAAGAAAGATCAGACGTAACTGAATTCAAAACCGCGCGAAAAGAGAGAGAAAAAAAAAACAATATTAAGAAAAAGAAAGATGGGTAAACAACGAAAATAATTACAATAGACGGATAGAAAGCATTATCCGAAAGGGCAAACAACGCCAAGAGTATCATCCATCAAACCGACTTTCTTACAAGATTAATAAAGCATTAAAAAAAAGTCACGAATGAACGAACGCGAAAATTAACAAGCCGCCTATCCATTCGCAATCGAAGAACAGCTTAAACAAATA
>NC_051410.1:9698117-9698211 GCF_015228065.2 Penaeus monodon
TCGATCACCATATCACAGACGAATTAACGATCGATCTAAGGTCATCAACCTATGAAGAGAGTGATGTCACTGACCTTTTTCGTCATCATTAAGT
>NC_051410.1:9698712-9698787 GCF_015228065.2 Penaeus monodon
TATTGGCGCTACATGCTACGCTCTTCGTAGAGTATCGAATTCCCTCCCAGTTCACAATTACGAGGAAGGCCTATG
>NC_051410.1:9698810-9698877 GCF_015228065.2 Penaeus monodon
TTGCCAGAGGTAGTCCTACATTTTTTATGGTAGGCCTGTGACGTCACTATCGCCGTTGACAATCCTC
>NC_051410.1:9699947-9700134 GCF_015228065.2 Penaeus monodon
TTACAAAGTAAAAACATCCTAACAACAACAGCATGCAAAAAAAAAAAAAAGTAAAATCAGCGACCACATTATGGCACTTTAGTCTGTATTTAGCAAATCCAATTTCTAAATAAAACGAAATAAATAAATAATAAGCACTTTTCCCTTTCCACTTTCGTTTCGTTTCCATAGTGTATGCGATTTCATG
>NC_051410.1:9700520-9700645 GCF_015228065.2 Penaeus monodon
ACCTCGTTAGCATAAACACGAGTATCTGATTATCAAGCTTCACGGAAATCCTAAGCTTCATCTCGACTCATCCTCCGAATTTCCCACGCCGTAACGCACTTATTAGCGCACTCAAACATACAAGG
>NC_051410.1:9700823-9701346 GCF_015228065.2 Penaeus monodon
CTAGCGATACCCTCATACCCTTATACCCTCATACCACATCTCCCCTTCCTACCCTATACCCCTCCCCCCCCCCCTCCCAGTCGTAGAAGTTTCCTAATACTTTGGGCCTAATTCCGTCGGCCGAAAATTCCCAATCACTCTACAGCGCTTTCGCCTCGCTGCCCCGCCTTTCAGTGTTGCCAACCGCACACTCCCCCTCCCCTTCTCCCTTCTCCCCCTCCCCACACACCTTTCCCCGCATACCCAGCCTCCCCCTCCCCGTCTTCTTCTCCCCCTCCTTACTCACCTTTCCCCTTCCCCCCCCATACATGGCCTCCCCTCCCCTTCTCCCTTCTCCCCCTCCCCACACACCTTTCCCCTTCCCCCCCATACATAGCCTCCCCCTCCCCTTCCCCCTTCTCCCCCTCCCCACACACCTTTCCCCTTCCCTCCCCTTCCCCAAGCTCCCCCTCCCCACACACCTTTCCCCTCTCCCCCCCTCTCCCCACCTATCCAGGAACTCCCAATGGGGCCTCAGCGTGAG
>NC_051410.1:9701386-9701470 GCF_015228065.2 Penaeus monodon
ACCGAGCTTCCTTCCGTATCTTTTCTCTCTCTCTCCGCTTCCTCATCCTCCATCCCTTCATCTGTTCCTCTCCTTCTCTTACTC
>NC_051410.1:9701754-9701844 GCF_015228065.2 Penaeus monodon
GTGGGAAAGGAAATAATCGCCAAAAAAAAAAATAAAAGGAAAACGGCCGGAGGGAAATATTCACGCCATTAGCCCCTCCCGCGGGAAACG
>NC_051410.1:9701869-9701962 GCF_015228065.2 Penaeus monodon
CATGACATTTCTCATCGTTCTGTCTGCTAAGTAATAAGGAAGTAAACAGAAAAAAAAATTATATATATATACAAAAGAGAAAATCGCGATATG
>NC_051410.1:9702212-9702600 GCF_015228065.2 Penaeus monodon
ACACATAAAGCATAATTTCGCAGGTTTCTGACGTGACCACCAGATGGCTCTCTTTCTTTTGAATTGGTCATCAAAAATTAAACTTGGGGCGAGTGATAGAATAGTCGTTACTGAGGCTCCAGGCGGGAAGCTTGTCGTCTAATGAAGAATCTGACACTTGGGAAGAAAAACCTTTTGTGGGGAGCAGGACTTGATGGGGGGAGGGGAGGGGGAGGGGGCGAGGGGAAGGGGGGATGTCGAGAGGGGAAAGGAGGGGAGGGGTGAGGTGGCGGAATGGGGGGTAAGGGAGGGAGGGGGGAGGGGAACGGGGGGTAAGGAAGAGATACAGACTCACTTTGTGTATTTTTTTTTCACTTTTGTTCAGGCGTAGGATGGGGTGGGAGGAATG
>NC_051410.1:9702674-9702966 GCF_015228065.2 Penaeus monodon
TCGTCTATGTGTTTCTTTCTGTGCGTGCGTGTGCGTGATTACTATCTTTCTTCCATCTTTATGTGTATATTTTCAATGTGTAAGTGAGTGAGAACAAGTTGGAATGCTCTAAGTGCACACGCTTGTGGAACGTGCTTGCGCCTTTGCTTTTACAAACACGGAAATCACAAAGGAACGTATTGACTTGAAAAAAGAAAGGATACAAATTAAACACAGGAAAGAAATCCATAACTGGCAAAGTGGCCGAGGCTTTCCGTATAAGCTTGGTTTAAGTAACACAGACAAGACTGCT
>NC_051410.1:9703488-9703892 GCF_015228065.2 Penaeus monodon
CAATATACAAATACACGTGAAGAACACAATAAAAACTGGTACCAGAAATCTTTTGCAATTCCGTTTGATGTTTTCTTTTTGATGATGAAGAGGAATAAGAAAAAAAAAATCATGCAAACGGCACAAGCATGTTATTTTTACCACTTTCATATTGTGATATTAATAGCGCAATATTATCAAAACTATTATCATCTCTTCATATCTTTGTAGTTGTAAGATTGAGTTTCGCGAATTCTTAAATATTTTTAAAAAAATATTCTTCTATAATCATTCATAAAAATGATCTAATTAGCATAGTTTGCAAACAGTGAACCCGGAAGTGGAATTCCGTACTCGGAAAAAAAATATCAGTTATAATTAATTATTTCACTGGGTTTTGTCTCTTAATTACGAACATTTCCGCG
>NC_051410.1:9704224-9704776 GCF_015228065.2 Penaeus monodon
ATGCCAAATTAAACGTATTTTTGACTTGGCAGACGCTAAGTAACCTAGCGGACATTTTCAGAAAGAATTGTCAATTTGGATCAACACGAATAACGGTTCTGTTACTCGTCTTATTTCAATAATGATCGTATAATAAAATAAAACCCAATATTGCTTTGCATTCATTAACCTTACTGTTGGCTAACCCGTAAGTTAAAAAATCTCATATTGAATCCTTCTCATGACTTTGTTGCTATTTCAAGAAATTATCCTGAAATCAATTTCAATTTAATCTATCCAGCAGTACCTGGTAACTAACCCCCTCCCCACCTACTCCCTCTTCCCGATCCCTTCCACTCCCTCCCCACCACTCCCTACGCCCTCTCCACCACTCCCTCCCCTCTCCACCACTCCCTACTCCCTCTCCACCACTCCCTCCCCTCTCCCCACCACCCCCTTTGTCCAAGGTGTCCGGAGTGACCAGAAACATTACTCCATTTTCTGACACTTTCATCTCTCGTTCCTCATTACCATAACTCCTGCAGGAACCAGTCGCTCCTCGCGGCTCAAACA
>NC_051410.1:9704914-9705044 GCF_015228065.2 Penaeus monodon
TAGCGAACGAAATGGAGCGGGAAGACACAGTGTCCCCTTCCTTTGTCCCCAGGTGCCGACTACCCATCCCCAACCCACACTTGGACCTATTCTATGAGGGGATTTCTCCTCCTTTCCCCCCCCCCCCCCT
>NC_051410.1:9705077-9705188 GCF_015228065.2 Penaeus monodon
TCTTTCTTTCTTTTTGCTCTCCGTTCTCTCGCCGCTTTTATCCTTGTGCATTTCATAAGAAAGGACACATTTATGGAACTTTTCATTCGGGGGAGAGGGGGGGGGGTAGGT
>NC_051410.1:9705315-9705623 GCF_015228065.2 Penaeus monodon
ACGATCCTTTATCTTTGTTTACCTCCCTCTATCCCGCGAGGTTTCCCTTTTATCAATCGAGGTACTTCGTCATTTCGCCCCCCCCCCCCCACGAGATGTCGCCTGTGCAGCTGCGTAAACTACTGAAGGAAGTTGTTTTGTCTTTTTTCCATTTCTTTTTCAATAATCATTTCTTTTAGGGCGTTAGCAATGTGCATGGAATTTGCAATAATCATTAATTTTTCTTTTTTTTTCCCACAAAGATGTCCTCTCGCAGAAAATATTCATTTTGTTTCTCTTGCTATCTACCCTATCATCTATATCACCTA
>NC_051410.1:9705762-9706596 GCF_015228065.2 Penaeus monodon
GAACGAACAGCGCTCTCACCTCCCCCCACGTAACAATCCCCCCCCCCACCTTTGGGTCAATGGTTACAGCCTGGACAAAGCCGTGTTCATGGATCTAATTCCTTATTATTCCACCGAACCCTGAGATTCCTCCATCGACAAAGGAGGCCGTGAACGAACGCCAGTGGGAGCAAAGGGGTGGAGGGGTGGGGTGGTGGGGGTTTGGAGGGGGTTTGGAGGGGGTTTGGTGGGGGTTTGGTGGGGGTTTGGTGGGGGTGTGGAGGGTGGGGTGGTGGGGGTTTGGAGGGGGTTTGGTGGGGGTGTGGAGGGGTGGGGTGGAGGGGGTTTGGTGGGGGTTTGGAGGGGGGTGTGGGGGGTGGGTTAAGGTGGGAGAGATGTGGGATTGATGAGTGTGAGGAGAAAGAAGGGTAAGGGGGAGGGATTCGGTGGGGTTGAGGAGTGTGGGGGGGGAAAGAGGGGTAAGGGAGGGTTGTGGGAGGACAGAGGGGAGAGAAGGAGTTGTGGGGTATGGGGGGGGGGAGAAAGAGAGGTGAGGTGAGGGGACGTGATAAGGTGGGGGGCATGGGGTGGATGCGGGATTTGATGGGGCAAGGTGGGGGGGGAGGGGGTGGAAGAAGGTTAGGCTGGAGGGGGAATGGGGTGGAGGGGAGAAGAGGGTGAAGATGGATGGGGTGGAGGAGGGATAGGGCAAGAAGGGTTTGGTGGGGGGAAGGTGGGGTAGGGGGGGAGTGTTATGGTGGGATGCGGAGTTGGGGAAATCGAGGTATGGTGGGGAAGAGAAGTGGAGACGGCCAAGGGGCAAGTTGTGGTGGGGCAAGTATAAAAGATAAGGGG
>NC_051410.1:9706942-9707057 GCF_015228065.2 Penaeus monodon
CGTGGATATGGCGTCCCAGCGGAAGTGCCTCAAACGTACCCACACGTCTTAGGCTTCAGATGGAGAGAGTAATGTCGCAGCGATTTGTAATTTGAACAATATTTATACTGCCAAC
>NC_051410.1:9707236-9707394 GCF_015228065.2 Penaeus monodon
TATATATATGTAGAGAAAATTCTTTTTAAAAAATGAACGATGGGTATTTAGAGAAACGCAACAGTGAGTGACAGGGTATAGGGAAGGAGAAGGGGACGGATGGGGGGGGGGTGAATGGGCGGGGATATATGGGAAGAGACGGAACAATATGTTCAGAC
>NC_051410.1:9707608-9707772 GCF_015228065.2 Penaeus monodon
AAGAAGGCAGGGTATGTTTTTGATAGAGGGGAGATGGCTTACCTCGATGGGCAGGCGAGGAAAATCACGGTTGAGATGACGGGCGAGGGAGGGGGGGGGGGATGACTTAGGATGGATATGGGTTACGATCAAGGGGACAAAGACAGAGGTTGGCGATGCTGGGA
>NC_051410.1:9707952-9708054 GCF_015228065.2 Penaeus monodon
GTGGGTCTGTCTGCCTGCAGACAGTTTGCATACATCCGCCTGTGTAACCTTGACTGCTTTCCATATTTCGTTTTCTACACATACACACAAACTCAAGCAGAT
>NC_051410.1:9708159-9708858 GCF_015228065.2 Penaeus monodon
GGGGGGGGGGGGGAGAGAGCAAGAGAGCGAAAGAAAGAGCTGTGCGCACAAATCATACAGATGTCCACAAATAAACATAATAATTCTACATTACATTTCCTACTTACAGGGCACCTCCACGGGTAAGATATTCAGGGCAAGGCGATAAACGAGTGCCCCTAGTGTTTTATTGTTGCCCCCCACTCCCCTACCCGCAAGACCACACCCACTCCGGCCACCACAGTCCGCCCGCCCCCTGGGGGAAGCACGCCCTTGCCTCAACATGCTCCCTATGAGGGTAAAAAAAGACGAGGGCGCCCCTGCATACCAAAATATGGGCATCGTCACAATGATAGAGTCGAGAGAATGAGACCTAGATTTGGTTACGCCCTTCCTTGTAGTGTACGCGGGCGCCATTCCTTCTTCTCTCGGTACACGGGCGCCTCTCCCCGCCACCCTCTTCGTACATGGGCGCCTGACCCCCCACCCCTTCGTACACGGGCGCCTCTCCCCCCCACCCCTTCGTACATGGGCGCCTGACCCCCCACCCCCTTCGTACATGGGCGCCTCACCCCCACCCCCTTCGTACATGGGCGCCTCCCCCTCTTCTGATAGGTGAGCGCTCCTCCTCCCAGCGTCTTGTACATCAGCGCCCCTACACCTTCTATTAAATAGGCCCCCACGGAGGACGTGGGCACTCCTCCTGGAAGTACATGGGCG
>NC_051410.1:9709313-9709403 GCF_015228065.2 Penaeus monodon
CCCTACTCGTCGTACACGCCTTATGCCTCACTAAATCATTACCTCCCCCCCTTTCCCCAGTACCCATACCCTTCTTCCTCCCATACTACG
>NC_051410.1:9709497-9709586 GCF_015228065.2 Penaeus monodon
TACACTATCAATAAACGCTACAAGCAAAATTATTGACCTTATATTATCGGGATAATCTGCTGCCATTTTAAACCATAACTAATGAAGTG
>NC_051410.1:9710181-9710285 GCF_015228065.2 Penaeus monodon
AACACGTCCTAAAATCTGCTCCCATGGTAGATAATTTTGTCAACTTCCTACAACAGACTCGAAAACTATTCACTAACCACCTGCTCCCCACTTCTCTATCCTCA
>NC_051410.1:9710356-9710816 GCF_015228065.2 Penaeus monodon
CATCAACCGACCACGGGCAAAAGCGTCCCATAACCAGAGGGCAAATACCCCCCCTCCCCCCTTTTTAATCACCCCCTTCCCCTTTTGCACAATAAAACCCCAAGGATTAATATCCCTTAATGCGGAATTATTATTCCCGTCAGGCGACCCACGTATAAATCTGAGGCGGTCGCTGAACCTTATAATGAAGGAGTAGGCCATGTTAACTGATGCCTTAAATTAAACTATTATTCTAGGAATCCCTCCTCTTAAAAATTCCCATTAGGTACAAAATTTCATTCGATAATGGCTAATCTCTTTAAGGTTAAAGCTCTTTATGCAATGAAACTATTTTAATGGAGTGCGAGACGGCTGCACACGTCCAGCCGTCACATATCCAACTAATTTCAAAGTGTGAGCGTCAAGTAATGAAATAGCAGCATCATTCATAATGGGAAGGAATCCAAACTGAGAAGAGATA
>NC_051410.1:9711313-9711927 GCF_015228065.2 Penaeus monodon
TTTGGGGATATGTCATAAACTGGTCGAGATCTGGTAATCGGTAAGTTAAAAGATTCGAACAAAACCAAAAGAGGATCTTCGCATTAAAAAAAATCATGATAGCAATAATTAAGAAAAAAAAAATCATGATAGCAATAAAATCATTAAAAAAAAATCATGATAGCAATAAAGAAAAAATGCAAATAATACAACAATACGAAAAAAAAAAAAAAATAATAATAACCATAAATCATTAGCAATATTACTGAAAAAAAAAATATTTTTTTTTTCCAATGCAATCTAAATAAAAAAGTTTCTATATTAACTTCGAAAAGGGGAAAAAAGACTACTAATAAATAGAAGTCATTTGTAGCTTCTTTACCGACTTCCTTAAGTATCTCTAATGAAACTGACATTTTTTTTTTTTTTTTGTCAGGTAAGGAAAATTGCCGATGTAGAAATGGAAAATAAAATATGAATGCGCACAACAACAGAACGAAATTATGATAAAACACTAAAAATTATAGAAATACGAAAATAATGATAGTAAAGGAGATACAAGAATGAATGACAGTGATTAACATCCATTATGGGAAATACCTGCAACTTGTTTACGAACAAAACAGGACAGGAAT
>NC_051410.1:9712105-9712284 GCF_015228065.2 Penaeus monodon
AACAGAGAATCGCATGCACACTCTAATACCCTCTCTTACACAGACACACACACACTCCCCTCCTGCCCCCTCCCGTCCATCTCACACACATATAAATACCTGAATCTCCCCCTCCTACCCCATCATCCCCACGGCTTCCCTCCCCGTACACATTTACACATACCCAATCTCCTATCAAT
>NC_051410.1:9712418-9712519 GCF_015228065.2 Penaeus monodon
TATGCATAAACACATACCCAACCCCCATTATTCTTAACCCCTTCTCTCTCATATCCTCCCCTCCCCTACCTCTCCTTCTCCTTCTCACTTCCCTCCTCTTT
>NC_051410.1:9712642-9712822 GCF_015228065.2 Penaeus monodon
CGCCCACGTGCACTCCCCGGCCACTAAGGGGGTGGTGCAGGGCGCACAGGTAATGGGCGAACAGGCATTGACAGGTGGTGTCGAATCTCCGGCGCTACGACCAATTACGCCAATTACGCGGAAAGCAATTACGACTCGGCACGACCCCTCAACGTGAAGCAAATGCTGAGAGGTGGTAAT
>NC_051410.1:9713224-9714009 GCF_015228065.2 Penaeus monodon
ATTACTTGTACTTACAGAAATGGTGAAAAAACATAAGTCAAAAACGAACTGTAATTATTGTTGTGTTTAACTCATTTTTTTCAAATCTCTTTTGACCCATCATTTACCTTTAAAAGAAAATAGGGTAAGGCCATGAATCTATCCTTACCCCCGCTCACTTTCTCTCCCCCCCAATCATACCCCTGGGTCAATACCCCCCCTCCCAGTCCCTCGCCCCTTTTCAATCTCTAAAGAAATGGTTACATGTCACGGTAACTAGGCCCTGGTGTTTTGCTACGGAGAAACGACTGTCTTTTTTTTTTTTACATTTTCTACTTTCTCTGTGATTAGTTTTTTACCTCTACTTGCATTTTCTTCATATCGCTTTATCTTTCTTTTGGCTAGAAACGTTTGCAAAAAAAAGACTTGCAAATCAATAGAACGATGGATTATGTGTATCCAATAACAAATCACTAAATTACAAAGCAAATGGTTTACAGGTTACGAACATATTTCATTTTGGAATCCTATGAAATATTGTGTAAACAAGCTGTTTTTCTGTTTACAAAATCAAGTTCAATCAGAAATGTAATAAATACAAAGAAAAAAAAATATATTGAATTAAGATATTCGAAATCGGATGATATAAAATCGCAGGTAAACATAGGAATACATTATAATTTCATCACAGGTTACAGCTTCTAATCTGATCTATCGTGTGTTTAGAGCTAATAAAATATATTGAAGTACGAACACACATGCAGTTAGCATCGTGGAAGAACACATACACTCTCTGCATCACAGTG
>NC_051410.1:9714444-9714683 GCF_015228065.2 Penaeus monodon
CCGCCCGCCCCATCTGCCTCATTTCCCTCTCCTCCTCCTTACATAAACAAATGTACACACACAAACACAACTTTCTCATATATAAGAAAAAATCTAACGGAAGAAAATCGTATCCTTCAGCATCCTCTTGAAATCCTTTGATGTAAGAGGCTCGAGAAACGCATCAAACCACTCGCAATCTGATATAGCGAGTAGGCACAGGAAATCAAATCGCATAGGCCTACGATACGAGTGGCTGA
>NC_051410.1:9715027-9715264 GCF_015228065.2 Penaeus monodon
AAGGAAAGGGATGACATATAAAGAGGAAGAACAAAAGAGGGGAGACATTGAGGGTAAGGAAGTAGGAGAGGAGATTATAAGGGATAATGAAGGTAGGAAAGAAGAGGGGAGTGGGAAAAGTAAAGAAGGAAGAGGGAAGGGTGAAGATAATAAAAAGATAAGGAAGAAGGCCTTCGTGTACATTTCCAGAAATCCTGTGATATTTTGATAACATGAAGTTCTCATTACATCTCACAA
>NC_051410.1:9715421-9715541 GCF_015228065.2 Penaeus monodon
CTTATATTTCACGCTTTCACATCGCAAATCTAATTCGGATTTCAACTCCGAACTTCAAATTCGGTTACCCGGGAATACACAGAATTTGTTCGCTTGTTCTTTAATTACGAAACCTAGTTA
>NC_051410.1:9715972-9716290 GCF_015228065.2 Penaeus monodon
TTAGCTTTGTTTACAGTTCATCTAGAGTTGATTTTTCTCACTGTTGATTAGTTGCTCAGCAAAGAGAAAGGAAATTTGATTTTAGATTCAAAAGTAGATTTGTCAAAAAAATAGCAGTAAATCTATTTTTATTTGGACACTCATTTACCTAATTATTTATTTGATTATCTTTACATATATTACTTAGGTTAGTCACTTATCAACACTACACAATCATATGTTTTATGTAGAAAAAAAAATACAATAGCCTCACTTGATTACCAAATAGACTATTAACAAACAAATGCACCCTTATCCGTGCATAAATTATTTATTAAT
>NC_051410.1:9716684-9716902 GCF_015228065.2 Penaeus monodon
AAGAAAGGAAAAGAGAGAAAGGGGGGGCAGGGGGTGGAAAGAGAGGGTTGTTAAGAAGTAAGAGAAGCGTAGAAAGGGAAGAAAAAAGGGGTGGGGAGGTGATGAGGGGTGAGGGGGGGGGGCGGTAAAGGAACGTCTTCAAGTAAATACAAAAAGGGACCGAAATTTCTTTTGGAAGAAGTGAAGCCAATGACACTCGGAAATACGACGCGGCGCCG
>NC_051410.1:9717101-9717405 GCF_015228065.2 Penaeus monodon
ACTGAACCAACTCGTAGAGGGGCTCATAGTCTCAAATAGAAGGATTTCGGGAAAAGAGAGGGAGGAGGAGGGTAATTTCCACTCCAAACAAGAATTAATAAAAAAAAAAAATGGAAAAAGCCTCTCCACCCTTTGATAATTTTATGCTTCATCATTATATGAATCCTTCAGACTAGGCCTATATTTTATTTATCGAAAATCCACACTGAGCGACGCTTCAATGATATATGTGTGTTTGTGCGACCGTCTGTGTATGATGGCGTGTGCGTGGACGTGTACAATGTTTGAAAGATATCTGCGCATA
>NC_051410.1:9717508-9717581 GCF_015228065.2 Penaeus monodon
ATGCGTGTGCGCGTTTGAGCAACCTTGCGTGTGCACAAATACTACCATAATCAGTAATATTGAACATCGCTTG
>NC_051410.1:9718138-9718398 GCF_015228065.2 Penaeus monodon
TACCAACATAAAGTATAATGGAGAGTTACAAAATCACAAAAGCATGATCTATTGGCGCCACATAAATCCAAACGAATACAATTTCACGATTAAATTCACGATCCACAAATATTTCTATCAAGAACGAGCAGAAAAAGAATCCCATGTAAATCATACATAATAAAGGTACAGCATAAAAGTGCATTTCATAAACGAACTTACAGTGAGGATTGCTAAATGTGAAAACATTAAATTTCGAAATCGCATTATTATTAGATAGT
>NC_051410.1:9718499-9718580 GCF_015228065.2 Penaeus monodon
TAACATTATCATTAAGTTAAAAGACCATCAGTGCGATTACAAAAAGTATACATATTATCTCCACTTTATAATACTAGTAAT
>NC_051410.1:9720214-9720882 GCF_015228065.2 Penaeus monodon
GTTACAGGATTTTTTTCAATATCAACACATGTAGAACATTCGAAAGACGAATTACAAAATTGATTTAACATGGCCATCAATGTTTGTACTTAAAATAATCAATCGGGCAAAATATGGGTGTATTTTGACACGAATAGCAAATACAATAAGTAGTTCACACGGCAATAAGCATATGTCAAAATAAAATAGATATATAAAAATAAACACGTGCATATTTATTCAGTGTGTGTATGTATTTTTTGTGTTTCTATGCTGTCCATGGCAAAGCCGATTACATCTACTTCCTAACACCGATATAACAACGTACCACGAGTCAAGAAAGAAAGTACAAAATCGAAACAAAAAAGAATTACAACTGAAGAATATATTCCCAAATTAAACATAAATAGAATTAGATGACAGAGACAGCGAGAAAGAACGAATAAATTAAAAAAAGGGGAAAAAAAAAATCATGAATTGGTTATAGGCTGCACAGGCACAAGGTTCGCACACACGGCTGAGTCTTACAACATATCAACCCATGTGTAAGATATTAATGAGAATTCCTATTAACTCTTGGATGTGAGTAAAGGCGGATGGAAGGAGGGAGAGAGTGGGATTGGGGGGATGAGGGGGGATGGGTGGGGAAGGGGGGGAGGAACGATGGTGAGGGATGGAAGAGGGGTTTA
>NC_051410.1:9721304-9721424 GCF_015228065.2 Penaeus monodon
GTACTCGTGAAGGCAAATGAAAGGCGCACTTTTATGTATTATGTGTGCCGGTCATATCAAGTAAAAGTACATATATGGCTTGCAAAAGTGCGTGGACGCGCTCCTGTTATGGATTAAGGC
>NC_051410.1:9721558-9721780 GCF_015228065.2 Penaeus monodon
ACACCAGCCAAACAAAAATATTAAAAAGTAATAAATGTTTCAGAAATCACTCCTAAGATGTTTATCATATCTGCCTATCAGGATTCTAACGAAAGAAAAGATATATAATATCAATCAAATGTTGACTGATGCATTGCAGCTGTATTCTTAAAGCAAAATGAAAAATCGTCACCTACGGAGTTTTAAAAGTTAAAGGCAATACTGATGGTTGCAGTGCAAGGC
>NC_051410.1:9722364-9723109 GCF_015228065.2 Penaeus monodon
ACTTTCGTGTGGTCAGAAAACTGACATCACTTCTCATTTAAGAAAACATATAACTTAAGCAGCTGAATAGCGCACTGTTGTTTACCCGAACAACATACATATATATTCTTCTACATCTTCATCATGTCATGAGGTTGTTTGTGATATGCAGGCTACGTTGGGAAATTTTAAGACGCTAACGACCAAGAAACACAGATTTCTTTGTTTTTTTTTGGAAGATTTAGAAATAAGAAATGAGCATTAGTAAATAATACGCAAAAAATGGAATAATTCAAAACGATGAGAGTATAACATCTAATAATAATCTTGATTAATATTTCAGCTGTGAAAATACATAAACTAACACACTATTATCACAGCAATTTCGATCTTTTAGTAATAACGCTTAGGCTATACGTGAAATATTAATGATACGACTATTTTCCTTTTTCAAAAATGAATTGTCGTACATGCGTTGTCGGATTAGATTTTTATTGAAATAACCCTAAACAGTAATTAAAAAACAAACATTATGATAAATTAATATTGCAAAGTCCTTGTTGCAAGCTGAACACTTTACACTTTAAAGTTTACCCAAGACAAGTTACATATTTTCAGATTCATAATGATTATTAATTCAATTTGCAACATACAAACCAGTATGTTTTTTTTTCGCCTCTGGACATAATTCAAGACCATTAGTATGTGAATGATGTAATTTGATAATAAATCCGAAGTGATCACCTTCAGGCAAAGACAACCTACT
>NC_051410.1:9723388-9724292 GCF_015228065.2 Penaeus monodon
CCACAAAGAATTATTTTTTTCTCACTTTGGTACAACTAATCCTAAAATCCCCAAGATTTAGGAATAATCCAGTAGCTGAAATTAGATTTTTTTCTGTGTTGTAACTTCTGCAAGATAGTTATTAAAAACGTTTTTTTTGTTTATTTATCTATTAATCACAATCATAATTAATCATCACTTATTACCACCATTTCTCTCTCATTCATTTACCCATTTCCACTATTTACACGAAACAGACCCGCGCTGAAGCCCACGGGAATACTCGAAGCTCCTATCTTGGACTCTGAACCCCAAACTCGACACAGGATCAATGTATCATGTATCAGTTCTAATCAGACGAAATACTTTACCATGTATCATGTCGATCCGAGGAAAAGAAAATCTTCCCAGGTCGATATGGCTACGTGTGACCTTCTAAATGGACTGAAATGAAGAATTTGTCAGTTTGTCGATTGGGTTTGCGACCAGGTCATTTTCGAAGCTTCAATAATATATAGTTCGGGTCACACGCTGGCATTTTATCTTTTTTTTAAGAGTTTAAAAGCAAAATTCAATCAGTTGGCGAGGGTTGAATGTTAGAGTCTGGACAAAGTTGTATCTGTGTAAGATTTTATTTTTATTGGTGGCGTGACGGAAAAAAATGGACAAAAAAAGAGAGAAACAAAGAAAGAAAAAAGAAAAAAAGAAAGAAGAAGAGGAAGAAAAAAAAAATATATGCATATATGCAAAGTAAAACCAACATACAGAAACCAACTTTACAAATTCAATAGTTTATATATTTTTTTTATCACACCCCCCCCCCAAAAAAAAAGGAAAAAAAATCTAATCCCTAAAAAGAACTTCAAATTTTCAAATATCTCTTTCTTATCTAACTATCAAGATTAAACATATAGTTTGTCTTGAC
>NC_051410.1:9724458-9724650 GCF_015228065.2 Penaeus monodon
GATACCCGGACACAAATACATACGGGCTCTCTGTGCTTCAACCGGACACTCACAACAGAGCAGAGCGCTTTGGCCGTTGACATTATCCACAAATCTCTACTGCTGGGAGAGGAATGTCAAAATCCGTAATGCATTATAGTGCGAATTCACAAAATTACGCGCAGTTCTGGCTGGAATGTGAGGCAAATCAAG
>NC_051410.1:9724756-9725793 GCF_015228065.2 Penaeus monodon
TTTCTACAACGATCTATTTGCCCCCCCCCCCCCCCTCCAAAGTAAGAATCTTTTTGCAAAGGCATAAATTTTCGCAAAACTCGTTAAATGTAACGGCACATCGAAAATTCATAAAACCTTGTCTGCATTGAAGCCGCTACGATTTTTTTTTAGGTGGGGGTTTCATTAGTAATTTTGGCGAGCCTGAACTGCCCTCGGTCAGAGATTGTGCCGCAAATTCTGCAAATCTATTATTACCCAAAGAATTACCTGCTGGTTTTTGGGGGGATTACACTATGCTTCTTGTAAAATTTGGGATATCTGTGGATGATGTCTATATAGGTTGCTGGTCGTCTAGATGTCGAAACTTGGTAGAAGAAAATGTGGAGACTCAGGGTTATTTTGCCTAAAATTCGTCACCTTATTAAGTAAGAACGCTGACAATATTCACCAAACTATGAGCAAAATTCAGGTGATGGATAATAACTTTATATCGTAAAATCATTATTATATATTCTACCATCATCTGCTACTGATAAATCATGTTATTCATCGCATTACTCATTTTACATGTGAAATACCACAATTTTGGTTTGATACTGAGAAACCTCAGATTTCCAGCAAAAAGCCAATCAGCCTGTATGTTGAGCCGATAAGGTGACATACCTGCTTCAATCTGATCACTTACATTTTTTAGATTGTAATTTTTCCCATGAACATATTTTGTGCGCTCACGGCTGATGTGTAATAAATCTTTTGTCGGATTGGCTCACGTTGCCAACCGACCCTCTGCTGCGAAAATTTGCTCGCATTCCGAACAAGAAAGCGAATTTAATGTTGGCAAATATTCCGAGCCCGAGATGTGTCACAAACACCATCCCCTGTTATAGTATCCAGTTCATTAAATATTTAATCTAACCATTATCATCACCAGGTGTGTGCCAGTATCAAAACGGTCGACGACTGGGTTTCCAAGACACGCCGTTGGCACCACTGCGACGCATCATTGCCACGTCCGCTCGGCTGGAAACCTTCGTAAGAAACCCTCCTACTCGGTG
>NC_051410.1:9725852-9725960 GCF_015228065.2 Penaeus monodon
TTGTTCCCTTCCCGATTCAAGTGCTGGTTCTCCCCCCCCCCCCCTCCACACGGCCGAGAACACCTCCACTTCAGAAACTTTGTCAAGAGCTCTGCTGGTCACACTGGG
>NC_051410.1:9726247-9726574 GCF_015228065.2 Penaeus monodon
TCCTGCTATTCAGCAACTACCGTACACCTTTTCCCCTCGACTGACCGTGTCTGGCCTTTCCCCTCCACCGTAATTTGTAAAATACATAAGTTTTTTCAGAAACCGCGTGGATCTCATGTTTACTATATTACTTGCCACGTGCTTCGTCTCCCTGTACTACCGACCACACATTAGATAATGTACGCTAGTGTGCATATAATTTTCTGTCGAGGATTATAGAGTGCCTCAAGAACAACACGCCATGGAGGGTCAAGACTGGCACCGCTGAGTGTTCGTGTGGGTGCCGCTCATTTGATCGAGTCACGCCAAAGGAGAGGATCCCAACCC
>NC_051410.1:9727186-9727311 GCF_015228065.2 Penaeus monodon
CAGTTATAATGGTCACTGTTATGCTGACGGCGACTGACAGCTTCACGCAACCACACGCCGTCGCTATACTGTCTCCACAAAAAGGGAAAAAAATTATACATCACAGATCACAATGATTAAGAAAG
>NC_051410.1:9727802-9728019 GCF_015228065.2 Penaeus monodon
TTATTTTCTGCGTCTTCCAGTGAGTGTGTGACTACAAGACAGATGTGTTAATACTTCCCATTTACACCTCCTGTGATGAGTTAGTTCCTGCAATTGCAAATGGTTGACATATTTCGAGGCACAAAAGGCATGGACCGTTTCCTATCTTGCTCTGCAATTATATTCGAGGATGCAATAACTTGGCCGCTGGTTCTTGAACACTCAGTCGTAGTGCATC
>NC_051410.1:9728484-9728755 GCF_015228065.2 Penaeus monodon
CAGCGTGTTAGATACTTAGGAATTCGAACGCGTCATGAAGTGTGGGAGTGTTTGTCTGTCCGCGTGGGGAGGGGGGGGGATCCTTTCGAAACAGGAGTGAGGGGGCGGAGTGTGGGGGAGGAGAAGGGAGGGGGAAGTCAGTAGGAGTAAGGAAGGGGAAGGGAACTACTAGGAAAGGGGTGGAGGGGGGAGGGGGAGTCAGTGGGGCAGGAGAGAAGGGAAAAGGCCAAAGGGAGGAGAAGGGGGGAAGTTGGAGCAAACGGGGAGAGGA
>NC_051410.1:9728923-9729685 GCF_015228065.2 Penaeus monodon
GGGAACCAAAAGGGAGCAGGAGGGGGAAGGGGGAGGGGATGGGGTTAGAGAAGAGGGAGGGAATGAAGGGAGGGGGAACCAGCAGGAGTAGGAAAGGGGGGGGGGAAGGGAGAAAGAGAGGGGAGGGGGAGAACAAATGACCGGTGTCGACATAAACATAACATGACGCGAAGCTCCCTTTACGATAAGGGGAAATTACAGTTCTTGCCTGTGGTGTGTTGCTTGCCTCTCCTGAGTTTGCTTTTGTTCTCTGCTTTTGTCCGTTGCTTGCTTGTGTTGATTAGCGCAATTCCTGCTTTTTCTCTTGCTCTCTTTCCGTTCTCTTTCTCTCTCCTGTGCCTCTTTGTTAACCATTTATTACATATTCTGTAACCTTCTCCTTCTCTATTTGCTTCGATCACCCTTTCTCTTTCCTTCCATTTCTCCACTCTCTTATTTCTTTTCGCTTCCCTCCCTCCTTTTCTACCTCCATATTCATCTCTCTCTCTACCTCCATATTCATCTCTCTATCTTCTCTCCTCTTCTTTCGCTATTTATCTTTCTTGTCTCCCTCACTCTCTTTCTTTTGTGATATATTATCTCGCCCTCGTCCTATTCTACCTTTATCGCTCTCTGTCGCTCTCTCTGCTTCCCGGCTTTTCTCTTTCATTGTCTCTTAGTCTCTCTTTTGCATGTCTTTATTTTTTTACCTGCTCTCTTTTCTCTTCTTTTCCAATTTCACTTTATCCCTCCTCCACTCTTTATCGTCCTTTTTCGGTCCTG
>NC_051410.1:9730004-9730369 GCF_015228065.2 Penaeus monodon
CATTAACACACGCACGTACACATCATGGAAGAATGTGACTTTATTCTGTGATTATTAACATCTCACTATCAATATTTGTTCTATTAAAGTCCTCGAACCATAACTTCTGGCGAGAGGTCAAAGGTCACACTCAAGGCTAAGACAATTTCGTAATAAAGAGACCAAAGTAATTGCGATGACTGGACACATTCCTGTCTGTCTGGCAATCTAATGATTACGTCTATTTCTGTCTTGTCTGTCTGGCTTTCTGTCTGTTTTGTCTGGACTGATTTTCGTTTACTTCGTCTGCCTTTCGTCTTATTTGCTGTCCCTCTTGTCTTTCGAACTTGTCAGGGATTTCTGTCTGTCTTGTCCTTGTCCCCGTT
>NC_051410.1:9730433-9731097 GCF_015228065.2 Penaeus monodon
TTCGGCAAGCCATACACATCGCACCCAAACCGCCACCATCCCACTCAACAACCGAAAAGAATAATTTCTCTCCGGGCTACCATCACTCCGCCGAAACTGCCACCAACCACAACTCAGACTAGAGTGTTAACAACCCAATTAGAATGTTTACTCTCGCACTAAAGTCGGCGCCAAAATCCTTCAGCGAACAATCTTAAACTGGAAATAACTATATCCACGGAAGATGTCCATCGTTTTGTCATAAATCATTTTATCATTCAACTCCTATGTTATCAATTAAGACACGTTTAACCAGATGCCGCCATCTTGTTAAAATACCCCCCAGACGTCACTATAACATACACAACAGAACATACATTGTATATGTGACCATTCAAGAACCCAACAACCCAACAACGGAATCTACAATTAGTCCAGCCACTCTAAACCGAGACGATTAACCATAACCATCACAAAAAAACAGTTTCGTCACACGACTTCTAATTTGACAAATGAATCCTAAAAACGACAACAATAAATTACTTTCTCCACATGTCTCAATGAAAAGACGTCGAATTGGAAGCCAATACTACCATCTCAATGTGGAACGATTTTGCAGTTTGAAGGAGCTAATTCTCCGCAATCCACCTGCTATTAGCGAGGCCCTAATACCTGCGTGTGCATG
>NC_051410.1:9731138-9731303 GCF_015228065.2 Penaeus monodon
AATTTGTGACCATTCCGTGTGCTGCTCCCATTACCGCCATTAACGTAATCCACCATACTCTACGACGTAATCCTCTTTCCTGTAATCCCCACGGTGTTCGTATCAATGCAACACCTCCCCATCCCCTCCCTAACACCCAGATACCTCCTGAACTTCTCTGCCATG
>NC_051410.1:9731332-9731471 GCF_015228065.2 Penaeus monodon
GACCCGCTCTCTCTAACATCTCTGTAATCCTAGTGATCTTGTGCAACAGTGTCGTAACCCGTGGTAATAACAGCGATGAGGTTCTAGCTATTAAGCCTTGCATAGTATTAATAACCGCTGGTTAATAACTGTGCTTGCA
>NC_051410.1:9731783-9732134 GCF_015228065.2 Penaeus monodon
AATGGTACTTAAAACACCTTTGGGTAAGTTGGAGGGATGGGTAAGGGGACACATGTCTTCTCAGAGGGAGGAGGGTCACAAGTCACGTAAGGGTCACAGTTCACGGAAGGGTCACGGGGGTCATCCTCACACCTGGCGCTTCATAAACGTGTAATAACAACAATAGTAGCCGCGCACAGGTGGGTACGGATCGGTCCTTTGATCGAAAGGGCGTGGAAAAAGGAAGCCCATTTTCGATGGATATATAGAAATGCAGAATTGAAGAAATGTGTGGATAGCGTTAATGTTAATTAAAAACTATATTTGGAGGAGAAGTGAAAATATATTGGTAGTAGTCACCAACAGAGATGG
>NC_051410.1:9732183-9732285 GCF_015228065.2 Penaeus monodon
CGGGAAGCAGCGACATGGTGGCAGCGTCAACTAAAGAAGTTTCGGTGCGAAATAATTATCCAGAGATACGTGTAATAGATACGCGAATACGAATAATAATGA
>NC_051410.1:9732356-9732992 GCF_015228065.2 Penaeus monodon
AGGACCAATCCGAAGAAGGAAAAGAAAAAAATAATAATGGTAATATCCGGACAAGCGAGGGACCGAGAGTGGTAGTTCCTCGTGGTAAATAATTACATTTTCACGCCAAATAAAAACATGCCAACTCAATTATGTGTCGCATGTTACGAGAACATAACAGCGTCGGATTATTTTGCCCGACTCGCCCCGCCGACTCCGTTTAAGCGAACCCCCGCCGTCGTGTGGAGATTCCTTCGGTCGCGTCCCCCGGTCGACGACGCCCGCGACCGAGCATGATCCCCACGACCCGGCCCGCCCGTCCCCTCTCCTGTAGCGTCCCCGAGTCCCCCAGCAGCCGGTCGGCATAAAGTGGACGGGGCTCACATAACAGCGCGCGGGGAATAACCAATAATGGCCGACGAAGCACGCTGGTAAACTCTGTACCCACATTATTGGTCGAAGTTTGACTGCATTAAAGGCCTGATGACATGATATCTGCCGCCGCCCTCGCTGCTGCCGGCATTCTCCGAGACGCCCGCTGAGACCAGCCCGCGCTCCTCTGCCGCCCTCAGTCGCCGCCGCCCATTGTCTCCGGGATCCGCTATCTCTCACCTGGCCGCCTTCATCTCGCCAGGAATCTCAATCTCTTCTCCTACG
>NC_051410.1:9733152-9733315 GCF_015228065.2 Penaeus monodon
CTTCGGGCGATTCTTTGCCACTCTAAATGCTGGCTGAGACGTGCTCGTAGTTGTGTTTACAAATCTCAAAAAAATCTGTCAAAACGGGAAACAAAAACTCCTACACAAGGAGAGAATCTATCAATAAAAATAATAAAGAACGTGTAAAATCACAATTCCAAAG
>NC_051410.1:9733340-9733964 GCF_015228065.2 Penaeus monodon
GACGCGAAAATTATGTCCTGAAAAAAATCAAAACCAATATTAAGAGAGTCTATTCTTTACCAAGTCCATAATATTTGCTCTAACATCATTACGCGCAATGAAAATCGAGATTTTGGTACTTAACACATGTACCATTTTATAAAGCATGCAATCCAATCAATAGGGGCCAGTCATGCACGCTGGACAAAACAAAGCTCATGCTTCAAAATCACGCTACGTATATACATACAACATACACGCAATACCCTTGTAACCCGGACACTCACTCGCTTTTCAATGAGGTCGCTACACATTCATGAATGTAAAGCTATGGCGATGAAGATTTCGATGAATTACAATCCCAATCAATGGTTCATAACCTCTCCATGATTCGAGAAATATTGAATACTTCCGAGAATGGTTATTTGTTGAAGTTTCCCCTCCCCCCTCCCTCCTCCTCTTGCAACTCTCCGCCAGAATAAATACGAACGTAAGATTTACTCCAACTGCATACATGACTTCTCAAACAGAAATTATGTACGGCAACGGCGCGTAATTCTAAACTTGCTAAAATATTCCACTAACGCTGTATCGCTTGCTTCATCGACGGCAGTTTCTCGAGCCGTTTTTTTTTATATTTGCCTT